>NC_053149.1:5532180-5835210 GCF_016808335.1 Panicum virgatum | reverse complement strand
TGGCTGCATGCAGCTCGATAAGTTCTGATGCATGGTTACCAGCTATTTAAGAGGTAGTTTGGATAAACCATTCCTCTTGTGGATTTGAGGGGGTCGAAGGGGATATGAGCTATTTTTTCCCTCAATCCACCAGTCCCCTCCAATCCACATAGGGAACGTACATACCCAAATAAACCCTTAGTGGATATGACTGTTAGCCTGTATTTGCTACTCAGATCACGAAGATGGGTACAAATGCATGGATATATAGAATAGAACACTATGTGCTATATATGCTACATCACCAAATATATGTGTTGTAACATGCTCTCAGTTTGGATGACCATCACCATGTCAATGGGTCAAGCCCCACTAGAAGTTATAGTAATGAAACACTTGTACTGATCCTGTTTGCTTCCTGCACTGTGGATGCCAGTGGATGCAGCTAACATGATAACAATAGCATTGAATTCATTTATCAATTAGCATAAAGGTAGGCAAGCAACTGCTTGCTTTGAGGGCAGTGAAAGCGTAAAGCACTTCAATCATCAGAATCAGCTTAGCACCCTGCTACTGTCTACTATTCCCCAACATATTGGCATAATTCAAGGACGCCAAGGGCCACAACGGTTTTGGCATAGGTTTACTGCTCCAAGTTAATCAAACTAAAAGAAAGCAAACATGCTACTTGATGAGGGATTAGAGTAGCACAATGGTCATGGATCTTAGGTGATGTACTGCCAGTACTGGGGACCTGTAATGGTACTAGTTAACTAAGTAGATTTGGGGTCTTCGAGGTAAGTGTATGAGCTGGAATCCATTGGGTGCGAGGGTGCATTCCAAGCATGTCATGCTCATCACATCTTTAGAGTTGTGAGAAGGTTTGGTTGTCGTGTGAGTTTCCCTTTGATTTGATTTCTGTGGTGGTATTGGAATTAGGGGAGAGCTTGGGGGTTGTTTGTCTTTGTTAAACTACGGCGTTCCACACCCCCGATCACAGCTGTGCAGGCGTTGGTCGGACGGCTGTCGGAGGTACAGTTTGTTAACAGATGGGAAGCTTTCTGGAGGATCTGCTGTGCCATGTGACGGTAGACCCTCTGGATCCTGTCATTTGGTCTTAGCCGGAAGGTACGGGAGAGGGGAACTTTTATATGTATTTCCTGTTACTTGCTCAGTGTTTTTTTTTATTCCAAAATTGGAGGTCTGTGTTTGGTGGTAGAACCAGTGGTGCAATACACAATGGTGGACCATTAATTAATTCATTCCGTTGCTCAGCATGTGCTCTATTATTTTTCCGTACCAGCGCCTCATTTTGATTCGGACCTTTGCTGCTTCTTGTTAGTAAATAGTTTGTTTAGGCTTTTAATTTTTCCATTTGTGCCAATCAGTTTCAGGACAGCTACACCCTGTAGGTGCTGCTGAGAAATGACAAAAGAACTTAAATTAGCCCTGGTACTAGCTGACAAGATATTTGTGACGTCTATTCAAATGCCAGTAAATTAAAGAATCAAACGTGGTGTATTGCCTTGGTGTCTTATAACAAAAGTGGTATTTGTATCTGAAAAGGATGAATAGGAAAGCTTAGTTTACAAATAAATATGGAATCCACAAAGCTTTCAGTGGTACCCTTTTGACTGTGCATTTTGAGAGTTTGGGTTGAATGTTTTTGAGTGTTTTGCAGTGACGGCTGGGCCTTTCTATGTGTGTCACTTAATCAGTGAATTGAAGTGCATATCTTATTTATTGTTAGCTCATATTATTTTAAGTAATATTAAATTACACAGGTATAGAATAGTCTAGTTGATGAATGGCTGCACTGGATGGGTTAACAAGTGACCCTTCCATCATTGCACGAGAACGTACGGCATCCATTTGTTTTGTAGTTGGCCTGACTTAAAAAGGCAACAAGGTTCCATTTTAGTACTGGTAGCCACTTTTTGTAACGACAAAGTTATGTGTCACCACTTGGAGGTTCTGTCTGAGTGCAGCTGTTGAGCAACCTTTAGTTTTTTAGAAATGCAATATCAATATAGCATTGGAATGTATTGTCCTGATTAATCTCAATCTCCTTTTTGTAGTATGAATAATATGACATGAAGACTGACGATCTTTTTTGGGAAGCTCCCCAAGCATGAAGCATCTTTCCTGGAGATTCACAAAGTTGACTAGCTAGCAGCAGAGATCTGGGTCTTGTTGGGTTTGTGCTGTGCTAGTGAATAGTGATATTTTGACTGCTAATTACGGTGTTAAACAAAGCCAATTTATAAAACCAACTTGCTGAACCCCGTGCTAGTGACCCTGAAGAATCTAATGAGGCCTTTGACTGCATGATTAGAGGATGGTTACTGTAGTATCACTGTAGCAAATCGTCGTTTAATTACTACCATTAGATTCATCGCGAAAAGTTACACTCATCCCTGAAAAGGTTTTGCAGATAGACTTTATTTAGTAAATTATGCATGCGAGATTCTTCTCCAGCGTAGAATAGCGTGGAAGAAACCAAACGGGGCCTGGAGATTATTGGTGTCGTGTACAAGCTGCTGTGGGTTGCCCCAAGGAAGGGAACCGGATTGCACAAATTAACAAACAAAAGAGACTACAGTAGAGAAAGGACAAGAGATGATTCCCTGGTATTAAGAGATCCAACTTTCCCTCCCTTTTCTGCTCGTTGTATCCATTTTGAATTTGATCATCCTGCAACATGCATCCAACCATCCTAAAGTCAGAATCCATGGTCCTTATCATTTGCTGCTGCAAAGTACTTCTCTTTGCATGCTTCAATCACATGAATGATGAGTCCGGAAAAGAAAGCTAGCCTGTTATGATCATTGCCTGCAGAAATCTAACGTTGCACAGTAGTGTATGCTAGTTTTTGTATCATGTCTTAAATTTGCATCATGTATTAGGATCGTTTACAGATGTTTGTGCGGTCCCATGCTGTCTGATGTTTTTCACCATGCTCTGCAACGGTCCTAACCCTCCTAGTGAGACTAAACATAACTTACCCCTGAAAACATGTCCAGGAGCCGCTCGTTTGTTTACATTTCACGCCTTTTCATGCCGCCATCGTGATGATAAAGGTGTTTCTAGGCCCCCGGATTTGATAGTAAAGCTTTGCTTCTCATGTCGGCTAGGGGTAAGTAGAGGGCCCAGTATGTCCAGTTGTGTGGTATATGCAGTAGTTTAGTTAGCACTAACAGTATTCGTGAAACAATCAACAGGTTTAACCTATTGCAGGTTTATTCTAATCACAAAGGTGATCATGTGGTGTGTTGGGGTCACATGCTCTTTAGCATGTCAATTGCCTCATTTCTTTATGGCACGTTGCTAGGATAGGGAAGAAGAATGTCATCTCACTAGTATGGACAATGGAGGGCAAGGAAGGATGCCCTCCGGCACATGCCTTCTGTTATGGGGACCAGTAACACATGGGAGCTACAAATCTATAGCTTCCCTTCGAGAGGAACAAGGAGGTGGCCCCCTTTGGAGATCTCTAAGATGAGAGCTTTCGTCCCCATAACACCACCATTCCCCTCCCCCTCCGAATTAAATTGCATTAACCAGTGGTATGAATCAAAGCGATTAGTTAAACCTTGCAACATGTTAGCTTTCAGTTGTGTTTTTCCGGAGACCAGTGGCTACATTTCCGGCGTGGCACAACACAAAAGTGATAGTAAAGATGTAAAAATCACTGCAAGTCTGAATTCAAATGTGTTTCACTGTCTTCTATTCAGCATTTCTGAAAGGAATAATGTGGGTAGCAATGAAGCGGCAGCCCTGAAGGAGATTGGCAATATCTTGTGGGGAAGAATGTGCTAAGGTGTTGGATGTCGTGCAGCCATGAGTTTTCTGATTGCCCAGTTGAACCGGACTTTGGGAAGAAGAGAGAGGCATTTGCATTTGATGGAGGCAACTCTCCCCCAGGTGGCGAGGAGAGCCTGCGCTCCACCAGGCCAGTGCACTGGCTGCTCTGTCAATGCCTTTGCCTTTTTTTCACGAATGAGGTAAAAAGGAGCCCTGCGCTTGAAACTTTGATGCTGGCAAGGCAACTATGCGCACCGGCATCATGCTACCACTTACACCCTGTGAAACCTGTGAATCTGTGATTCAGGATTCAGGAACAGTCGTTGGGGTATATGTAAATGCTGCTGCACAAATACAGCACACCAGGCAGTACCTTTTGTTACCCTGGGGATCAATGATTGGAGTCGTAGGCATATGGCAGGTACTTCAGGTTTTCATTACCCCTGGACGGCGGCCTGTTTGTGCTAGATGGTTTCCGCAGCTTGTGTTTGTGCCCGGTGGCCCTGATTCTTTACGACCCCAAGAAGCAGCATGAGCGTCCAGCAAATCACAGCCGTATCAGTCTACTAGCAGCAGCACTTCAGCCGTCACTCAGTCTGGAGGTGCAAGACATCCCACTGTGCAAGGCGAGACGTCCGTGCCTGTATGGAGACCGGCAATTGTTTAATCCCCGTAGAAGCCGGTAAGCAGGTGAGCGTAGCGAAGTTCTTGTGCCCCATGAAATGAATCTGAGCTGTACTTGGCATGATCCAGATCCGAAGCTAAATTTGAATCATTTCTGCAGATCCCAAGAGCAAGCCCCCCGCCTGCCTGTCGCAAGTACTCCTCGCTCGCCCAGACGCTCACTGCTCCCCCACAACCCCGGTGGAGTCAGGCCAATCCAGCGGCGTTTGCAGGTGGCCGTTCCACGCTCTCCATGCAGCGCGGCGCTGCTGCTGTGCCCGGCCAGCGCAGTCTGACAGTGGAGATGAACAGTGGCAGGGCCGAGCGCCACCACCACCACCACCACAACCGCGACAGGGCCGGCGGCCCCGCGCCCACTCCTCGCCGCGGTCGGTCCGATGCGGCAGCGCCTTTATGGGGAGGCCGCGAGGCTCATCGGCCGCTACAGTTCTGGTCCTCTGGTCGGGCCGCGGCCGGTGGCAGCTTGGCTGGCCGGCCGGTACTGGACATGCCTGGGGCGGCTGGGCTGGGCGCCAACACATTGATGCCTCTCTCGCAGGGAGGTGGCATTGGCAATGAATTGAATCGGAGCTGATGATGGATGGATGCATTGGCCGGATGGTGGCGCTGGCAGATCAGACCAGAGCAGGTGCTGATGATTCGCGTCGTACGCCGCCGCTGGCCGCTGCGATCGGCCTGGTTACCCACTCCACTCCACCTGCCGCTGCTTTCTTGGCCGCCGCGTTTATTACCCCCGCCGCCGGCTGCGGCGTGGCAGTGTGGCACACCCGTTTGTCCCCTTTGCGAGGCACTCTTAAATGGCCAGCACCCGGCAGGGCACCCATCTCTTCCTTTAATGGCTTGTGCTCTGCGTCGCAAGAGCACTGGACCACAGAGGAGAGCAGAGAACAATGACAGGGAAGTAAACAGACGCACTGTGGCGCCACGATCCCGAGCATCATGCATGCATCTCCCATACCATACGCCCGCATTCCCCATTCTGGCGCTCGCTTTCTCCCTGGTCACTTTTTTTTTCATGTACCAAGAACAGACGGACGGGACACGACATGTGTACAGTTTGCAAACCTTCAGACACCAACCACGCCCGGCAAAACCTCATCCGAGATTGGAAGGAAATCATCAACCCAAAAGACTGAAAAATTGGGAGGCACAGGTCAAGCAGCAGGCCTTCTAACATTGCTACTCGCTCGCTTCTTCTCTACTAACCTAGTAAAGCTGATGATGGCATCTTCAGCAGGATTTGTGTTAGTGCAGCAGTACAGGTGGTGCTTGCGCTTCTTCTAGTCATTCTCTCTGGTCGTGGTAGCTGAACTTGCTCCGATGAACTCTGCTCTTGAGGGCAAAGCACAGCACATCCTGAGCGATCGACACTGACAAGTGACAAAGGGTTAGTAGCTCCATCATCTTCTCACACTTCCCGGTCGCGATCGGATGGTTCGGATGGTGGTCGCGGCCGGAAGATCACGGGCGCCCCGTACTGCGGGTGGAGGAGCATCAGGACCGTGGGCGCGTGGAGGTAGCTGGGCGACAGCCGGAAGTCGAACCGCTGGAGGATGATGGCCACCGCGAGCTTGGCCTCCAGGAGCGCCAGGTTCTGGCCGATGCACATCCGGGCGCCCAGCCCGAAGGGGATGAACGCCGTCGGGTGCCTGGCGGCCTGCGCCACGCCCTTGGCGAACCGCGCCGGGTTGAACTGCGTGGCGTCGGGGCCCCACAGCCGCGCGTCGTGGTGCACGGCCATGATCGGGATCAGCAGCTCCGTGTCGCGCGGGATCAGGCACCCACCCAGCTCCACGTCGGCCTTGGCCCGCCGCACCGTCGCCACCGCCGGCGGGTACAGCCGCAGCGTCTCGTTCAGGATCATCCCGAGCTGCCAGTGGGCCCCACCACGAGAAGTCAGCGCATCGCTGCGGCCATTTTTGTTAATCTCAAGTCATCGGAGAGCTCCGTCGGGGGCAGCACCAGCTTACTTACCGTCTTGAGCTTGGCGAGCTGCTCGCGGGAGGGGATGTCAAGCGCGCCGCAGACGTCGAGGACCTCCTGCCGGGCGACCTCCTGCCACTCGGGGTGCATGGCGAGCACGACCGTGGTCCACGTCAGGAGGTTCGACGTCGTCTGCTTGCCGGCAAAGAAGAACGTCTTGCACTCCTCCACGATGTCGTTCACGGTGATGGGGCTTACCTTGCCGCCGTGGCTGTTCGCATTGATCATGAGCCCAAGGAGGTCCTTGGCGCACCCGCTGAGCTTCTCGCCGTCCGATGCTTCCTGCCGCCGGCCAATGACCGTCGCCAGGTTCTTCCTGATCTCCTTGTCCAGCTTCCACGAGCTTGTGTTCTTCTTGGTTGGCAAGAACCTGTAGACATCGACGCATGAAGCCATGTCAATTAATCCTTCGCATAATTAGAGCGTAAAACTCGGATTATGACGTCATGTCGGCTGATTGATTATTACCTGTATCCAGGGATGAAGACCTTGCGGAACGCCTCGGAGGCGAAGGCCATGAGCTGGGTCTGGAGCTTGAAGACGGCCTTGCCGTCCTCGTAGCTGCGGCCGAAGGCCGTGCGGGTGATGGCGTCCTCCGTCACCACCTGGAACCACTCGGACACGTCGATCTCGACCTCGCCGGACCCCGCGGCGGCCATGTCGCGCCACTTGTCCATCATGTCGACCACCGTCCTCCCCACGAACGGCAGCAGCAGCTGCATCGCATCGTTGCCGTCAGTACAATTCATCACGAGAGGAGATGACTCTTTCGTGGCAGCATCAACAGGCTGGCTGGCGGACCTTGAGGTTCTCCATGCGGAACGCCGGCGTGAGCACCCTGCGGCGGTGCGCCCACTTCTCGCCGCGCAGGCTGACGAGCCCCTCCCCCTCGAGCTGGCGCACCATGGGGTGCGACTCGTAGCGGTCGAAGTGCTCGGCGCGGGACACGAGGATCTCCCGGATGAGGTCGGGGTCGGCGACGGCGAGCCTCGGCGTCGGGCCGAACCATATCAGGAACGTGGAACCTGGAGCGAGAGGCAGCAGGATCAGAAGCCAGGCACGGGCCGTGAGCGTGGCGAGCCGACGACGAGGCAGCCAATGATTGGCCAGGAAGGGAGGCCATGTTACACCACGTCAGCCGAGCAGGCATCCCACCAGCCGCCGAGGAGGCAGGCAGGGACGGGACACGGCAGGGCGAGATGCCGGCCGGCGATGCCGACGCACGGCGTGCGTGTACGCGCCGAGGCGGAGCAGGTACGACACCACGCCCTGCGCAACCCCCGCCGCCGCATTGCACTGTACGCGCTGCTGCCCTACCGGATGACAGCACGACACGAGGAGAGAGAGAGAGAGAGAGAGAGAGAGAGAGAGAGAGAGAGAGAGAGAGAGAGAGAGAGAGAGAGAGAGAGAGAGAGGAGCAGTTGGCGGCGGCAGCGGCGTGGCGACCGGTGGGCCGGGGCGACGACGCGGCTGGAGACATGTCGCGGCCGCCCGCGGACGGCGGGCGACGGCCGGGGGCGCGGGAGTGAATGGGATGGGGACGGTGGCGGGGCGTGACGGGACGGGACGGGGCCGTGGCTTCATGTCGCGGGGCGGCAAGTAGGGGAATAGACCCTGGCCTGGCCACCTAACCGGGCTGCAGCCGGGGGACAGCGAAAACGAGAGACAACTACGGCAAACCGCCCCGACACACCCAGGCGCCTCGACATGCCACTAAATGCGTGTCGCCCAAAGGCGGCAGCGTCCTGGGAACACGACGCATGGCGGACGCGGCGACCGCAACTTGCTGCTGCCGCCGCCGACGCCGACGCCGTAGCCATGCCCGGCAGTGCTTGCTCCCCTCTCGATCCCGTGTTCCCTCCGTGTCTTGCCGTAGCAGATGTAGCCACCGTAACGGAGACGACGGAGGAGGCAGCTAGTAGTCAGCTAGCTGGCTAGGGGAAAACAGAGCGTGGACTCTGCCTGCTGGCGAGTCGAGACAGAGGAGGGAGGCAACCGGCCACGCACGCACGCAGCCGATGGAAGCCCGGAGGTGAGCGTACCGTAGATTTTCCTCCAGTGGTGGTAGAAGGCGAGGACCCGCGGGAGCACGTTGTGGGAGCGATAGGGGCGCGGCATTGGGGCGGCGGAGGCGGCCACCATGAGCGCCACCATCTCGCGGACGCAGCCCACGAAGAAGCGGTAGCGCGGGCCCCTGATCCCCTGCCGCGCGAAGTGCTCCTCCACCCGCCGCGGCCGCCACCACAGCACCTCCATCAGCTTCGCCGCCACGTACGCCGCGGCTAGCACCGCCGCCGCCCACCCCCACCCCATCAGCAGCACCACGGAGGAGAGAAGCGAGAGCCGCCTGTGCTCTTGCGTGTCAGTTGTACTAGCTCAGTCGCTCGGCCAAGGCAAGCAGCAGCTGCAGCAGCTTACCGCGTGAGGTGGCAGGGGAGGAGAGGGGGAGACGTGGTGAGGAGAGGAAAAGGAGGCGAGGCGGATTTATATAGCAGCGGGGATCGGGGCTTTGGCCGCTGGCCACCACCCCGGTGGTGGTGGTGGTGGTGGTGTGTGTGGCATGTGTAGGATTAGTTACCGTGTGTTTGGTTGGTGGAAGAAATCCAACCCGGACGGGTCGAACCCATTTTTAGGATGTTTGGATGGGGAGGAGCAGGGGTTGGAGCGGACTCAGATGGAAATATACGGTCTATATGCGGATCGGCTCCGTCCGTTGAAATCTGGCAGACGGAGCCAACCCTGATTTCCTCACCAGCTCCGCCGCCGGCGCGGGCGCGGGCGCCCCCCCGCTTGTGCTTACACCGGGCGCCGCACCGCCGCCGACCGCCTCGGCGCTCCCGACCCCGATCCCGCCCTCCGCCTGGTCGCTGGCCCCCGCCGACCCGGCCCTTGCCAAGGCCGCCTCCTTCCTCGCGTCCTCCCTCACCTCCTGCTCCTCCCTCCCGCGCCTCTGCACCCTGCTCGCCTCATTCGCCGCCGCCCTGGCCCAATCCATCTCCCTCCCGCCGCCGCCGCCATCCGCGCCCTCGCCCCCTCCGTTGTCCGCTCGACCCGGCCCCGTCGCAGCCGATTCGCCTCCTTCGTCCCTGTCGGCGGCGGCCGAGCGCGTGGGGCGGCCGGAGGCGGGGCGGCGGGCGAGTGCGTGGGGATTCGGCGGCGGGCGAGCAGGCGGGGTGGTGGGCGAGCGCGTGGCGATTTGGCAGCGGCGGCCTCCGGCGGCGTGTGCCCCTCCTCTCCGGCAGCGCGGGCACCTCCTCTCCGGCGCCGAGGTGAGGAGGCCATGGAGGAGAAGCGCCCCTGCTTCTGTATCTGTGGGAAGAGGAAGGAGTCCATGAGTATGACATGTGGGACCCAAGATTACTGTGCTAACAGGGTTAAAAATGTCATCCATCCCCTGTTTTTTGTTTTTTCAACCAAACAAGAAATATGTTGGTTCTATACTCAAAACTAAAGATGAAACCAAACAAGAAATGGGTCGGCTCCATCCTAAAATGAGGGATGGAAACAACCCATCCTACTAGTCCCACGACCAAACACACCGTTAGTTCTAGGCGGAGCCCGTGCCCGGCTGTAGCGTGGCGAGCGCCGGGCGGGGCGGAGGAGCAGCATGGTGAATAATAAAAAATGCGGGAGGAGTAAGCCGGAAAGAGAGCCGGCGCCGCTGGGGCCGCCGTCGCGGGGATTAATGGGGTCAACCCCGGATTGGCAGCTTTGTTTTCTTTCGGGCCCGGCGGCTCTCCCGCTGGCGCGCTCTACCAGCGCTGTTCCATTCCACTCGCGGTGCGGCAGGGCTCTGCTCTGAGTCCGCGAGCTCCGCTTGCCATCCTCCCGCCCCGGGCCTCTGCTGCGCTCTGCATATGCTCTGCTCTGCTGGTCTGATATGCTCGCAGTATCAATGTATCATAGAGTGCGTAGCAATCAATGCACAGCATGGCTTTTATCCTCTTCTCTGCTTTGACAGTTACGGGCATTGTGTGCGCCAGCTGATGCAGCAGCACGCAGCATGAGCAAGCACAAGTGAGTAGTACACCTCTGGCTGTGTTTAATCCCTCAAACTCCTCCAAACTTTCCAAACTTTTCATCACATCGAAATCACATCGAAACATTAAATATAGCAAATGACCCATGCATGGAGTACTAAATGTAGGTAAATAAAAAAACTAATTGCATAGTTTTGATGTACGTTGCGAGACGAATCTTTTGAGCCTAGTTAGCCTATGGTAGGACAATATTTACCACATACCAATGAAAATACTACAGTACTTTTTGCAAACACTTTTCGCATCCTTTTCGCAACTAAACACAGTCTCTGTCCTCTTGGAGCCCTAAAAAAAAGAGTACCTCCTCTTGGCTCTGAGGATTTTCTCAAAAAATAAGTTTGGGGGGTTTGTTATGTGACTAGTCTTTCTTCTGTCATCAAAAGAATAGAACTCTCACTTCTTAGGAAGTCAAACATTTTCACAGTTTACCAAATTTATACAACATAATATTAACATATATGTTACGAAATAAGCATCACTAGATTAATCATGTAATATATTTCAATATTAAATCTCTTTGAAGATATAATTGTTAATATTTTCTAAAATTCGATCGAACTTAAAATTATGTGACTCCTCAGGAAGCCAGGAAACAAGAGTTGCATTCTTTCGGAGAAGAAGGGAGAAGGTGTAAGGATGGAAATGGATTGGATGAGTATGGAAACGAATTCGAATATCTCATACATCTGTTTTTCTGTTTACTTCCAGTTTCTATCCCCTAGAATACAAACAGATCGGATATGCATGGAAATATATTCGAATATCTCCAATATTTATTTCCTGTTTCCTTCGTGTTTCCATCCCTAAGAAGGTGAGTGGCCCCCTTTTTACGGTGGCTTTTGTGTGGCCGGGCGTGCTTTGGGGACTGGGCTGACGAGATTGATGAGATCTCTTGGGTGACATGGTGGCTGGCTGTGGCTGCGCCTCCTTGTTGTATCAGCTATGGTTGTTCTTCTACCTTTCGGGGATGGAGGAGGAAAAGGTTGTGTGGCATGTGGGGCACCCCGCGAGCCTGGGGGCGCAGAAGAGACAAAGGCCGCCTAAAATCCTTGCTTTTTGCTATAGGATCATTTGATTTTTAGTAGGTGGGAAAAAAGTGAAAGGTGACTGAAGGGGAATTGGAGCTACGGCTACATATGCTTTGCGCCTTGCAAAATGTTAGGCTGGTAGGCTTTCATTTCAAACAAGAATTACTACATGTTTTGTTTTCTTTCCTATGAACACTGCCTGCATCTTCTTCAGACTGCATGCCACGCAACAGTCTCCACTTGCGCGCATTCCTCCTCCTCTGGCGGCTGCTGCTGCTGCTTTCCCATGTGGTGACTGTTGCAACAGACTCCGTTTCCGCGCCACCCTCTCTTTTCCCGGTGGACTCTTGCAATCCGTTTCTGGTCCGTTTTGTTTGTTACGCATCAAAGCCCCCGTAATTGGAGGGGGGCCTTATCTGCCACTGCATGTCTCTCTCTCTCTCTTTTTTAACAAAACTGACGCCCAATACATTGATTGCATCTTGTTCTATCGTAACGTGCCAACGGAACAATTCCGTGCACTGCTCTCCATTTTTTGTGAGGAACTCGAGTGCGAAAACTAGGTAGGGCTGGAGAATACACTGCCCTGCAACTTTTTTTACCACATGCTCCTGTGCTACTGCTACTGCTACTGGACGTGAATGCGAGTATTTCCCATGCCAAAGTTGACACATTGATGTGATTCATGGAACCAAGAAGGTAACAGATAAAGCTGCCAGCAGGGCGCTGGCTTCGCTGGGCCGAGAGATCTGAGCTCTTTGTGCCAAAGTGTCCATTGATGACTCAGCATGATTGAGGGGAAAGTGTGTCACAACATGTACATGTTGCCTAAAGCCTTGCTCGTCCTACTGCCTTAGCCCTGTTTAGATGCACTTAAAATTTCAAAACTTTACAAGATTTTTCATCACATCGAATCTTTGAACGCATACATGAAGTATTAAATGTAGCTAAATAAAATAACTAATTATACAGTTTGACTATAATTTGCGAGACGAATCTTTTGAGCCTAATTAACCCATAGCGGGACAATAATAATCAAATACAAATAAAATGCTACAGTACTTTACATCCAAAACTTTTCGCATCTAAATAAAACCCTAGCGTTAGCGGTGGTGCACGCTATCTCGTAGCTAGCTTTTCTCCGGCGACATGACATCACTACTACAGATTGGGCCATTTGTCCCGGTTCTAAAGGGCTATTTGTCCCGGTTTTGGAACCGGGATTCGGCCGCCGGGACAAAAGCCCCTGTAGGCTTTTGTCCCGGGTGGTCGAACCGGGACAAAAGGTCCCTCACGCTAAAAAATCTTTGCGCCCTGCGGGATTCGAACACAAGACCTATTGCCTAGCGCATGACTTACTTATCAACTCACCTAAGTAGTACATGTGACTCAGTAAAGAATAACTCCCTTTTGAACTATCACGTGGAGGGGTCTTTTATCCGGGTTGGTAACACCAACCGGAAAAAAGGTCATTTTATCCAGGTTGGTACCACCAACCGGGATAAAAGGATCACCCTTTTGTCCGGGTTGGTGTTACCAACCGGGATAAAAGGGTTGGGCCTTTTGTCCCGCGTGGAGCCACCAACCGGGACAAAAGGGCCCTGTCTCCCCCGCTGGCCCGGCTAGCTTTTGGACCCGGGACAAAAACCACCTATTGTCCCGGGCCTAAAGACAATCGGGACAAATGACCTAAAATAAAGACTTACATTTCGTAGTAGTGCGTTGCACAACAAGGCACACAACTGGCGGGCGGGCGGGCGTCGCTGGGTTGGACGCCACCGGAGCCTCCCCACTGCTCACCTGGCGTGTCGCTCGCCTGCTTGGGCCATTTCTGCTCCCCTGCTACGGCCGGGGCGGTAGATTTAGCCCAAGCATGTGAACACGTAGGCTCTGCACGTATCTGAAAATCTGAATCAAAAGGGGGTGTGTGTGTTGTTAGTGTGTGTGTCCCACGCTAGCTAGCTATGGTGTTAGCCCATCAGTAGGTGATTGGCTGTAATCTTCTTCTTTCAGCTTTCTGATGAAGCGTCAGAAATTCAGATGTGCTGTGGGCTGTGGCACTGGCAGCCTGCTGCTACCAGCACCGGGCGATCGACGAACAAGATCCAGGCTTGATGGATCGGGCACTGTTGCGCTATGAGACGCTGTGCCTGTGCCGGCCGGCGAGGAAAGAGCCAAAGTTTCCTTCTGGGTGCTGTGCGGCCGATGTGAGGAGCTACCGGCTTAGGCTGACCACAGCGGAGGGAGCAAGAGCAAATTTGTTCCCTCCTCGTTTCCCACGCTCTCTCTATCTATAGTACTAAACAGTGCATCTACAGTGCCAAACAGTGATTTATTCTTTCATTTCCTCCCTCCACTATGGACGGTATTGGGGCACTGCATCCATGCTGTGACCGCGTATGGCCATGGCCGGGCGGCCGCCATGAGCGGCTGATGAGCTAGAGCTAGCTAGGGCAGGCAGGCAGCAGGCGGCAGCTAGCTGGTGGCCGGCCAGTCGGGAGGGAAAAGATTTGACGTGCCATGCATTGGAGAGCAGGAGCAAGGCAAGGGCGGCCCAAGGCTAGCACTCCAGGTTACATCTATCCGTGCCTAGTTTACCTGACGCCCACTATACCGCGGCCAAATTATGAATTAATTAATATTATTATATTTATCTCGTAAAAATTAGTTAAACTATATAATTAATTATTTTTTCAACTATATTTAATATTATATGTATTTATCTGAAAATTCGATGTACAGATATTACGCAAACTTTTTTTTTAACTAAACGCCCCCTAAATAGGAGCAGCCACACATCGATCGCCTACAGCTCGGGCACAGTGTGACGTGACAACGTGACGACGTCATGCGCCGATGGCGTGGTAGTGCGTGCTTGTTCGTATTGCCCCGTTGCCGTCGCATCTCTCCTTGCGAGCCGGCCAGTTCGTGGCATGTTGGAGGGGCAGGGCTCGAGAAACGGGGTGTGTTTAGATCCCAAACTCCTCCAAATTTTTTAAATTTTTCATCACATAAAAATCACATCAAAACATTAAATATAGCAAATGATTGATGCATGAAGTACTAAATGTAGGTAAATAAAAAAATTAATTGCATAATTTTGATGTATGTTGCGAGACGAATCTTTTGAACCTAGTTAGGTCATGCTAGGACAATATTTACCACAAATAAATAAAAAAATATTACAGTATACTGCAGTGTCCGATGTGACTTTTTCTACCCGTTTTTCGCGGATCTAAACACACCCACGGACAACTTCAACTGCAACGGATCGATTCAGTTTCAATCGGTCGTGGTCATTACGTCCTATCAATACCAGCAATTATTTGATTTTTCAGTGCATTCAGTGGTGGAGCGAGGATTAAAATTTAAGCACCTATTCCTTATCGTATTCTAACCAATCATACTTGACAAATCACAATGGCGCCCGGGATGTTCGTCGGCCAACAGGAACAAACAGCGGCCGCCATAGGCCATAGCTCGCCAGACTGGTGGCTCCGCATTTTGTTGATAAGTAACCAATTAGTACTGACAGATGATCAAAGGATGAATGAATGGACATCACCAAGCAGCATACTCCTATTGGCAGGATATGCAAGTGTTGTTGGCACCAATTGGATGTGCCTATGAATCTATGATAGAATGGCCTTTCCCTATTGCCAAAATGTATCGGATGTGCGTGCTAGTGATGGTGGACACATTACACGTCGTCAATGCATCGAGCTAGCATTATGCAACTACACCACATTCCATCCAAGAAATTGGTCGGCAATTAATAATTGTCGATTGAAAGGAGAGGAAGCATCAAGCAAGAACAGCCAATAATAATTGGAAGAAGAAAAATAAAAATGTGTCTGCGTGAGAGAAAAAGACCACCACCATTTCCGATATCTAGGCATTATGCAACTAGCTAGGCAAGTGGGTGTCGATGATCGAGCTTGAGCGTGACGGTGCGACGCGATGCGGTGCAGCAGTGTCACGCAGAGGGAAAGAGGCCCCTAAATGCAAGCTGGAAAAGGAAGAAGCTTCTCACGGGACCCGATCGATCTGACGGATGGGATGGGACGGGGGCCCCGGATTGGACGCTTGCGGATCGACCATTCGTACGCATATTCCTGCCACCACCGCGCCCTTTGGCCTTTGGTCACCTCACCACACTCGCATCCGTCACAGGCTCACACTCCCCCACGAAATGAGACGATAGCGCCCACTCCAAAAAAAATTTCAAGTTTTTACTTGGGAAAAAAACACTAACGGATCATCATCAGGAGCATCTCTGTCTCTGTCTCTGCACCTGCAGCCTGAGGCCTGTCCTATTCTTTTTTGGAGCTAACCGATCCGTGCTACGACGACGACGATGCATTGCAGTAGCACGCAGCCACGGTGATCAGATCATCGGCGGCAGCTCGCCTCCTTTTCTGTCACGTGCCTTCTCTTTCTTTTCTTTTCCGTATGCTCAACTCGCTCCTCTTTCTCTAGATTTCGAGTAGACTCGACTATAGATTCGCCGGCATGCACCTTTTGTCCCAGCTCGCCAGCAGGGCAATCATGCAGAACATTTTTCAAATACAATAATAAACTCATCCAGTTCTTGCGTCGTCTTGCACATATTTGACGACAATGTTTTTTTTAAAAGAAACATATCAGTGCAAACCAAATTCTTCGTGCGAACCGTGCAAACTCTAATTTGGGCCACCGAATCAACATCCAACGATGATTACCCAATCCAAAGACGGACGGTTAATAGTAAAATTACCCAATCCCCCACGCCTTTTGGATGTTGATCCGGTGAGGAATGTTGAGTACTCTATCTTGCCTGTGATGAGTGAATTATCAACCGTGTGGTGTGATCGTGCGCTTGGTCTTTGGATTGCAGGTACACGGGCGTCGAGCGTCGACGGAGAGCTGCCGTGGAGGAGCTCGGGCTGGGTGGCAGCTGTGGCGTCCACTCCTGGATCGAGAGCGCAAGCTGCGATGAAAGGCGGGTTTCTTGGTTTGCGCCACAAAACCAAGCAGGCGGACGGCGGTTGAAGATGCCAAGTCGTGAAGGCACGGGCGTCGGTCTCAGGACTGACGGAGGTGACGGGCGTCGACGGCGTCTAGGGCCTCGCTGCGGGCGAGGAGGTGACGGGCGTCGGGCGGCGTCTAGGGCCGTCAGAAGGCCGAGGCGGGAACGGCGTCTAGGGCCACGGCGTGGAGACGGGAATCTTCCCGCGCGAGGTGTTTTGGCGGTTTTCTCAAAACCGGCCACCTACTCGGGTTTCGCGGACCCTCCAAAACCGCGGACCGGAACTTCGTCGACGTGGCGGCATCGCAGCAAAGACTTCGAGTTGAAGAAAGAAACTCCACCGTCGATTGAGTCTGTACAACGGGCTGCTGCAGACCCGACCGGTCTGACCGGTCCCATGGACCGGTCTGGCCGCAGCAGCTGTGTATAAATACCTCCACCAGCCCGTGGCTGGTTGAGTCTCTTGAGTCTTTTTGTATTCTCTTGAGAACTCTTTGTGACGATTCCGATGCATCTAGCCTAGTGCCAAACCCCCTGGAATCGTGAGTTCTCACGAATTGGAGTTTTTGTGTTCTTGAGAAAACCCCAATCCAATTTGATCTTCCCCCGAATTCTCAAGATTCTTTAATCTTTTGGGAGAGATCTCTTGGGGATATGTTCACGGGACAGGTGTGAAGGTATCCTCCAAGTTTCGTTGGATTTAGACCTTGTTTGCTCGAGATTTGCCATTTGAAGCTTTGGTTGCTGGCTGTCTGGGAGCGACCGGTCTGGAAATTCAATTTCCAGCCCGACCGGTCTGTGCTAGCGGTCAGACCGGTCTCGACTCAGCAGTGCTGTTATTTGGGGAGTTTTTCTCGTTTTGCTTCCGCGAAGTTTCCTAGGGTGTATTGCTGTGAGATAGCTAGTCCATAGCTATTCTCTCATACCTTAGGTTGAAGTTTTGCGGTGATTTTGGGATATAGGCCGACGGATCAATTTCGAAAGAAATTTTGATCGGCTCCCATTCACCTCCCTGTGGTCGCCAGTCTCGGTCCCTCAATTGGTATCAAAGCTTGGTTGAGGTTTTCAGTACCATAACCGGTTTGAAAACCACTTGGCGACCATGTCGAGTCTTGGGAAGATCCCGGTGTTTTTCGGCGAGGACTATGCCTACTGGAAGGTTCGCATGAGAGCCTTCTTGCAGAGCATGGGAGCCGAGGTCTGGGATAATACCAGGAACTAGGCTTACGAGGTGCTTGCCGTTCGGACCACACCTCTTCAGGTGTCCGAGCACGAGGCTAACGCCAAGGCTATCAATGCCTTGTTCGCTGGTGTTTCTCGTGCGGAGTTCTCACGCGTCCAGGGTTTTCAGGAAGCCCACAAAGTTTGGACGTGCCTTGAGAACTACCATGAGGGCACACCTCAGGTGAAGGCCAGACTGTTCGATACTCACCGGCGTGAATACGAGAACTTCACACAGGTGCCGGGTGAGAGCATTGGCGATATGTTCAGTCGGTTTCAATCGATTGTGAACAAAGTCAATGCGAACAGATCTGCAGATGCCCTTGAGTACACAGAGCACGAGAAGGCCCTCAAGTTGCTCTACGCACTTGACCGCTCTGTGTGGGATCTCAAGGTGAACACGATCATTGAGTCTGCTGGCTACGAGACTCTGACCATGAACGAGCTTTTCAGCAAGCTCAACGCCACAGAGGTGGATAACCAGACACGAGCCAAGCTCAATAGTGCCCCTCCTTCCAAGAGCATCGCTCTTGTGACTGGCCCATGTGGATCGAGCTCTAACGCTAACTCTGCTCTTGGCTATTCTCTTGCCTCTTTGCCTTCTGTTATAGATGAGCAGCTGGAGACGCTGGGCGATGACGACTTGTGCCTCCTCATCAGCAAGTTCCAGCGCGTCTACCACAGCAGGCAGAGGAAGAAGAACCCCGGGTGCTACATCTGCGGCGATTTGAACCACTTCATCGCCGATTGCCCCAAGAAGTCCGGCGGTGGCCAAAACAACCACTTCGACTACTACCGCCACCACGATCGTGACGAGGGAGGCTCCAACAAGGAGCGTCGGCACCACAAGCACCGCAGTCGTGACCGGGGAGGACGCTTCGACAAGGAGTCGCTCAAGAAGCGCTTCCAGTACAAGGCCAAGAAGCGGGAGAAGGCCATTCTGGCGCAGCTCAGCGACCTCGACAAGAGCTCTGACACCGACCGCTCTTCTTCAGTGTCGGTGCAGATCCCAACAAAGCCATTACCCACCTTAGCTAGACCTGACTAGCCACCACGGGATCCACCAAGGGGCCATTGACCTATCTATGAGGTTTAACCGAGGCCTAAGTCACACAGAACATATCCCTTCTCCTTGGTCACCCGTTGCTCTCAGCTCTCCTGATGGCTATCAGACTAACTAGTGGGGTTTATGCTAAGCCGTTGCCCATACAACGGTCGAGTGGTTTGCACGAAAGTGGAGTTAGGTGAGATGTAACACCAACTCGGTCCTTAGGGGTGACAAGATGGATACCTCCCTTCCTTGCCCTGCCACACAGGCACGAGCACACCAAATCGGCAAATCACACAGAAGTGACATCCATCCCGTCTAGACTCATCTTTCGAAAATCCACTTTTATCCCTTCCCACACACACACCTTTTCTTTTTATAAAACAAGTTGTAGCAAATAACAGGTCCTAAGCATTCTAGTATCGATTAACGTCCAAGCAAAATCAGACATTAATCTAGGTGGTCAAGGAATGGTTATCACAAATCAAGGGGTGGCTATCCAACCGTGTTTTCATGCAAGCAAAACATATGCAATTTTTATAAAGCAGGCCATTGGCTTGTGTTTATAAAAACTAGGACAGAAACATGCATCAAAGGATGGGATTGAACTTGCCGTCTTCGAAGCCATCGGGGAGATCCTGGTCGAAGCACTGTCCTTCGGGCTCGGGGTCGCGAAGCTGGTCCTCGTTCACGGGTTCGCAGCACTGCTCGTCAATGGGCTCTCCTTCGTTCACACCGTGGTCTACGACACGTACAAACAAACACACAATCAACAAAAGGAAATAAAAGTTTTATCGTTGAGCTCGAATCGGGAATGATTAAGATACAGAGTTTGGAGTAATGTTTTCATGTGGTTTCCTAAAAGCATGGCCGAAACTAGGTTAAGAAAGGCGTGGTAAAGTTTCGGGCCGATCAGAGTTCGTTTGGTGCATAAAATAATAGATTTTTATAAAGGTTCGTGGGTCGGATGAGGGGTCAGGGGCCTAGTTGTAATTTTTGGAAATATCTGGGTTATTCTGGAAAGGTTTTAGGATGTATTTAGAATTTTGTTTATACGTGGAAGGGTTTATTTTGATAGTAGAGTAAAGGGCAGGGGTCTTTTTGAATAGAAACAAGAAGTGGAAGGGCCCTTTAAGTAATAGAGGGAAGTGGGGGGGGCTATTGGCAAAACTGCCATCCCCTTCCTCTCCCCACGTAGAACATAGGAGAGGGGAGGGCGGCGCTCGGCGCCGGCGATTCGGCGGCTTGGGGGTCCGGCGGCGGCCCGAGGTAGGGGGAAAAGGGGCAGCGGGGTGTGGGGGATCGATTCCCCGGCTCACCTCGGCTTGGGGCGCGGCGAGGGAGCGGGGCGACGCGGGCCGGCGGTGGCGGCTCTATTGGAGCGTGGCGGTGGCGCTGGTACTGGGGAGGGGAGGCGGCGGTGGCCTGGGCGGCTTCGGTGTGGAGGAGCGGCGCCGGTGCCCCTTTTATAGGGGTGCTAGGTCGGCTAGGCGGAGCGGGGTAGGTGCGGGTGGGTGAGGCGTCCGACGGGCGGCACGGGTCGGAGTAATGGCGCTCTGGCCATGTCTGTCCGGCGCGGAGCGGCGTGCGGCGGTAGCGCGGGCGTCGAGGCGGCGAGCAGTGCCGCTCGGAGCGGGGCAGCGGCGGGCGACGCGCCGTGGTCAGGCGAGCACGTGGCTCAGCGGCGAGCGGGACCGGGGCGGCCAGCGAGCGGCGTGGCCACGCGGGTGCGCGCGCGCCGAGACGGCGAGCGACTCAGGGGAGTGGCACTGGCGCGGACCGGCGGGCAGCGCGGGCACAGGGGCTTGGCAGCGGCGAGCGGCACGGCGTGCGGCGCGAGCACGCGGTGCGCGTGCGCGTGTCTCGGTTCGGCGCGCCGGGTGCGCTTGTGAGCGAGGCCGCGGCAGGGCGTGGGCGCGCGCACGGTTGGTGCGCCGCGGTGCGCGTGTTCGTGCGCAAGCGCGGGCGGGCGGCGGGTCGGGGTGTGCGCGCGGGCGGGCGACGGCCGAGCGGCGTTCGGGGCCGGCGGCGCGTGCGTGCACGCGGCTCTGTAGCGTGGTGAGGTCAGGGCCGAACCCGGCGGTGTGCGCGAGCGAGGTGCACGGCCGGGGTGGGGAGCGGCTCGGGATAGGGAGGTGGCGCGGCTGGGTCGCGCAGCAGAGGAGGAAGGAAGGCGAAAAAAGAAAGGGAGAAAAAGAAAAAGGGAGGAAGAAATGGAAAAGAGGAAAAAAGAAAAGGAAGGAAATGAGAGAGAGAAAGAGAGAGCGGGAGTCGCGGCGCCACCGGCGCTCGGTCGGCCACGCGCGGCGCCTGGGGCGCGTGAGCGCGACGCGCGGGTCGAGTTAGAAACAGGGTGCTGGATACGGGTGTCGGGTCAGGTCCTTCGGGGATCGGAAGATCGGAACAGGGAGGTTCCCGGAAAGTTGGGGTTAGGGTTTTAAGGAGGGGTCGGGTTCAACGACGAGAAACAGTTTTAGCGCACGATTTAATTTAGTGAGTTTTCGGGATGTTACACAATCCCCACGTCAGAAGCATTTGTCTCCACCACAAACACCTCATTGAAATCAGGTAGAGCTAACACAGGTGTAGTAATCATAGCTTGCTTAAGAGCCTCTAAAGCTTGTTGGGCTGCCTCAGTCCAAAGAAACTGTCTGTTCTTAAGCAGCTGTGTGAGAGGTTTAGCTATGCTCCCATAGTGCTGAACAAATCTCCTATAATATCCAGTCAGCCACAAAAAAGCTCTCACTTCAGTAACAGTTTTGGGTATTGGCCAGTCCCTCATAGCCTGAATTTTGTCCACTGATGTTGCCACTCCTTGTTCTGAAATGATATGACCCAGGTATTCAACTTGCAACTGAGCAAAGGAACACTTACTTTTCTTCATGTACAATTTATGCTGTCTCAGCACCTGTAACACTTGTTCCAGATGAGATATATGGGTAGAGAGGTCAGGGCTGTAAATTAAAATGTCATCGAGGAAAACCATCACAAATTTTTTGAGAAATGGAGCCAACACTGCATTCATAATGCACTGAAAAGTGGCTGGGGCATTGGTTAGCCCAAATGGCATAACTTTAAACTGATAGTGGCCATGACGAGTTTTAAAGGCAGTCTTATATTCATCCCCAGGTTTCATACGAACTTGATGGTACCCTGACTTCATATCTAGCTTTGTAAACTAGCTTTGTAAAATATTTGCTACCCCCAGCTCTTCAATAATCTCTTCAATCAAAGGCATGGGAAATCTATTCTTAATGGTGAGGTCATTCAGTCGTCTGTAATCAATGCAAAAATGCCAAGAACCATCCTTCTTCTGAATTAATAGCACTGGAGAGGCAAAAGGACTGGTACTTGGAGTAATAATCCCAGCAGAAAGCATATCTTTCACTTGGCGCTCAATCTCATCTTTGTGCATTGGAGAATATTTATAGGGTCTAGAGTTCACAGGAATAGCATTGGGCAGTAAGGAAATGGTATGATCATACATCCTTTCAGGGAGTAAAGTATGTGGATCCTCAAACACATCTTTATAAGTCTCCAGCAGTTTATCAATCTCAGGATCAGTTGTAGGTGGGGGAGCTAGCTGGGATGGTGTCACCACAACCAATGCCCATATATCATTGCCCTTGAGCCATTTATACACCTTTTCAGCAGACAACAGAGAAACATCCTGAGTGGGTAGTTGCACCCCCTTCAACTTAACTGATACATTTTTGTGAGTGAATTCCATAGTTCTGGCTTCCCAATCACACACCATAGGACTGTGAGCTTGCAACCAGTCAAAGCCAAGAATAGCATCAAAGGCTCCTATGTCCAAAATTTTCATGTCAGACAGTAGGGTAAACCCATCACACCACCACTCCATTTGTGGTACCCATTGATCAGATACTAACACCTGACCATTTGCTAGTTTGACTGAAGTAGGAATTGTTGGCAGAGGTGTAATACCCACTTGTTGCAAAAATTGAGAGCTGACGAAACTGTGTGTACTGCCACTGTCCACTAAAGTGAGCATAACTTTGTTGTGAACCAATGATCTCAGCTTCATAGCTGCCCCTTCCTCAGATCCAGCCAATACATTCAGAGAGAGCTAATAGAATTCAGTAGTAAGGGAATCTTCCAATTCTATTTGAGCTACTACTTCTTCAGACAATGGGAGGTCCAGGTCATTGACCACCAAAGCATTTACCTGAGCTTTTGGTATCTGAGAACACATAGCAACATGAGCCGGCTCATACTTCTCCCCACAGTAGTAACAGAGATTGTTGGCTTTTCTATAGTTTAACAGTTGCCTTTCCTTGGACATGGAAGAAGAAGCTCCCCCAGGTTTGGCATCCTGACGAGGAGGCCAATGCTGCTGCCTAGGGGTACCAGACAACTTCTGTTGTTTTGCTTTGTCTTTCTCCAGAACCCTTTGCTGAACTTTGGCAAGTAAAATTGCTCTATCCACAGTCTGTGGTAACTGGGATTGAACCACAGCTCCTATGTCATACCTCAGGCCTCGCACAAACTGAGACACAAAGAACAAATCATCAAACCCTTCATTGTGCATGCAGATTTCATACTGCAAGTTTTCAAAATCAGCAGCATACTGCTCTACAGTTGTTGTCTGAGTCAGCTCAATAAGTTCCCCCATAGCATCCCTGTAATCAGCAGCCCCAAACTTTTCCTCCACCGCAGAAATAAACGACTTCCAATCCGTGAGACCATATTTCCTCTTAAACACTTGCAACCATTTCCCAGCATTATCATCCATATGAAGAGAAGCAAAAGTTGCTTGCATAGCAGGTGGAACATTGTACAATTGAAAGTAATCCTGACACTTGGAACGCCACACCCGTGGGTTGGAACCAGTGAAACGTGGGAAAGCTAACTTAGGGAGGGCGTGCTTAAGACGATGCAGCGCCTCAGCACCACCGCGCTGACCAACTCTATCCTGACGATGGGGAAGGACAGTATGAGATGTACCTTGGGGACCCTGGTGAAAAGGATTGTCTGTGGAAGCGTCGGAGGTCGTGGGGCTTGGTGGCTCGCCGACGGGCGGTCTCGTGGAGTTCAGCATCAATCGAGCCACTGCTTGTCCCGTAATCTCGACTTGTTGTGCCAACACCTGTTGATCCTTCATCATCTGTTCGACCACCTTGGTTGTCATATCGTACTGTGCTTCTAACTTGATCTGAGTGCCGAGGATGTCATCGACCCTGGCGAACAGCAGATCGAAGTTATTGGCGACCTGATCCCAGCGTTCCTGCGTTCGCAGCGCTGATTGCTCCATCGCTGAGAGCACGAACTGAGTCTGAACTGAAGGCTCGGGGGGCGCCGTGTTGACCACACCGGAAGTAAAGCGAGCGCGACTCGAATTGATGTTACCCCGAGGGGCTCGAGAGCGTCACTAAGCCGACGGGATGCAGCAGTCACACACCGGAACCCACGAACCGCGCCGAGGAGTTCGACGCAGCGCCGCAATTTAGACCCAATTCACGAGATCGCTCTCTGCGAGATCCCCCAATTCCCCAAACTAAAACCCTAAGCGGCAAAAACAACTTTGTGGACGACGGCGCAGGAGCAGCTAACCGTCGCTTGGCAGTGGACGCACAGCTCGGAAGGGAAAACTCGGCGGAGCAGATCGGGATCACAGTGATGGAAGATCCGACCGGGGAACGGGATAAACGCAATCGAATTGAGCGGTGGTGTGTCTAGGATAACCTGAATCTGATACCAAATGTAATGCCCCGTGGCCGCGGATGAATCGCGACGTGAGATTTCACAAGAGGATCAAATTCGGAAGGGAAGCGGGCAGGGCAGAGGTCCCTGTCGCCGGCAACCCAGAACGGTGTTCATCACAAGCAAAATCACATCCCCTCCTTACAGAAACCGTGGGGATTAAATCCCTCACCACGCCCACGCCACGCCCGCGTTTAAAGGACTAATACGCCTATTACAAAGTACGTTTTCACCTCACACACACGCACTCGGACAGGGCATTACAGCCCTCCTTCCTCGCCGGAGGCGCGGCGGGCGACGGCAAACGCGGGGCGGGCGGCGCGGCGGCCGGGCGGGCAGGGCACGGTGGGAGGCCGCGGGGCAGGCCGTCGGCGCGGCGGCGGCTCGGGCGAGGCCGCGGGGAGGGCTGCCGGCGCGGCAGCAGCGTGCCGGGCGACGGCGACCGCCCGATCGCGTCCTCCTTCCTTGCCGGCGGCGCGGCGGGCGACGGCGAACGCGAGGGCGCACTACTCCTCCCTCGCCGGCGGCTTCCTCGCGGCGGAGGGGCAGGGCGTCGTGATGTCGTGGCGCCACGCTGGCGTATAGAGAAGGAACGGGGAGGCCGCTTGATTTGAAGGAACGGCCGCCTCCCGCTTGGTTAGCGGAGGGAGTAGCGTCCACCGCTGCGGAGGAATTTTCGCTATCCGCCTCCTGCAGGAGACGGCAGCATACCCCGCTGCGGGCAGCCTAAGATGCCAAGTCGCCAGCTGGCATGCACATATATGAGAGTCTACGACGTGCAGGTAGAGGCCGGGTAGGGGCTTTAATTTATTTGCTTGGGGTTCGCCATGGCATCCTTTTCGGCCACCAGCACTGTCGTGCAACTCCTGCCTGCATGCACGGGAGGAGGGCCCAGGGGATTGACTGGTCACGGACAGCGGCCGGCGGCAGGTCCATCCATGTCCAGGGTGCAGGTCCATGGAGACATAGCTATTGCAACCAATATACCATAGCTATAGCATGATATTATAGTATTCGGACATGCATGCTCTGCTTGTTAATTCTGCCTGCCTTCCTCACGTGTCCCAAAATTAGCCACGTATGCAAATGCGTTCCTGTACCACACTGTCTGTTAATAATGTGTTTGTTGCACTTGCTTGGACTTCATCTCTCTCTCTCATGGTGTGTAGAGAGACCATCGGAGGCTGAAACCAAGCAAGGCCTGAGGATGAACGATGTTTTTTTTTAAGGAAAACTACGGTGCACAGGCATGGAAGAACCATCGAAAGGAAACTTTGTTGGGCTGTTGGCATCGGTGGACGGACGAGCTGGGGCCCGGCCCGGGTGGGAGCGATCGATAATATATGGGCACGTCGGGCCGGGCCAGCGCGGGGCTCGCTCTCTCGTACACCTTGGGCTGTTGTTGGTTGCAAAGTTGCGCCAGCGGAACCTGGGCTGTAACTTGGGCTCAGCATACAGTCCGCGTCCCTAAGACTTTTTTTTCGGTACTAGGGAATGATGCTAATTTTTCTTCCATTTGTTATTTATTTTCTTTCTAAAAATAATATATATTTTTTCTTTCTATAAAATAATGATGTCAATTAATATCATTCCAAAATCATCAACCAACAATGGCATGTATGCTAAAGTAAAGTAATACAAGAGGTGGGTATACAAAATAGCTGGTGTAAAAGTAATAGAATTTTGGTGAAAAACATTGACGAAACTAATCTCCTCATCTCTTTCGTCAAGTTGCCTAACAAGTGGGGCCTCTGTGAGGTCTAGATGGGCTTAATTTTGATAAAAAATATTTTCAATTATTTCAACTTTAATTTTCGGGTATTTGCATCCCTTCTTCCTTCTAGATGCCGAGACCGCGTTTGGTCTCTCTGTACCCGCAAGTCGTTGCGGCTTGTCTCCCAGAAGAAAAGAAAAAAAAAAGGCGCGAGGCCGGAACGCAACGCGGCCGCGGCGGCTCAGGACGGAGTCGGTTGGAGTGAGCTCAACAGTCAGCACACGGCCGGCCGCCTTCGAGAAGAAGCTAGTGCTGGCCTGCAGCCTGCCCGCTGGGGACGAGACACGATCACACGAGAGGGCCTGGCATGGATAAGCAACCGGCTGGACCAGGTAACCGACGTTGCGGTTGCGGATAAGCCAACCGACCGACGACGGGCGCCGCCTCATGGTCCAGCCAGCCACGTCATGCCGGTGCCGGCTCTCGAAACGTTTCAGTTTGCAGGTAGAAATGATACGGCGACATGGTCTGAATCGGTTTTCCAAAAAGGAAAAAAAAAAAGAGGGGTCTCAAACCCTGCTGATGCAGGGAGAGGAATTGTTCGCCACGTCTATTTATCGCGCGCGGGGGACGTGACGCGTGGCAGAACTTTCATCTTCAACCTTGCGCCAGGGGAGATGCGGTGGCGAGCAAGAGCAGGAGGGTGTGGTAGAACCACCTGAATTATCACGGCTTAAATGCGCTGGCCATCACCATAAAGTCAACACTGACACAAACGTATTTCAAACGGAACAATTCTTGGTCTGTCGGGTAACGTCCCACCACCGGTTCTCGGATCGAACAAGCATACCCCGCACGAAGGCGAGTCCAGAGATATTACAACCACATATTTTACAACACAAGCTTAGTAGTTATTACAAACCAGTTCGAAGCATTATTACATATCCAAACTCAGTAAAATAGTTATACAAAACATAACTTTAAGTTTAGAGTTGAAAAGCAGCGGATAGAAAATACGACGGCTACAACACGTCGCAAAAGTATACCAAGCTAGCCCAAGCCGGATATCACTCGTCAGGTCATTGCCGGCCGAAGACGGATCCCATTCTACGGACCAGCCAGGAGACAAAGAGCAGGGCCAAGACAGACTAGCGATCTGGTCCTCAAAACTCATACCTGAAAAAGATTTCAACAGCAAGGCTGAGTATTCTAATACTAATACTCAGCAATACTTAACCGTCAACGGGTATACCTAGCCCACCTAACTAGACTATGCAGGGTTCTGTGAGGCACTGGTTTTCCTTTTGCTGAAAATCAATAAAGAGTAGGTCCTTACTTTCAAATTTTAGCTTCCAAGATTCTAGTTGATTAACCATTCTATGTAAGCAACTACTATTCAACAATGGTAGAACTTTAAGCAAACATCAAGATTAATCATAATAATGTTGCTCTTTATTACTCTGTGTGGCAAAGATATCAAGCAATCCCAAACCGTGAGAAGCGGATGTTTCGAATCGAATTTGTTAACCTGGCCAGGCAGACCTAACACACACGTTTGGAACACCGTTGGGTCGTTCCCAAACAATCGTTTGCCTTTCGTTCCAGCTTGTGGATAGGGCCTTTCCCCCACTACAGAGCATAAACTTCCTCTCTGCACCCGTGGTGTTGATCAACAATAATATATAAAAACCTATCTCTAAAGAGAGAGTGATAGGTATATCCACTCCCCGGTCCGATCGGCTACTAGGCTTACCGCGTACCATATTTACGGTATGTGGCTAGTACGTTCAAAAACTTAACCAGCACTACCACACACCGCGACCTTAGCAAGTTCATCAACACAGACGGGGTCTCACACAAGGTCATGATATCGAACACGACCCCGTCCGTCGTCCTTATATTGATAGTAGAAAGTAAACAAGCAATTCCTATAGAACTCGCGAGTGACAGGCAATCACTCGACTTTTACCGGTCCTATAAGCTTAGCAATTATTCGAACTCAGGTCTAGTGTTCAGTACATAGGTTCCTAGGATCATGCAACTAGGGTTTCAATTCAAATCCTAAGAACTGTAAATGCACAAGTAAGTAATAACGATAAATTGTAATAATTTGAAATATGGGTTATGTCCGGGGCTTGTCTTCTCGGTAGTCGCTAGCTAGGTTAGCCTTGGGCTCTTCCGAACTTTGGTCCGGGGCTTCAGTTAGTACAGCAGTGTTCACCTGGGCTTCTGGATCACCTCCTTCAGACTTCGGGATCAGCTCGTACGTCCCGTCAGCTAACACCGTAGTATCTATATGTGATGCAAGAACAGTATTATAAACATACACACGATGTGGTGAAGCTGCAGTTAACACTAAGCAAACAAAATTAACACACACATGGGCAGTCATTTATGGAGTAGATAACTAACATTTCTAACTACACAAGGCATCATGATCAACAGCACAAAAGAAGCTCACTAACTTCATAAATAAGTTGTAGTTGATTCCTATAGCTTGCAAGTCATGGTTTGCTAATAATTAAACAACTCAGCACACATTCAGTAGTAAAATCAGCAAAAATTTACATCAAACAAAAGGTAAACAGAGTAATCTATCCTGCAAATTTCGTACCAAATCATGCAGCCATTTATTCAGAACAATTCATTTATTCAGACAACACCTAGAATAAGATTGAATTAAACAAGTTAGACCAGAGCAAAATAGAAGCTAGAAATTTAACAGAAGATCGACACAGACCTAAATTAGCTATTTTAAAATTTTCATGATTTTATATACAAATAATTAATTCTGAGAAAATAAGCAAAACAAACAGAAACAAATAAAGATTCAATTTTAATTCCTGTTTTAGACATTAACTGGTTCTCACATTTCACATGAATGAACATATGATCAAAATAAGGCTCCAAAAATATTATCAGGATTTTATAATGACATAAATTATTTATCACAATTAAAGTTCACTTAATAAGCATTAAATCATAGCTATAGCTACACATGAGAACTGACCACGAAATTTTTATAGTAACCCTGGAATCACATGATTACTCTACCATAATCATTTCACAGAATAACATTGCCTCAAACATCAGTTATGGAAAAGATAAAAGCAACTAGCATTTAAGCACTAGTAACACAAATTTATTTTTATAGCAAAAACTCTCAACTAACACCCAACATATTATGATTCTAATGCATAGATCTACTCTCAAGGATTCCAAAACATCTAGATTTGCCTTTTTCTGATTTTTCTACGAATTTCTAAGGAATTTCAAAGTTTACAGCCAAAATAACAAAAAGATCCTTGCTGCCACTATTCACATGAGTCACGGGCTATGCAGATAACCCCCTAGGGTTATTTGAATTCTAACAACTATATCCTTGGTCGTAGGGGAGAACAGAGGAAGGATGGCCGTCCTTTACCAGCGGCTAGGCTCGCCGGCGGCGAGGAAGAGGTTGGGGGAAATGAAGAAAAGATCGAGCCGCACCCTCTGGTGCTCGTGGCGCGACGGGAGATGGTCGGAGGAGGGCGGTCCACGGCGGATAGGGTTGCGGCGGCGGAGGGGATCGACGGCAGGGGTGCTCCGGTGAGTTCTGGGCGAGGAGAAGTGGTCTGCGAGCTGCGCGAGGTCAAGGCAAAGCTGATGGTAGGGTCAGCGTGGGCGGAGGAGGGCTGCAGTGGCGGGTTCACGGCGGCGTCGAGCTTGCCGGCGTTCGGTTGGAGCGGCTGCGTTCTGGGGTGTTGGAGGCAGGGAGCTGGGAAATGAGTGCGAGGATTAGGATGCTGGGGTCATCTGGATGCTGGGGCGCGTGAGAGTTGGGGGCCTGGGGCTCTGCAGCGAGCTCGCCACCGCGACGGTGAGGTGCCGGCCGCGGAGCTCGGCCATGACGGCGTGGCGAGGGGAGGGAGCTCCAGCGCGCGGGGAGGTGGGTCCAGGGGTTCGTGGGGGCGCCTCGTGAGGCGGCAGCGAAGCAGGACGTGGCCGGGACAGGCCCCGAGCGGCGGGCGGCGCGGCGCTGACTTCCGGCGGCGTGAAGCAGAGGAGCAGGAAGGAGGAAGAAGAAATGTGGACTGCTTTGTAATTTCAAAAAATTTCAGGGACCAGTCTATAAAACAAAGATAACTTTTAATCTAGGGCTCAAATGAAAAAGTGCCCAACATGAAAGTGTTCAATTTTTCAAGATTTACAACTTTGATGTTGTGCACAAAATTTATTTGATCAAAGTTTAAAGAGTTATTTTTATAAACATAAAGAGGATTTGAATTCAAAGGACTTTTGTCTTTTTCGAGGCAAATTCACTTTAAATCTGGACTAAAAAGTAAAGTTTGCTGCCATGTAATGATTACATTGAATTTTTCAAATAAACCCTCCACAAAAGCAATAATTGCTCTCCCTATTCAAATTAAACTATAGAAAAGACCTTACATTAAATCATAATTACACATTTGACCTTGTAATTTTGCAATAAGGTCCTTGATCAAGTAAAATGAGCACATGATGCATAAAATAAATGCAATTATATTGTGCAGACACCTAGGGTGTCACAGAGGGGTGGCTGCGAGGGATGATAGGTGGGCGGAGCGGCCGGCGGCGAGGTCGCCGCCGGTCGGGGTGGCGGTGGAGGTGGCGGATCTTTAGGGTTTGGGGTTGCCGGGATCCAGGGGGAGCTCCATGATCACTGGACCTAGAGGAGGGGGCCGGGGGTGGCGGCGACTCGGCGGTGGAGGTGGGTTGGCCGGCGGAGGGCGACGCGGCGTGGGAATGCCGCCGGCCGGGCGGGGCCGCCGGCGGGGGGCGAAAAGAAGGCGGTACGGCGGTGTCTGGGCGGTGCGGAGGCGACCTCGATTAGTGTAGTGCGGTAGAGGGCGATGGCGGAGGCGGCGGAGGCGCCGCCGGAGCCAGGGCGGCGGAGGCGCTGTTCATCTTCCCCGCTGGACGCTTCTGCGATGGAATTGTGGGAAGTCACTTAAAGCGACGAATAGACGCCCCGGAATTGTTTTCTTCGTGTTCAGCCGTTACTCCATCGGTGCTCTCTGCATGTAGGAGTACGGTGCAAGCCATCCTCACAAAGTTACAATAATCGGAGTGAGGTTAGTTTAACGCCGAGGTCAGTTTCAGCAACGCAACAAATAATAATTGTGAGGTTTGACAGTCCCCAAGTGCGTTGCCGTGCCGGATCGGTGCTGATGCTCGACATGACTAGGATGACAGGCGCACTGAAGTTTTGTTTAGATCATTTTGTATTTTTGGAAGGAAATTTTTAACAATTAAATTATTAAATATAGATTAATCACAAAACTAATTACAGATCTCGTCTGTAAACTACGATACGAATCTAATGAGCCTAATTAATCTATCATTAGAGCATGTTTACTGTAACAATTTAGTATCTAATCACGTCCTAATTAGACTCATTAGATTCGTCTCGCGATTTACAATCCATTTGTATAATTCGATTAATTTTTTAACTATATTTAATACACCATACAAACGATTTATAAAATTTTACATTTTGTGTTTGGAGATCTAAACAGGGCATGAGGCAATTATCTTGGGCTGCTCGACGGGGACAGGAGGGCTCAGCGACCAAGTGATGAAAGGGACGGCCATTGAGGCTTCTTTTTTTTTTAATCTTTTTGGAAAGATGAGGCTTGTGATTGAGAGCAGATTGTCAAGGAACTTCAGTTCCAAGCTACCTGTGCAAGAAACCCACAGGCACTCCGGTGAGCTTCTCCTCCCGATCAAGCAACAACCCGCTGTGGGCTTGTCTGATTTCTGATGGAGACCTTCATCAGATAACTGAAAACTGAGGTCATGGAGCCTACTCTTCGCACTACTCCTCAAACAGAGAATTTGGGACAAGCACTGCATACTCTTCAATTGAACCGGTTCAAATCAGGTATTTCGAAGAAGAAAAAAATGTTATCAGGACAAACCGGAGCATCATACAGGCAGGATTTTCTCCATAACATTTCGGTGCAAGAACTAGTGTTACACGGCTACACACACCCTGTGAATTAGCTCATTGACACCGGGATTGGGAGGCTTGTCGCGGCCGTGGATCGGGTCGGGAGGGGCCCCATGCTAATATTAGTCCCCTCCTCTAATCCATACTCCCTAACAACACCACCATCACCACGAGGCTTGGCTTATTTTATCCTAAACAAATTGAAGAAACATGGAAAGAAGCATGTATATACACGGCGATTGGTATTCGCTTCTCGCCGGCGGTGGCTAGTGCTTGTCAGGCGAGGCGGAGGCGAGGCGGGAGGCGATGGCGGAGTGGTACATGGCGTCGTGGAAGCTCTCCGTCTCCATCATCCGCAGCCGCAGCTGCCGCGCCTTGTCCTCCGTCAGCACGCCGAACCTCCGCGCGGTGCGCTGGTGCTGCGCCGCCGCCTCCTCCTCCGCCGCCGCCGCGGCCGGCTGCGCGTCGATGTAGTCGGGCTGGCCGGACCACCCCAGCAGCGGCGCCCACCACTTGGCGCCCCCGCCGTCGGCGCCGGCGCGCATCCTGGCCCCGCCGGCCGCCGCCGCCGCGCACGGCCGGGCCGCGGGCGCCGGCGCCGGCGCGCGGACGGAGAAGGCGGCCATCCCGGACGGCAGTGCCATCTGCACAATCTTTTCTTTCTTTCCCCTTGGGCTTCGGCTTCGATGTGAACTGCGGGCGGGTTGGAACTTAGAAGTTTGGAGCTGGATGTGCTCCGGCAAAGGTGGTGGTGGGATTATAAAGCCGGCGAGAAAGAAGGGCGGAGGCAGGAGGAACGGGAGGGAAGGAAACAGACGAGTGGATAAGCCTGTGGGAGCGGGGCCGCGCGGGCACGCGGCGTGCACCGGGCGGCGCGCTTTTCCGCGCGAGCCATCGCTTTTACGGTGGTGGAAGGGGAGGCCCAGGAGGGGGGAGAGCTTGCCCGTGGCACCTTTTTCATTTTTATATATAAAAAAACAAAATTTCAAAAATATATACCGAATAGAGAAATTTTCGAAAATATATGTCGAATAGGGGGCGACAGGGTGTCCGTCGCCCACTGGATGGGCGACAGAACCTAAATGTAAAAAAATATATTTAGGTCCTGACGCCTAGGGCGCATTAAACAGTGAATTTGTAAAATTGATATAAAATCGTAGAAAAATTGTAAAATTACAAACTCAACTGTTCTTGATTCTATGAAACAAGATCTACAACTTTTGTTACATAAAGTTTTTCATTTAATCAATGTATCTAAATCAAGAAAAATAGTTCTCGTACCTAGAAAAATCTAAAATAATTCATTTGGTCTAGTTGTACTTATCTAAAATTTAACAAACTTTTTTTATAGCTCTTAGGAAATAAAATAATAGTACTGTAAAAGTTATGGCTTCTAATACTCAGTATAGCAGCATGGATAAATAACCCATTTAAACTAGACATATTGCAAGATCTAATTTAAAAACTTATTCTAGAAATGTTTTCTGGGCCTACCAATTTTGTACAAGCCTATGCTCATCATATGCAACACTCTGGCCAAAGATGACAAGCATACAAAGGATGGATCTTGAGATTTAAATAAAAGTGCATTAAATTGGTATTTAAAATAGAGCAAGATACATTGATCAAATGAAAAAACTTTATGTAACAAAAGTTGTAGATCTTGTTTCATAGAATCCAGAACAGTTGAGGTTGTATTTTTTTGATTTTTCTATGATTTTATATCGATTTTACAAGTTCATCGTTTAATGCGCCCTGGGCGCCATGACCTAAATGTAAATTTTTGTTTATATTTAGGTCCTGTCGCCCATCCAGTGGGCGACAGTCACTCTGTCGCCCATTAGGGGCGACAGTCACCCATTTTTGAAAATTTCCCTATTCGGCATATATTTTTGAAATTTTGTTTTTTTAAAATATAAAAATGAAAAAAAACGCCTTGCCGTCACTGCGGTCTGGGCTGGCCAATTGGGGATCCCTTTACCGTCTGTTTGGTTGGAGAGTGGGACGAGCCAGGTCGGAGCGGACTTGTCCCCACGGTTGTTTGGATCGAAGAGTAGAGGGTTGAGTTGGCTCTAAAGGAGAATATTCTCTCTAGATGCGGGTTCACCGCATCCCTCAAAAACTGGCGGACGGAGCGAACCCACTCCCGTCCGTGGCTCGCTCCGTCCACTCCGTCCGCGCCCCGCCTCCTGCCGCGCCGCCCACCGCCTCCTGCCGCGTCGACCGCCGCCTCCAGTCGCGCCGCACGCCGCCGACCTCGCCTACCATCGCGTCGCCCCACGCCGCCCGCCACGATGTCCCGCGCCGCTCGCCTCGCCTCCCGCAGCGGCCGAGCGCGACGGCGGCGCCCGCACAGGCGGCGGCGGCCTCACCCCGCGCGGATCCGCCGGCGGCGGCGGCGCGCGCGGATCCGGCCGCCTAGGGCGCCGGCGCGCTCGGATCCGGCCGGCTAGGGCGGCGGCGGGCGGCGGCGTCGGCGCGCGGTGTAGGGCGCGGCAGTGGGGGCGCGCGGGCGGCGTCAGCGCGTGAGCCGGAGGAGGAGGTGGCACGGGGCGCGGAGGGGGGCCGGCCAGTGGCAGGGGGCCGGGCGCGGGGTGGGGGGCGACGAGCTGTGCCCCCCCTCGGGCTGAGGAAGAAGATAAGGGTTAGAAAAAAAAAGAAAAAGAAAAATGTAAGAGGTTGACAGGTGGGGTCTATTGGTGGCAAATGGGACCCTCATTAACAATGTTATCATGCCATCCAACCCGTATTCCCAATTCCTTCAACCAAACATGAAATGGGTTCACTCTTTTCCCAAAATCAAAAGTGCAACCAAACAATAGATGGGTCAGTTCCGTCCCCAAAATCCGGGTTGGATCCAACCCAACCCATTGATCCCGCAACCAAACACATGGTTAGGCTTTTGGGCAACTGGGACGGGACGGCTCGGCGGCTCCTGTGCCGTCGGGTTCGGGGGAATCCGTTTCCACCGTTCCACTGGCGGGTTTTTCCCGTGGGCAACGGTGGAGCAGCGGCGCCGGTTTGGAGCACTCTTCTAGTATTTTCTCTGTTTTTTTTCCCGGAAGCTGCTATTTTCTTTTTTCTAGAAGAAAAGGAAACGGGGCGATGGTTATTCGACGCGGTTTGCTAGACCACGGCTGAGCAGTCAGCATTTCAGCAATGTGAGCAAAGATGACAGCAGGGCTAAGTTTGGATCTCCCTGAAAAATCTGGTAGTCATCGAGATGTTTGTTGAAATTTTAGCAAATCACACAAATCTATTTGGTCACATACTCATACTATATATTCCCTTCAGAGTTAAGATATCCATTTTCTACGGTCGCGAAAAAAGATATCCATTTTCTACATGGCAACTCTTTTGGTAGGACTTCCTCTTGAAAAAAAAAATCAACAGGGACTGACATCCACGATGATCTTCTCAATAAATTTGGTTAAGGGATCAGGGGATGGCCGGCCTGGTTAGTTACTCTATCCGTGGAGTTTGCGGTCACGGTTTGATGCCCGGCGGACGCGCTTTTGCTAGAGAGGAACAATCCGCCTGGGAGCAAATGCTTCTGGTGCCTAGCGTCCTGAAGGGGGGCTACTCTAGCCTTTGGCCCCTATAAATTTGGTTAAATTTAGCATACTTTCACTTAATTAGGACAATCTTCGAAGTACTTGTATTAGAACGAAGGGAGCGTGATATTATTAGTTTGAGTTAGGAGCCAAGCTCAGCGCCCTGATATTAGCTGGTCAACTTAGTTTAGTTTGGCTTTGGTTGGAACAAAGAGCTGATTGGTTTGCTACCCAAATTTTGGCATGCCAAAGTTTTGGCAAGCCAAAATATAGGCAAAAAAATTGCCACCATTTTGGTAAGCTAAATGTGAGATATTGACAGCTCTCGGTAACAAACCAAGTACTGGCCAAAAAATTTGACAACTTTTGCCTAACCAAAACGTTGGCATGTCAAGAATTTGGCAACCAACCAATCAGACTTAAAATCAGAAATATATTTTAGGACAAAAAAGAGTACAAATATATAATTTATTACCAGAATCTAAACCATTCTATCAGCCCAGTTAGTAGAATGAGCTCCTCAACAAGGGCGAAGGGTTATGTTTCCCTGATGCCGGTGCACCACGGTTAAAAAAAAATTCCTACAAACATACTCATATTTACCATATAATATTCTGGTTTTATCTATGTTCTCGATGTGATGCCCAATGAAGCGGTCTGCCACCCTTTTGCTACGCAGACCTTTCATTCTTTCAATTCCCAGCTCGTGCGAATAAAATCTTTTTCTCTGGTTTTGTTGCCACGCCCGACGGTGACCTGATCGGGCGTCGACGTACGTGGACGGATACTTTGGTCGCCGGCGCCCGGCGAGACGGTTGCCGCTTGCGGCTTGTCCGCGACCGGCAACTGGTCCAACCGCGTGTGCTGCTGCCTCCTGCCTCGCTGGCTGGCATGTCCCGGCCTGCTGCCATCGCGGCGAGAGGGACCCCTCCGTGTCCGCTAGCCGCGGCGGCCTCCGCGACCTTGCGCGTTTGCCCGGCCGCCGAGGCGTGGCGCACGTGGACGGCCCGCTCCGGTAGACGGGTAGCAGTAGTAGTTGGTAACCGAATGTACTGATTGCTCCGGCGTCTGCGGCGCACCGGCGGCAGGCTGGGCGGCCGATGCCTCGCCGCGCGTGTGGCTTGGCGCGGCTTCGGCCCCGTCCACGTGAATTCATACGAACCTCCGGCGTCGACGTGCCGTGTCGTCGTTGCGCGCAGTTGCTCCTCGTTCGTCTTCTACTAGATGTAGGCTTGTGCATTTCGCGAACCATTTTTTTTCACCTTCTTATGTACAAGAAGAAAGATCTACCTTGTGTACCAAACTGGCCATGATTCTCTATTGGATTCGCACCTTGATCTTTCGCGTTAAAAAGGAAAAGAGTTCGCTTGCAAACGAGTTGACAACGATCGAGGACAGAGGTGGTGATCGAATCGTTGCAGGGTACGCTGGATCTGGAACTCGTTGACAACGATCGAGGCGGCCTGCTGTTCACTTCGGCTTAAACTCTCAATGAAGGAGTAGTAGGAACAGCGTTCCCTGCAGTGAAGCTCATCAAATCCACGCGGTCGCCTCATGTTTGCCGTTGGCATCTCGAAACATTCTTGTTTGACACTTCTGACTGCAAGTTTTATGATCGAGCCAGACACCAGTACGTGCGTGCAATGTCTGAATATCCGAGCCGCGGTACATATACCCAAGGTGGAACCGGGCTTAGCATATACCGCGAGGATATTCGCTGGGAGAAATAAAAAAGAAATTGGATAGGAGTGTAACACTGCTACACCAGTCGCGTCTCTTTCCAGGAGGAAGTAACGAGCTGCCTGGAAAGCAGCGACGGGACGCTTTCGGACCTGGAGGTGATCTGGAGTGCTGATCCGGGCGAAAAGAACATCCGGGCCGGGTCAGCAACAGGCGGGCTGCCAGGTTGGTAAAAAAAAGAAATCTGCACCTTATCAAAGGAGGGATTTTTTTTTTATTATGATGATGATGGGATTCTTGTGTCACTTACTTACGAGGTTAGACCCGCATGTCAGTGACCTAGCTGCAAGGTGAAGAAGTACTGCAGATGATCCATATCCCTCTATTATACATCAGCATGTAGAATGACGTGGAGATATAACAGATGAGGCCAAGAATTCTTGGATAAGTACAACATCAGGTTGGTGTTTGTATATAATAAGCTATAATAAGAAGACCTGGTTTATGCTTTTGGTTACTTTGCACAACAGTCAACAGGCGCAACTTTTGTATTTGATTCATGACCATCTGTATCATCATATTTTTTTTGTCAGGGAAAGGCCCACTTCGAGCAGGCCTCAACGAGGTTAGCAGCAGCAGCAGGCCGGTCGATCGAAAAACGAAAGGCCCGCTCTCGTCAAATTGGCCCGTACGGACGACGTGCGCCGCCCGTAGGCCGTCACAGCATACGAGGCTGGCGAGCAGAATAGCCCGTAGGTGAGGGGCCCGGCCGAGCCGAACCGAATACTGCTGGTGGCTGGTGCTGGGCCGCGGGAGAAGCTAGTCGCGCGCCGTGATGACGTACTGAGTCTACAAAGCGGTTCGTGTACACGCCGTGTTATAAACACAGTGACCAGCTGTGTCTATTTAATCACCTGTTTATCATATTTAATTATCATTTAATCCGTTTAAATAGCTGTTTAGTTCAAATAAATACTCCCTCTGTCCAAAAAATAAGTCATTCTAGAATTCAAATTTTGTCCCCAAAACAAGTCATAAATTAGTGTCAAGTATGGCTAATAAATAGGAGCAGTTACTTTCTTAATTTGTCCTATTCCATATGTGTAAGAATCAATTAATATCAAGTATGGCTAATAAATAGGAGCAGTTACTTTCTTAGGGGGTGTTTAGTTTCCAAAAATATTTCTACAGTATCTATCACATCGAATTTTCGGACACATATATGAAACATTAAATACAGTTGAAAAAAATAACTAATTATATAGTTCAACTAATTAGAACGAGATGAATTTTTAAGCATAATTAGTCCATGATTGAATATTATTTATCAAATAACAACAAAATGTGCTACAGTGCCAAAATTCAAATTTTTTCACCAACTAAACACACTCTTAATTTGTCCTAAAATTCCTAGAATCACTTTCTTTTTCGATGGGGGGATTACTGCTTAGACTAACACTGCGTGCTGGACAATACGACCTGCTCGGCTGCTCATCAGTCAGCTGAGCATGTTCAGCTATGTTCTTCGTTGTTAATCGCCACATTCACGCGCACTTTGTGCTCAAAAGCAACCTGAATGTTAGTACAGTCTGACACGATTTGCACAGTCGAAGAGGAGCAGTTTAACAACAAAACGAGGCAAGGGCCCTCCGTACAGTATTTAAATAATGATGTTTGATATGGTTCTACTCGGTTCTCAGCCAATTTCCCTTTCATATCCGAAGATTATCTTGCATCTGTTCACTCTTCTTACTCTTTCCAATGACTCCTAGTTTACGCTATCTACCTGTCCTTACAAATTACACCTTCCATACAGATGCATTTGGGTTAAAAGCCCAAGTACAACACCATCAGTAGTACATTACGTGGCAACGATATTCACCTCAACAACTGCAGCTTGAGGATCATCACTTTCTATAGAAAAAACACTTCCCGATCTTCACAGGCTCGGCTGAACGGCATTTGAAGGAACCTGCACCAGTGGAGGTGAAGCTGTTAAATCCACAGAACGGAGCCCTCCCTTCTCTCTCCAAGGAAAGAAAGAGAAAGGTGTGAAATATGCTTAACTCGATGTAAAGGACCATTTCGAATTTGGGCCAGTGAACATCTGCCTATGTTAGCAGCCACTGACATGCGTGGTGCGTACTTGACTACTTGTTCTTCCAAAGAAAAGAAAAGAGCGCAAAATTCAACTGGTTGGCTCCTATTTGAAGCCAGCAAAAAAAAGGAGGAAAAGGTTAGAGGGTAAATCAGTTAAGCCATCACTAAATCATCTCTAATCCCCTTGTACAGCTATTGCGGTACAAAATGCGCGCCCATTATTACCTGAACCGGTCTTTCTTCACGTAGGCTTGAAGTTCTGTGCTTTAGCTCTCCACGATTAGTTGTGAGTTCATCCAATATCTCAGCATCCGGACGGCTAATGCAGCTTCCTACCTCAGATACTTCATCCTCCTGTGCAAGGAAGCAAATGTCAGATTAGCCAAAGAAATCAAACATACAAATCACTGATGCACAGATTCAAGTGAAGGCAAGATGACTTTATACCAGTGTGTGTTCGTGGGGGACGCCGTCAAGTTCTTCATACTCTGCTGCGTCCAATTCCCTCAATAAGATTGGGTCAAAAAACTTTGGGAGGAGATACTGCCTGATGAGTATCATAAGGAAGAAAGGCATTGGGAACAGGATACCCGCTATCGGTATCCATGTTATGCCGAAGCATATCAGGAGGTAAACCAATTGAAAGATCGTGAAGATGGCTATTGTTTTAGGAGGCACAGATTCCACAAAAGACGCATGAGGACCTTCAAGAACCCTGCAAACGTTACATCACAGGTTAGTGCACCGCTACTCTTGGAATCAATAGTTAATCACAAAGTAGACACGGGCTCTGCATTATGCCATGTCCATCGAATTATTTAAATGAATTGAATAAATGCAGAAAAGAGATATTACTTGTAGCGTCGGCTTTCCGCGATGAACAAAAGTTGGATCCTCTCCCAGAACTGATTCCCTGGTAGACTGTCAATGGCCATGTAAGCAAAGTAACCCCAGAGAACCGATGTTGGTACCATCCTGATGACTGGCATAGCTCCAACACAACCACCAATCAATATGGATTGCAGCAGATTACTCAGTCTCTGTTCATTCACTCGAATAGGCAAGTGGGCTTCTATATGTTTCCGAGGGTCAAATTCTCTAGCCAATTTTCCTTCCTCATCACCTTCTTGCAGAACAGCATCCTTAAAGTTCTTCAATTCCTTATCAACAGAATCAGCCTGAAGGATCACATTTTTTAAGCATTATCGTCATTTCATATTAAATTTAGATAAAGAATAACATGGACAGCATTCAGGTAGGTAGCTAGGCATTAGATAAAAGTACTTCAGAAAGCAAAGATGCAGAATTAATATGAGCTTTGGAATGCAAAAACATTCACAATAAAGTTCATTTGATAAATTAAGGGGAGTTTATGTAATTGATAAAGGCAAAGCCCTTTCTTGTCCCTAAGGATTTAAACAAAGTGCCGTAAGATATTAAGGCTTTTTTGATGATGAATATAAATAAGTAAAAAGACTCACATTCTGTTCGCTGTCCATTTCGATGAAAACTTCTTGCATCTTGCCATATATTTCCAAACTGGTTGCACTTTTCCCTATGCTCTTCTTGGCAGTATCAACCATCTTTTTGCTTAGCAACTGAATTTAAAGAGATGGACATGTGAGCGAACCTGACTACCTTAGCATGCCACATAAATAAGTTTGAAGTTCACCAACCTGCCTCTTAAGGACAGCAAGACTTCTTGTGTGCATGGGAGACTGAGGTAGGACTCCATTAGATGGAGGGATGCCAATCAAACCGCAGAGCAGGACCTATGACATTTATATACCATGAGAAAAGGAAATGAACTTCAATAATATTAAAGATGAGATCATGATAAACCGAGGCCTGTATCATATATCTATACTAATGGAAAAGAAATAGATTGTCATACTTTGGTTCAACAAATGTGATTGAGTTTCCCACAAACTGGTGCAAACTTACAAACCAAATGGAGACTCTAAATAAACAAATTGTATGACAGAAAGGCTTAAATGCCATGTACCATGATTCCAAGGACAAAAATGTCATAATGGTAGGCAGAAGGCTTCTTCAAATTATACTCCTTTTGCTGCGCCAACTGTGAAGCTACGCTGTGATCAAAGAAGTAAAGTCCTGCAACCATCAGAGCAGGCACAATGGCTGCAAATATATACGCCGGAGGGACAGAAATCATATCCTGACAGTAAACATCAGTGAAAGCATTCAGAATTACATCATTTTTAGAGCGATCTCTATGAAAGTTTGCGCCACAAAGATCGCTAACATTTGCATCTCAGAATCGTAAACAATTGACTTATTACCTCCACTATGGTCCAATGTCCCAGTGAACTTGACTCCCAGGGAAGTGGAGACAACAGCCTCCTGGGGACTCCTGACAGCACCTTGCTTGGCAGGGTATATGACAATGCTGTCCACACAATTACCATAAGTGGGACACCATAATCAGCTATGAAGCTTCTAAGACATCCTGTAAATGGCAAATCAAGGTGTATGATTAGTGCACGAATAGCACTACAAAAGAAATAAACTAGAATATATGAAACAATTATTGGCTCACTTAAAAGGGCTCAAAAAGAAAAATGTAGTAAACACTAAACCCTACATGATTAGAATTGTCCATATAACTAAACAACCCAAGGGGGCGGGCAGGGCGCAACAAAACATCATGTTCTCAACCCAATTCCAACCTGATGTGGCCCAGCCCAAACTGGACTCTGTAGCCAAGACTAGCCCAAGCACAAACAAGCTCAAGCCTGGCCTAGTCAAAACGGTCTGACATTAATCTTTCACAAAAAAAAAGACGGTCTGACATTCAGGTCAGATCCCCAATCCACTCTAAACATGAAATGTTATTCCCTCCATCCACTTCAATCGTATTTGAAGTCAAATGTTATAGGTTTTTACCAATAATTAGTCAAACTTTATACACCTTTACTGTGCATACCAATAGATTAGTGGTTCAAACTGATTTTGTAGCAAATGACAATATATAATAATAGAAACTAAAGATCAAGATCTACTTTTTGAAGATTATTTATATACCAAAAACAAGCATATACCAACTTGTTTGGTACTTAAAGGCTTTGTTGAGGTTATTGTTGTATTTATACATATACCAAAAACACACCTATAATAATGGACACAGGAATTATTGTGTAAATACTCAGTACAATTCAGGGTTTCTGGGCTGGACTATGTTGGATCTTTGAACAGCCACCATTAATTTTGTATTTAAAGTTGCACTCAGCTTTAGATATAACAAGACATATGTAAGGGTAGAAAATGAGTGACCAACCTACTCCATACAACCATGACCTTGCTCGCCTGGTCCTCAATGCAGTGTACAGCAAGCCAATGGAAAATATGACACCAAGTAGGCCATTGACATACAGCCACGGGAATTGGTGTATTGGTGAGCTGCTGTCTGCATCTTCAGGAACATTAAATTCACTTATGATCCCCTGCAGTAGACAGGCCCTGTGTTAAAATGCTTCTGCCATGGAAGAAATAACTAGGATTTACTAGTGTCATAGTACCTTGATTGCTTCTTGCAAGAACAAAACAGTGATTAACATCCCAAAAAGTTCTCCTGCAACCCTTGTAAATCTGCTAATAACATTGGAAGCATTGAACATTGCCAAAAGAAACAACATGATGGCAGTCCAGATGCAGACCCTACAGACAGGAAATATAGAGTTCAGTTTATCCGAAGCTTACACAGGTTCGGGTTTATTCTATTTCAGTCATTACCATCCGGTCCACGCCAAATATAGTTGCTCTCCCAGGCCTTGCTGCTTCTTGGCAAAGTTGTAGAGATAAGTGTACATGATAATAGTTGGTTCGGCAATTCCAACAATCAACAAAGGCTGCCCTCCAACAATTGAATGTATGATGCCACATATCGCCGTAGATGCCAATGTTTCGACTGTTGTGAGTCTACCATCTGAAACAAACAGATTTGGTTTTGTTACTATTTATGTGAGTACAAACCTAATTAGCATAGAAGCAGGAGGTGGTCTCACTTGTTGCCGTGCTCAGTTGCTCTCCAAAGGCAATCACAGGAAGTGCAGAGGCAAAGAAGATATACATGGTAGGTGCCAATATCCTGGTGACCATTTGCAAGCAATACAGATAAGCTATGAAATTAACAGGAAAATTGAAGAGACAAGATCTACCGAATGTACGATAGTTTGCACAAAACTGACCTGAAGCCAGAACGGAGTCCTGCAACCCAATCATGTCTGTACCAGGCTGCCCTTCCTTTGACATCAGCAATGACTCCCCTGAAGGGACTTCTTAGCAGATCCATAATCTGTCAGAGAGAAAATTTACTATTATAGCTGCAATTAATAAAATGGAGGATATATAGAAAATATTTAAATCGTGCTTAACATTAGGTCATCAGACGGCTCATCCACAAACAACTCAGGTAGAGCACCACCAATCACTAATTAGATAACAGAAAGTTGATCTACAAAACAAGACCTAGCTGGCCATCAGGCCACCAAAAAGCAAACGTCGTTGTCACAACTCAAGCTCGTACATAAAGTATGTAGTACCGTATATCTCTGTGCAGCAACTTCGTAAATAACTATTCTAACAGTTAATTCAACCGGTATATCGAACTATACTTTGTGCAAAACCCTTTGATGAACAGAGCAGAGCACAAAAAATTGTTCCAGCCTATAGTTACGACTGTTCGGTCGAAGACGACCCACGCCTCACGCGTGCGGGGCCCAGTTCTAACCCAGAGTTACGAACAAACAACTGCACGCATCAATTTTCGATGACGACTTTTAAGGAGGACAACTCGCCAACTATAGTTACCACGTCAGGAATGGATCAAACGAAGCAGTAAAAACACACAGAAAACCCCCGCAACGCACGGCGTGTGCAGCTCATGTCATGTGCAACGAATTTTCAGGAAACACGAGCAGAGCAGGTGAGAAAACAGGAGCACGAGATCCACATAGAGCCATAAAAAACCCACATGAACAGTGAAACCGTAGTTACGAACAGCTCAAGCACTCCACCACTGAGCTAAACCGATCGGAAGCAGCCATGAAAACCCCAGATAGTTCTCCCAAAAATCTCCAGATGGCTCTAAAAACAACACGCACATCACTTGGTCTAGTTGGTCGTTGGTTCTAAAAACACACGCACGCATACATAGTGCAGCAGTGGTGCAGGCAGAACTCATGCATGCAGGCATATGCACATACACACACAAATACATTACTCCCAAATTATTTAGAATTTGCAAATATTACTCCCAAATCTACCATAGTCCCATTCACCCGTTAAATACAAGATTAAATCATGGACGTTGAGCATTTGTGCTAGCATTTTTTTCATCACCTAGGAATTTTTCATGTTACTGCTCCTATCTGGCTACCTCCTTTGCGCTGTGCGTGCTGGCTTGCTGTGCTGCAGACCTGCAGTGCCTGCTTCGGCCTTTGGTGGCTCTGCCCGCTCGGCCGCTGCGTGCCTGCGCCCGCGCTCCACGCTCGGCCGCCGTGCCTGCTTGCCGCGGTGCCGCCTGCGCACACTCCTGCAGCGCTAGCACGCTGCCTCTCACTGGTCGCGACCCCATCCGGCCATTCGGCCGCCCGCCGGCCCCCACTGGACACCGGCCCGCCCCACTGGGGCCGAGCGGCTGCCGAGCAGCTGAGGCCCGAGGCGATTCGCCGGGCGCAGCCTAGGCGAGCAGGAGCAGGCGCAGCCGCCGGCCGGAGATCCATGGAGTTCACGAGGCAGAGAGAGACCCAGAGATCGATTCGAGAGAGAGAAGAGAGATCGAGAGGGGAAAAGGCTGGTTCTGGGCTTTACATTTGGGCCTTGGCGGGGGGAAAGAAATCTGGCCCAATTGGCTAGCTGAGCAGCCCGAACGTCGGAGAGACTCCATCGTCTTCAACCTCCAGCCTCTCTCCCATGGCAGAAAAACTTAGGGGGAGCCACGACTCCAAAAGTATCGTGAACAACTCCGAATCCGCAGATATACTCGCCGCTACCCAACACAAAACCAACCCATCATCCGACGACGAGAACCGCGCACATCACTGGGCAATCGAGCAAGGGACCCGATCGGGGAGGTGGATGCCGTACCGGTTGCGGAGCGGCGGCGGCGGCGGAGGCCGGGCGAGTTGGCGAGCGGGTTTGGATCGGTAATGCCGAGTCCTCGTCGGCGCAGCGCGGAACCCTAGGCGGACGGAGGCGGCGGTCCGGGCCGCGGCGTGGTGGTGGGCTACGCGAGTCCCGCGAATGCCGGTATTTATAAGCGAGCGCGTCAAATTGGGAGGAGATGGGAGGCATGGGAGGAGGGAGGCGAAGGCGATGCCAAGCGCAGGGGAGAGAAGAGAAGGGAGGAGGACGCGCTCCCCATCAATTCTGCTCTCCCTCGACTCCGCCTCGGTCACTGACGAGTGGGGTAGGCGTGACGTCTGCTCGCTCTCGCTCACCGACAAGTGGGGTCAAGCCGTGACACTTGGACCGGGCCCGCTGCTGACCCCGCGCCTGCGGGGGTCCACCCAGCACGTGGCCGAGGAGGCGAGCGAGGAGAGGAGGCCGCGGCCGGGGCGCGGGGCGCCCGGCTGGTGCTGACCGGCTCCGCAACGGCATCACTGCCGAGGCGACCGTGGCCGCCTGGCCGGTGGGGCGCTGCCGCAGCCGCAGCCGCAGGTGAATCGTGGTCGTGGTTTTTGTGGCGTCCTTTTTTTTTACTCAAGTTGTAACCAAGGCAAAGGCAAATAGGCAATGGTGTGTTGTCTCTCATGTGATTTGTGAGCACCGAGCATGCATGCGGTCGCCGTGTCACCTGGAACGAACGAACCCAAAGCGTGGTCTGCATGGTGTCGGAGGGGGGGCAACGTGCACGGTGCACCGAACCAAGAATCCAAATCCAAGCCAAGCAACACGAGAAAGTTTCTTCCCCGTTTCTCTCGCGTGGTCGGCGAGCTAGCGGCGGACCCTCTCGTGCTTTCGGTGCCGGACCGCGCCGTCGCCGGCGATCACTGCCGCAGCAAAAACCACCTCGGCCGGCGAGGCGATAAGCCGATAACGTGGGAGAGGCCGAGAGGAGATGCCGTAACTCACCCAGGGTTCTCCTTTTCGTTTTTGGACCGAATCCCGCCATCCGGCGGAAACGGAATTCCGGGCGAAATTTCGCTAAATTTCGGTAATTCCGACCGAAATGGGTTTTTGAATTCGAAAAACGAAATTTCGTTGCATTCCGACCGGAATTTCGGTTTTCCCGACCGGAATTTCGGTAATTTTGACCGAAATTTCGGTTTTGTCACCGTAAAATGATGCAAATTAACAGAAAATGATGTGTACATATGGAAAAATTGAAAATTTTGGCAAAATTTCCCCTGATTATGTGTATATTGACAGTTTATAATGCATAACATATATATAACTCCACAAAACAATGACAAATACACCATTTAACACATAACTCATGTCCAAAGTCCACACATACAACGTAATACATCCAAAGTCCATTACAATTATTACACATAACTCATGTCCAAAGTCCACACATAGAACGCAATACATCCAAAGTCCATTAGAATTATTACAATCCAAAGATACAAAAGAGGCAAAGGCATAGTCCAGAATAATCCATGTAGCATATTCTCTGCATTTAAATATTTATGTGAAATAAATTAAATAAGTAGAGGAAGCAAAATGTATAGATAATTTCTGTTGATAGGATAAGTACCTGCATTCTTCAGTCCTCAAATCTCTCTCCCGGTGGTCCCTCATACGGCTCGTCTGTTGGTGGCAAATACACGTACGTAGGTGGGTGATGTTGCAACTGTGGAGCTCCATATGGTAGGTAGCCGTGATAATCCAAATAAGGCAATGCTGCAACTGCCTGCGGAAGTGGCGGGTTCACCACCCCTGGTGGTGGCCACAGAAAGCCCCCTGCAGGGGGAGAAGTACTGTAAGGGTTGTAGTACTGACCACTGGAGGCAGAGTTGGAGCTATCTTCATCATATGCAAGTGGGGCCTGTCGACCATGTCGACTTGTCGATGTTGTTTGTCGTTGTGAAGTAGGTGCTCCATGATCTGTATCTTGTGTTGCATGGGTGAAGTCCTCCTCCCCAGTGAACCTTATAGTAGGAGATATACGATAACCACCACTTTCGCCATCACCATCATCATCATCATCACCATCATCATCACCATCACCATCATCATCACCATCATCATCATCATCATCATCATCATCATCATCATCATCATCATCACCAATGTCCTCACCACCACTAGGCTCAGGTGTGGTATCGTCACTACCTAACTCCTCCTCAGTGCGTGGTTTCTTCCCTTTTCTCATTTCGGGACCAATCTTAGTCTTCCTTTTTCCCAGATGTGTGTCCCCAATTGTTTCTTCGGCCCATGTCTCCACATCTTCATCGTGACCATGAGAAGAGCCTATGTCAGTGAACATCTGGCTCGGCAATGGAGTGTCAGTGAAGTCTGAGTCTTCATCAAATGCTGGGTCTCCATTGGACCTTGAAAGCTTCATCCAATTTTGAATTGCTGATGACTGCCGGTACAAAGAAAGATCCATGAAACTGCTAACTGGATCATAGTCATATGGATCGGCCCCTCTAGTAGCACGTTGCAGACGCAAGCGGAGGTTGTAGTTCACAAAGACCAATTTATCCAATTTCTGGTGGCTCAACCTATTGCGCAGTTTGGTGTGGATGTAAGCAAAGGTGCTCCAGTTCCTTTCACATCCACTAGAGGCTGCACACTGCGACAACAAGCGTCGAGCGACCCTTTGCAACACTGGTGTATCTCCCCCAAATGTTGCCCACCAAGCAGCTGGTGAAGTTTTCCGGTCAATGGCCATTCGCCTAGCAATGTCACTAGAGAACTCACCTTGCTTCGTCCTGAATATTTCAAATTCCTGCAATGCAATTGCTGCTGAATTAGTATTCAACATTTTCTCCAGACCGTTGCGCATTACTGCCATGACTGTCTGTGATGTGCCCAAACTGTACTGCACGTAAGGGTTAAGAGCACAAGCAGTGGCCATATATGTGCCTGACATCACTGTGTTCATCCTTGCATCTATCACAGCCATGATCTTTTCAAACCGGGGGTAGTCATTGCTGAACTTGCTGGCATATGTTTGCCTCATGTTTTGATACTCCATTGTCACCTCACTCAAATTAGGTGTCTTGTCTGTGTCAGCAAATCTCAAAAACATGTACAGAGGCTCAACATCATTGATCACATACTCCATATTCGCCCACCATTGAAGACTTGTGATGCATTCGTAAATGTACCTTCCAGTTTCACTTTTGAAGTGGCGGGACCGTCGGAACTCAGGTGACACTAACCATGTCATGAACTGGTCCTTCTTCCTATACATGCTTTCAAGGAACATGTAGTTGGTCCCAAATCTTGTTACATTCCACTTGACCAACTCTCCTCCGATGGCTTCCCTCATCATGCTGTGTAAACTGTTGGAGTTGTAGAGCCAGCTGCAAATTCGTTGCGCGCTTCGAATACAAGCATCATGCTCCGGCCACTTCCCTATGTCCTTCAGCATAAGGTTGATGGTATGGGCAAGGCAAGGCTGCCATGCAATGGTAGGGAACTCATGACATATAATTTTGCAGGCTTTTTTGTAGTTCGAACCATTATCCGTGACAAGCTGAATCACATTGTGAGGCTCCACTTTCATGACCACTGCTCGTATCTCCTGCACAACATTGCCAATGTGATATGCGTATGGTCCTATATTTTATGCCAAGGTGAGAACAATGCTTCGATACATGGACATACCTTCAACAAGTATTGATGGTCCTGTATTTTGTCGGACGCATTGATGGACTTCAAGAAATACATGGTGCCACCGCTATACACCAAGAAATTAATGACCGAGTTACGCATAGGCCCCGTCCACGAATCACACATGATCGTGACTCCACATTCATCCCACTCGTTCTTCCACTTCTCTATCTCTTTCTCTATCTCCTTCACATTCTCATCCAAATATTTTCCATCTATCTCCCTCCCTGATGGTATTTTGATTCCAACACCTGCGGTCATAGAAGAGAAAGCATTAAGATCACAATGAAGGATATGTAATGTAGCTCAAAATATACATTGTTACCTTGTTTCTGGGTCTCCACGATCGCAGCTTTAAAGTATGGGTCATCGACTTTCCGGCCGGGAATACCGACAGCATGGCACGCCTTCGCCCATGCCCTCCCTAGAAGCTCTCTTGATGTCCTCCCCTTGACAGTCCATGGGCCGGTATCAATCCTTTGCTGCCGTGGACCACTGCTCAACCCTAGATGGTAGTCCCTAACCCTCTCGGGGACTTGTGACTGGCTCCTTCTGAACATCGAAGGCAGCGGTCCACCACTGCCTCCAACACCACCACCCGATCCGCCACCCCTATCATATCGTGGCCCAGCTTGCTGCATAAATTCATACTCTTGGCGGGACTGGTGTAAGGCCGCTTGTAGTTCTGCATCCTCGTCGAGCCCCTGGCCTTCCTCTTTCTCTAGATCAATGTGCGGCCTCCTTGCAGATTGGTCCCTCAGGAGCTTTTCTCGGGCCCTTGCTTTAGCTCTAGCCTTGTTCCTGTCCAACTGCTCACTAAAGAAGGCCTTAACTTCGGCTGGAACCGAAGGGCAGTCCTTCACATCTTTCCCCCTATGTGCCAAATGCTCTTTGAACCTTGTTGCTCCTCCCCCACTCTTCTCCTCCCTGCAATACTTGCATTTGAAACCACCCCTGATCTTTTGGCCATGCTCCCACACTAGGTCTGGCATTGTCCTACAATTACAGAAAAATAGTAAGGTGTAAGTTCATGAATAACACATGAAGTAGCAACTCATGTTCTTTTTGATGAATACCTACTAACAACCCATGAATATCACATAAACTAACAATTCATTAAAACTACCAATTCATACATTGAGACTAACATGAAAAAATTCATACATATCAACTAACTGATTTTTTCTATGCTTTCTATGTCACTTGGTCTCTAGAATCTCAAATCAACTAACTTAGATCGACATCAACAAGCATCAACATAAAAAAAAACCGTCTCATACCTTAGTTCCCGGAGCCGAGGCGAAATCCGGTCGGTTTCACCGGTTTTCCGCCGAAACCGCACCGAAATCCGCCCGGATTACGGATCCATTCCGACAGCGTCTCCCGGGAACGGTATCCGCTACACCCCGCCCGGATTTCGCCGCCTTTCCGCCGAAATTTCGGTGCGGGGAGGCGAAAATCGCCGCCGGCGACGGAGGGGACCAGAGAGGAGAACGTGGTGGGGAAAAAAGAGCTCGGGCGACCGTCACCCCTCACGCTGACGAGCAGATAAGGTATACCTTGTTAACGGGTTAACGGGTCCACTCATCGTTAACGGGTCCGAACTCATTTAGTGATTTTAACCAATCAAATCAACTTATATTTGAACGATTTCAAGTGATAGTCGCTCAAAAATGCACCTAGTTTTTTATCATAATTTTTTCATATTTTTTTTACAAATTTTTTTGAATTTTTGAATTTTGAAACGAAATTCACCGAAAAGTAGCGAAATTCCACTTCCCGGTAACTAGCGGAAACGGAATTTTTTCCGGAATTTCGCCGAAATTCCGCCGAAATTGTGAACCTTGAACTCACCATCGCCACTCACATAAATTTTCGCGGCCGAGTGTCGAGTACTTGGGCGTCCCAGGGTCTCACATGGCCCATCGGCCGTTTGTTGTGGCCCGAGATTGGGGTTGGAGCAATAGAATAGATGTGAAGAATTTATGTAGGCGCAGTATGTCTGCTGCGACTCTCTGTCCGGAGAAAATAAACAAACGGTTTTTTTAAAAAAAAAAGAAAATAAACAAACGGCGCGTGATCTAAGTGATGACGACATTTAAGATTCGCTCGGTGAGGCAAGCTAGTTATGCGTCCCGTCTAGCAGGCGGAACGGAGCAAGCAACGCAGGGTGAGGACAGCAGATGGAACACCACACTAATCCTGGCTCAAAAAAGAAAATAAACAAACGGCGCATGATCTAAGTGATGACGACATTTAAGATTCGCTCGGGGAGGCAAGCTAGTTATGCATCCCGTCTAGCAGGCGGAACGGAGCAAGCAACGCAGGGTGAGGACAGCAGATGGAACACCACACTAATCCTGGCTCCGCATCAGCCACCAGAACGTTCTTAACGTTAACAAATGGGGCCGGGGATAGAATCAACTGACACGTGGTACGCGGATCCTCGGTCCGCCTCTGTGACGCGAGGGTCTCGTCCCGCTTGATTATTTGTGTGGCTATCTGGCCAATGGCCGCCTAAATATGTACAGAAATTTATGAATATTTATGCCTCCAAATAGATTTAATATGAAAATATATTTCATGATTAATATAATGGTACTTATTTGTAATGTAAATGTTAATACTATTTGTATAAGGTCGTGTTTAGATCATTTTGCCAAAAAAAAAATTGAAAGATAATCTTGCTAATTTGGAGTATTAAATAAAATCTAACAATTTTTTTGCACGAATATGTTATAAATCGCGAGATGAATCTAATGAGCCTAATTAATCCATAATTAGCGAATGATTACTATAGCGTCACGATTGCAAATCATGGATTAAGTAGTTCCATTAGATTTATCTCGCGATTTACAACTCATTCGTACAAAAAGGCTTTGTAAATAGATTTTGTTTAATTCTCCATCTATGTGTCCAAATATTTGTTGTGATGTTTTGGGATGTAAAGTTTTGGGATCTAAGAATTAGTTGACTTCTCGGGAAGCCAGCGCCGCATTCATTTTGCGATGGAGTGAGTTATTTTTTACATCGCGTAAAACGAGGCCTGGTCCAGTCAGTCTGCATCGGGGTAATCAGGTGCATCAGCTGACAAACAACGTGCTGATCCTCGTCATCCGCGTGGTTTGACTTGAGCTCAGCTGGCGGCATCTCTCCAGGGTCAAACTGATCGATTCGCGTGCGGCGGGAAGCGACTGCATCCTCCCCCGGCCCACGAGTTTGAAAGTCCGAGCCCGGTGCCGCCAGCCTGCTCGGTTCCCGGCACATGTTCAACTCGGAGACAAGTCAACTCATGTGGTTTGAACTTTGGGCCGTGTCTGGTAAGGGGTCAAATCAAGATTTTACAAATAGACGAACTTCTGCATGGAGTACTAAATGTAGTTTATTTGCAAAATCTTTTCAGGGACGGATGTAATTTTTTGAGATGAATCTAATGACGGTAATTAATTGATGATTTGCTATAGTGATACTACAGTTGGCTGACAAACAGACTGATTGCTCCGAACAACAGAACGGATTTGCATCAGGTGGCTGGCAGTTATTCAGACATCGTTTTAATCAATGATGCATAGGGGCAGCTGAATAAACAATGCATTACTGTTCAGCTTATCTTCTTTTCGGAGAAAGGGTTTGTTGTGGCCTCTGCACTGTTCAGCACGTTTCCGTAATAAAAACGAATTTTGAAGACCGTTTATATATAGACAGCACGCACGCAAGAACGGTAAATGGGTGGCAGTCCATACTGACAGTATCTTTCAGAGGTTAGGCCGGCGCCGTGTATAGCCTACCAACCACGTACAGTGTAGCTGATATTTTTGTTGGCAGCTGCAAGACGGGTGCATGTATTGAGTAGTAATAATTCTTCAATTCAACTAGTGTCCAGCGCTGTCAGCTTCCTCCTTCCTCGTCTGGGTTTCGTTCTTGCGCGTTGGAAAAGTAGGCAGCAGGCTTTCAGGTCCCCAGCAGGACGGTCGTTCTCCGAGCAAAAAGGAACGGAGGACGACTCGAGTCGGGGGATTATTCGGGGAAGGCAAAGGGCAAGCCTGATTCGGCCGTCCCCGTAGACAGAGACACGGGCTGGGGACGCACGGCACGGCAGCCGGCGACGTGCCCGCCAGGCCCCCAGGTTGCCGGCTCAGGACAAAGCGTTCGTTGTCGCCGGCGTCAAGTCGCGAGATCGCGGCCATGGCTGGGTTTTTGTTTCAAGCGGCGAGGTCGGCGTCGCGCGGATCTTGTAGGTTGGAGCTGATCTGGTGCCTGGAGAGATTAACGGGAAATGCACGCGCTAACCTCCTCGGTCGGATATCCCATCAGGGGCGGATTTACACGGGGGCTAGGGGGGCTCTAGCCCCCTACTGCCCAAACTTCCATTGAAATCAAAGGAGAAATATGAGAGAAAAAGAGAAAAAAAAGGTGAAGAAATGAGTGGAGATAGGAAGGAGGAAGAACCAAGCCCCCCCTAAGTTGAAAATCTGCTTCCGCCACTGCCCATCAGGCCATCACGGTGGCTGACGGTCGCAGCGGAACCGGGCCGGTGCAGTACACGGGTACACGAGAAGACCGCAAGAAGGGGGCAAAAAGAAAGAGTAGCGGCGCAGCCGTGACACGCTCGCTCGTCATGCTTGCACGCGCCTTCGTTTCATGTCGTCGCGCCGTCCTGGATCCGTGCGTGGCGACCCAGCCCGACCGAAACCGAGGCGCGCGAGGCAGCCGTCCCGTGCGTTGCCAGACCGCGCGATTGTACTAGACAGCAGCTTTCTCCATCGCGTCGCCAGCGAAAACCACAACACCTGCCGATCTTGTTCTTCCTCTACTCCCATGGAGTCATGGACAAAATTTCAGAAGTGGCAGTTATTACATGCACGGTGCCAGCCATGCAAGCCAGTGCGCCGACCACGACGGCGGCTTAGCTTTCTTCCTCGGGGGTCGGCGCGGTGAAAACTACAGCCTCCCACTTTTTAGCTTTTTTCTACACTGGCCGGAAGATATTTCGGACGACTACGAGGCGACGCTGCAGGGTCGGGCGGGCTCGGACCAGGCCGACGAACGCCACTACGCAGGCCGGCCGGCCGGCCGTATCGCTGTAGCTCGGAGGGGGTAGCCGCGCCGTAAAGTGAAGGTAAGGTCCTGTTCCTAAAAATTTTCTTACAGTACTCATCACATCGAATCTTCAGACACATACATGGAGCATTAAATATAATTAAAAAATAATTAATTATACAATTCAACTATAAATGACGAAATGAATCTTTTAAACATAATTAGTTCATGATTGGATATTAATTTTTAAATAACAACGAAAATATTACAGTACTCAAATTCAAAAAAATTATGAGCTAAACACAGCCTAAAATATCTAGCTTTTCCTTTTTCTGACTTGTCAGAGGTGAGGACAGAGAGAAACCTCCCCCACAGAGGCTTTTCCTATTTTTGTCTCGTGAGTCGTGACAGTGAACCCAACAGAGGCTGGTACGCACACGGCACAGTGTACTTGCTGTCACGACGACGAACGAGCCACCGTCTCGGCGACCCAAGCCGTATGTTGAACCGGGAACGTAACAAGCCTCTAGCCTGCTATCTAGTACTCGAGGCCTGGCAGCAGCAGGATGGAGAACGGCCTTATTTGCCATGCTTCCTAGGAATAATAATATTTGACTGCTAATTATAATATCAAACAAAGACAGTTTACAAAATCAACTTTAGAACCCCGCGCTAGTGACTGAAGAATCTAATGGGCCATTTGACCGCGCGATTAGAGGATGTGTACTGTAGCATCACTGTAGAAAGTCATCGATTAATTACCGTCATTAGATTCGTCGCGAAAAGTTACACCCATCCCTAAAAAATTTTTGCAAACAGACTTCATTTAGTACTTCATACATGCGAGATTCTTTTTTCGAAAAAACATGCACACTGATTTATAGCGCAACCAAACAAGGCCAACGACGCGGGCCGGAACCGGCGCGGAGCTAGCTTTCCGCACCGAACCAGCAGCGGCGCGAGACCTAGACCTGCCCAAAGCACTCGGGGCATGCCGTGTTGGGAGCTGGAAGCCTTGTTCGAGCTGTGGCCCGGCCGGCCCGAACGTGATGTTTGCGGAGCTAGGAACGTGCCTGCCGTAGAGCGGATCTGGTTTTCCAGAGGTTGCCGTGGGGATGGATGTTCTGGCGGTGGGTCTCCTACTCTCGTTGTTTGCCAACTGGCCACCCTGCCGGTTTGGACTTTGGAGGCCTTGTACCGGCCATGCCACGTGCACTCTTTGAGAGAGAGAGAGAGCGCTTCTACAAATCACAATCTCGAGAATTGCTGGAATAAAAACATAGCAAGGTGCCTATGATGACTTTATCAATCTTGATAATAGATAGGAGCAGAGTCTCCATTTGTGCGTTCATAAATATGAATATGCATACTTAGTAGTCTTAGTATTCTTTTTTTTTTGAGGGGTGTTGTGGTTGTGTAGTGGCGGGCTAGTTTGTGTCCGCCTCGCTCTTATTGGGCCTGGCTTGGTTTTGTAGTGTTAGGCTTGTTTGGTTACACTTCGTTATTATTGGGTTTGGCTTGGTTTTCCAGTGGTGGGCTTGTTTTGTTCCGCTTCTTCAGTTCGCTTATAATGGGCTTCAAAATTTTGTGCTCTGCACGCACATACATGGTCATGATAGAGGTAGTGACTGGTGAGGTACGGGTTCTTTATTTGGTCATGCACATACACCTCATACAAACCAACTGCAATTTGCTGCAAACAATTCGTCACCCACTCACCCTACAAGCCACCTCGTATGTCGTATCATATGCAATGCAACCTAGGACTGTACTGACATGGCAGTGCCGGCTTCAACCTTCTCGCTGCTCTTGCTCCCAAGCTCCGGCGCAGCGGGCAGGGCGGCCCCCGCGCTCGCGTCCCCCTCGTGACTCCTCTTCTCACTGAGCTCCGCGACGTGGCGGATCATGTCGGTCAGGTCGGCGTGCGACGACCCGCCGTCCTCCACGGCTGCCCTCGCCTTCGCCGCGATCTCCTTGACCCTCGCCCGCCTCGCCGCCCCCTCGGGGCCCTCGTCCATCAGCTCGGCCACCGCCCTCTCCACGTCGGCGCTCCGCACCTGCACCCCCTCGGCCTCCGGGGACAGGTTCATCGCGGGCACCGTGACGCCGGACCTGACGCCGACGTCGAGGACGTCCACGAGCAGCCGCTCGCTGGAGAACTGGTCGACGAAGTTGGGCCACGTCAGCACCGGCACGCCGTGGGCGATGGCTTCCAGCGTCGCGTTCCACCCGCAGTGCGTCAGGAAGCCGCCCACCGCCGGGTGCGAGAGGATGGTCACCTGCGGCGCCCAGCCCCGGACGAGGAGGCCCCTGTCCCTGACGCGCTCCTCGAACCCCTCGGCGAGCCACGCCCGCACGTCGGCGTCGGACTTGGCCTCCTTGACGGCCCAGACGAACGGCCGCCCCGACGCCTCGAGGCCGCGGGCGAGCTCGATGAGCTGCTTCGCCGGCAGGCGCGCGATGCTGCCGAAGCTGATGTACAGCACGGACGACGGCGGCCGGGCGTCGAGCCACGAGACGATGCGCCCGGCGTCGACGTCCGCGCGGTTGCCGCGGCCGGCCTTGGCGTCCGCGTCGAAGCCGGTGGCGCACGTCGGCCCGATGGCCCACGTCTTCCGGCCGAGCGCCGCCGCGTAGCGGTCGACGAAGACGCCCTCGATGTCGCGGAACGTGTTGATGACCAGGCCGTCGGCGGTGGCCTCAGCGTCGTCCACATCACGCTGCAAGCTCTCCAAACCGGGCCACTGGAAGAAACCCCGGAACGTGGCCTTGCTACCGACGGCTCGCACCGGGAAGTCCGGCACCTCGAACGTCTCCAGATCGTCGGCGACGCGGTCGTAGACGCCGTGCTTGGCCAGGTTGCGCGTGGCGAGGAGGTAGTAGGCCGACGGGCAGTGCAGCACCAGGCGCGGGATGCCGTGACGGGCGCACACCCCCGCCGCCCACGGGTTGCACGAGTCGGCGACGAGGCAGTCCGGGCGCCTGGGCAGCGACCGCACGTACTCCTCCAGCGGCGCGTCCATCTTCCAGAGGGACTGGAAGAAGGCCATGAAGTGCTCCTTCTCCACCACCATGTCGACGTTCTCCATTCCCTCCGGCAGGCCGAGCCCGGGCCCCGGGAAAGCGATCTCGGCGAGCTCGACGTCGAGCCTCGCTCGCCTGGCGCTCTCGACGACGGCCCGGTTGCGCGCGGCGTTGACGGGCGTCGTGACCACGGTGGCGCGCGCGCCGCGGCCGGCGAGGAGGCGCGCCAGGTCCACCATCGGGATGATGTGGCCCTGCGCCACCAGCGGCACGAGCAGGAAGTGGAGCCCCGCCATTTCTGCAATGGCGGTAGCGCGCGCACCTTATAAAACAGAAATGGCACAGCTCGTCGACGCGGAGGCTGCAAGGTCGGCGAGCTCGAGGTTGACGGCGTGACGCGTACAACCACGCCTGATGTGCACAACGAGGAAGATCCAGAGAGAGAGAGAGAGAGGATGTCCAAGGAACGCCGACGCGATAAGGAGCGTGAGGCCGGGCGCCCGAGGGACCTGGATCAGGTGTAGTGGTAGTTTCCACTGCAACTTAAGCAGTACCACCTAATTCAGCCATCCAGAGAGGAAGCAATGTTCTTGATTAAACCAACAACACATCTCATGCTTCAAGTTATCTGCTGAGTAAGATGTGGCCCTTAAATAATTTGAAATGCTGGAATGAATAGGGGTGTTAATTTCATCTCGATTTGAAAAAGTAGTACAAAATTTTGAACTAAAAAGAATTAGAGGTGCACCTAAGAATCACAAATTAACAACCCTAGGAATGAATATTACAAGCAGAAACATTTCAAGAGTACTTATTTTTCTGCATATATCTCTCTAAATTGATAGGTGCTGTTGTTTAGGCTTGAATATTTTTACTTGAAAAAAGGAAAAGACTTACCGGAACATGAAAAAGCACATACTAAGTAGTAAATTAAGTGCGACAAAAGATCAATGTAAACTAAACCAAGAGCCATTTAGTGTTCTCAGTTCTTAATTCCATGTAGAAGCCGCAAAATATCAAGAATAACAAAGTCAAAGGAATGTTGTGGTTTCTAAAAATAAAGAAGAATATATGAAAAAATAATCTCAGAGATTAGTATACTTGACCAGATGTTCCAACACTGTCATTTTAGCCATTAACTCATTGTATTGTGCATAGCTAGGAAATGGGAAATTACTCGCTAAGTGTCGGTACCTCTGGACTAGGGTACCCCCTCTTACTATGTCAAGACTCGTGCAGTTATCCGTAACTACGCCCAAAGGAGCTGAGCGACCGGACCCCTCTGGTCCGACTCCATCTCATCGGGCTAATAGTCCCGGATCCGCTTCCCGCTCGGGGATGGGTCCGGGGTCACCACGTGTCCCGGAGAAGGGAGCGCTCGGCCAAACAGCCGGGAGCCCCGGACCTCCCACCGGGTCCCGGACCCCCGTATACTATCCGGACCCCTCAGCGGGGAAGGAACAGACACCCCGCCTGGGGGGGGGGGGGTTCGGAGCCGCCACGTGTCCGCAGGCGCAGGCACACGCGTGGCCACCAAGCTTCCTCGGGAAAACTCGCCCACCTACCGCATTCAATGAGGGACGTTAAGTGCACTCTGCCACAGCAGAGCTCGAGGAGACTTTTTGCCAGGCTGTACTGTTGATCGCGCGTTACCAAGGCACACAGTACAGCCGCTGGCGCCACCCACGCCACGAGCGTCAGTCTACTACGCCAGTTAGACACGACAGCTCGGCGACGGAGTATCATAACGCCTACGCGGTAGACCCAACAGTCTACGCCGCAACCTACACTGCCTCAACGGGCGCCTCGCCGATGGGACAAGTGAAGACTCCCTTCAATCAGAGAGTCTACAGAACGATGAAGCATATCCAGGAAGAGATTCTCAACCACTGAAGCACTGTTAATGTCTTTTTGGTAGTATACTATACATCCTTGTTGGGCCCACATGTCGGGGTCCAACGCCTGTGTACGCGTCCTCCTTGCGCTATAAAAAGGGAGACGCCCGCTAGAGAAGGACCGAGGTCGGAAAGGGATTTGGAGGCAGAGGATAGACTCATCCATGGACACAAGAGCAATAGAACTCTCAGTGAACGTAGGGTATTACGCTCCGGCGGCCCGAACCACTCTAAATCCCCGTGTGTTCTTGCTTCATAAGTAGATATGTCGAATCGCTTGCACTTTCCCGAGTAACCACCCTCTGGGATTAGGCGGGGTGCACTATGCCACCCGGCTGTGGCCCTCCTCCTTGAGCCGCGACATCTGGCATTGTCCATGGGGATCGCGCAAGCATTGGTCAGATCTTCGCTCACCTCCTGGCTTTTGAGGTTGAGCTCATCCTCTAAAACGACTACGAGAAGATGAAGAGTGGCACGGCGTCACCTACGCCACATGCCTTGACACCGAGGCAGTAGTGTCCTTGGTGCGGTGGCGCACGACAGTGGCGCCTGCTGTGCGTCGCCACTACGACACCTCAGAGCCGGCACGGTGGCGCGCAGGGGCGACGCCTGCTGCGCGTCGCCCTGCGATATCCCAGTGTCAGCTCAAGGTTTTCTCTCAAGCAACCAGCGGGGGCCCCCTGCGGCGGCGCGACGTCGGATCAAGGTTTCCTCTCAAGATGGAGCTGGAGCCGACGGCTGTGGCTCGGGAAGGATATCTGTCGCCTTTCCCCTCGCCTGGCCCAGGCCTCCCTTGGAGCTGCTGCAGACAGGCGTCAACCCCCACCGCAAGGCGTGGGGGCCCTGTGCCAGCGCCAAGGTGGAGCTGGCGAACGACCGCCCTTCTCCACGCTCCGTGCTCGTCCAAACGAGCACCCGTCCTCCCGCTGCGCCAGGGTGTCAAGCTGGCTTCAGCTCACCATGAGCGGCCATCGGGCTGGCTTTCGTCGGCAGCTGGCAACGGCAGGGCCACTCCCATTTAAAGCCAAAGAAGTTGTTCTCATGTAATCTAAGCATGAAACAATTCTTGTGCTAAGGAGGGCCCTGCAAGCTCCCGAGGTGATACTGGATGATGCTGTATAAGCACGTCTAGGGCGCCTCCGCCCCCAACGACTAAGGGGAATCTCCAAGATGGCAGTACCACTCCGGCCAGGGACGTGCATGCCTCACAGGGCAACGACTGTAGGTTACCACTAGATAGGATTGAGACTGTTCTCCTTTGTAATGATGTGGTGCCTACTTGTGGTCCAGAGCGGTAAAGATCCGCCCTTGTAAACCCGACCTCTGGCTTCATCGCACAAACAGGCGACACCAGCAAGTGGTCCAGAGCGGTAGGGGTCCGCCCTTGTAATCCCGACCTCTAATGTACACCACGAGTCAAGTGATGAAGGAGATTTGCTTTCTCAGTCTTATCTTTACATTAACTTAATGACACTTGTCCGTTCAGCTTGGATATTTCCTTCTACCGTGCGGAGTCTTTTCTTTTGTTGCTAACAATCCAAATTGAGTTGCTGGCTTATGGTCAGGTTGGGACGCCCTTTTCTAGCTAGAAGGCGGTACGAACTTCTAGGGACCTGCTTCGGAGAAGTGGAACTTGTATCCTGGGGTGGAGGAGTTCAGCATAGCCGCTTAGTTTGGTGATGTACCCTAAGCCTACGCACTTCACTGCCCTGTTACAAGTACCCTAGTATCCGACGCTGCCGTCACTAGAGGTTCAGATTCCCTTCTAGTATAAGGCAAGGTTTCCTATGCTCCACGTCGAGATCCGGTTACATATCTTGGTGGATTGATGGCAACCGCCCCTGAAGCCAGGTCCGGGGAAATGGTGCTCGCTCCATGGGCGGTTCGAGGCCCGTGCAGCTGCTTAGCTTGGTTCCGTACCCTAAGTTTGCACCTTCGCCGCCCCGCGGAGAGCACTCTGGTACCTGAACCTGGCAATGAGTGCTACGACCCTAAGGGGGTCCGGAGCACCCGCTCTTGACATGAGCACGCCAACGCAACCAGGTTGCGTCGGAACACGTCACGATAATGGCCCCACCTGCGGGTTCGTACCTCCCCCGAGGTGGGCCCGGTGGCCACTATCGGTACCTCTGGACTAGGGTACCCCCTCTTACTATGTTAAGACTCGCGCAGTTATCCGTAACTACGCCCAAAGGAGCTGAGCGGCCGGACCCCTCTAGTATGACTCCATCTCATCGGGCTAATAGTCCCGGATCCGCTTCCCGCTCGGGGACAGGTCCGGGGTCACCACGTGTCCCGGAGAAGGGAGCGCTCGGCCAAACAGCCGGGGGCCCCGGACCTCCCACCGGGTCCCGGACCCCCGTATACTATCTGGACCCCTCAGCGGGGAGGGAACAGACACCCCGCCTGGGGGGGGTCCGGAGCCGCCACGTGTCCGCAGGCGCAGGCACGCGCGTGGCCACCAAGCTTCCTCGGGAAGACTCGCCCACCTACCGCATTCAAATAGGAACGTTAAGTGCACTCTGCCATAGCAGAGCCCGAGGAGACTTTTTGCCAGGCTGTACTGTTGATCGCGCGTTACCAAGCCACACAGTACAGCCGCTGGCGCCACTCACGCCACGAGCGTCAGTCTGCTACGCTAGTTAGACACGACAGCTTGGCGACGGAGTATCATAACGGCTACGCGGTAGACCCAACAGTCTACGCCGCAACCTACACTGCCTCAACGGGCGCCTCGCCGATGGGACAAGTGAAGACTCCCTTCAGTCAGAGAGTCTACAGAACGATGAAGCATATCCAGGAAGAGATTCTCAACCACTGAAGCACTGTTAATGTCTTTTTGGTAGTATACTATACATCCTTGTTGGGCCCATATGTCGGGGTCCAACGCCTATGTACGCGTCCTCCTTGCGCTATAAAAGGGGAGACGCCCGCTAGAGAAGGACCGAGGTCGGCAAGGGACTTGGAGGCAGAGAATAGACTCATCCACGGACACAAGAGCAATAGAACTCTCAGTGGACGTAGGGTATTACGCTCCGGCGACCCGAACCACTCTAAATCCCCGTGTGTTCTTGTGTTCTTGCTTCATAAGTAGATCTGTCGAATCGCTTGCACTTTCCCGAGTAACCACCCTCTGGAATTAGGCGGGTGCACTACGCCACCCGGCTGTAGCCCTCCTCTTTGAGCCGCGACACTAAGCCTATTCAGTCCTTGGTGTATTTTCCAGCAAATGGAACTTCCGGCTGCAAAAATAAAAACAAAAATGAGGGGAAAGAGAGCTTCATCCAAACCGTTGCATGCCCCTTGAATGCTTCAGATGGACCACTGCTTAAGTTGCAGTGGAAGCTGCAACTGCACTGGATCTAGATCCGCGCCGGCCCCGTTAGTCCATCTATTTTCATAGAAGATTTCCATATTTAAAGAGATTGTAAAAAAAATAACAATTTTACCATTTTAATTGGGACCTCTTCTTTTTTACCATTAGTGAAATTTAATGGGATCAATTCATTTTGGTATTTATGTGTTTTTAATAGGTGATAAAATCTTTCTTTTTATGTCTTGCTAATTCAATGCTTTGACAGGAGCATCATTGTAATTCCATCAATTTTTAGATTTCGATTCCATGTCCAGCTCTAATTCTGATAAAATAAAAAGCAACGGGCTCAACTTCTTAATCAGGTGGCGACACGAGAGATTGCGGCGGTGGTCAGACTCCGTACGACGCCGATGGCAAGTTGGCAACCAGCCAACCACGGCGGGTGGCGCCTACGGCGGGCGAAGCTGTTCTAGGAGGGGAAAAGCTTCGGTGGTCAAGGAGGGGTTGAAGCGCTGACGTCGGCGCCGAGCGAAGCTCCGTTGTCGCCATCTCCGGAGTGCAGCGATTCTTGGCCTCTCGTGTCTGTCCCCGGCAAGCAACTCCGTGCCGTCCGCGGAACCACATGCAGTGCAGCGGCAGTGGCCGCGGGACGGATGCGGTGCTCATCTCGTGTTCAAATCGTCAATGTACGGTGCCGGTGCCAGTGCCGGTGCCTGACCTGTCTGCGAGCGATACTGCCCTGGTTCAGGGATGTTTTAATGATTCGGAGTGTTTCTGAGGTTCAATCATGGTGGCTGCATCGAAGCTTACAGGCTCCAGTCTGGAACTCCATTGTGCCACGGCAATCTTGAGTTGCAGCACGAGGATATGGGTCAGGATCACCGTGCCGCGCGAGATGCAGACGGTGCCGTGCAAGGACAGATGGGCTTGGCGTGTGCAGTCTCGACGACTGCGACATGATACGTGTCACGTATATTTTTTTTCGCGGTCATGTTTTAGCACGTTTTTTCATTAAAAAAATTTGTTACAGACACAATTTTGATGTGGCCAAATAGGACTTAACCAACACAAGAGCATAAAAAACTAAAAATAGAGAAACACCAAAAAACGCACACACTGACGAAAATTTACACTAAGACCACAACCAGCAAACAACACGGGGGAGGACAACAAGCTCAAACCACAAACCTAAAGAGTCCACTCTATCTTACAACTGAACCTGCAAAAAAATACTACAACATCATTATGGTTGCCCGGCATCCGTGACAGTATTAAGGACCCCAATGGCAAAGCATCAGCGAAAGTTGAAGAAGAACGACGACAACACCAGGGCGGCAAAAGCATTCGTCCAAACAGAGTACAGCAAAACATCCATCCAGAGAGCACGACCGAGGCGGCAAAGCATTTGCCCGAAGCAAATCTTAGCCAATAAGGCGACAAAACATCCGCCAAATTGTAACGATGTGAGCAACCAAACTGATGATGGTGAAATGAAGCGAAGGCAGGACGATGAACATGAAGACCACCACCACCGTCACCAAGCCAAGAACGACGCCTCAACCGGCCGGCAGAGCTTAAAATGACGCCTCCACGAAGGATGTGAGGCCACTGATGCCACCGTCGCCCGACCAAAGTGGCCTAGGTTTTCACTTGTAAAGCTTGACGAAGAAGCAGGAAGAGGAGTAGTCGGTGATGCCTTCAACAATGTAAACGGCGCCGAGGGCGTCGCCGTCATCGACCCACAAGCGGGCGAACAACTTTCGCCTGTACCCCTGATCCCCCCAGAGCCCCAAGAATTATGCGGCTGCTCGGGAGCCTCCCCCCACCCCCAGCGGCGTCGCCACCTAGAGGGGCCCTGCTGGGCTAGGATGTTGGCGCAGCGGCAGCGCCATGGCCGGAGCCGTCGTCCGCCGAGAAGCCACCCCTCCAACCTCAACGCCTAGAAGCCCAAGGAGGCGTAGAACCGCACGGGTAGGTCGACATAGAGAGCGTCGAGGTCGGCCGCAGCCATGCTGTCGGTGCGGGGCCGCACCCCGCACACCAGGGCGACAGCCAAGAAGCTGACAGTGTACAGCAGTGACGGGGCGGCAAGGGGGCGCATCTCCACCAGGGACGCATAGATCCAGCGAGGGAAGGGGCAGATCCGGTCACGGACGGCATGGATCTGGCCACCGGCAGTCGGCGACGAGCCCAGCGACGGCGGCGGCGGCAATAGTGTCACTGGTAAAGGAGCTGAATAGGCTTGGGTTTGAGCGGGAGAAGTAGCGAGGTGGGAAAAGACATAGGGACGAGGGAGGAACGGCGGGGCCGCCAGGGCGGCCAGCAGAGATTGCGGAAGAGGGGGGCGGCGGGGCGAGTCGCCTGGAGAGCGCCCGGGGGAGGAGGGCCTACCAAGCTGAACTTGTGCTGCAAGAACCTCTAGCACATATACTTGAGTAGGTGCAAAAGAAGATACAAAAAACATCCAAACATTTAATGTGTTTGGCTCATGTGCCTAAGTAAATTAGATTGGAAAGAATCTATTTTCAGAGGTGTTTAGTTTAGAACTGAGGTGGATTGGATTTACCCCTAAAGGAAAATATTCCCCTCAAATGCGAGTCGATCTCTTCCGTTCAAATCGAGCGGACTAGTCCAAGTATCCAACCCACTTGTATGCCGTCATGGCTCCATCCCTCGAGGCAGCGGGAGCAAAATGGGTTCAACCCAAACACGAAAACCCAGACAAGAGATGGGTTGTATCCATTTTTCTCAACCAAACACGAAATGGGTTTAACCCAATCCAGAAAACTAGATCCAACCTGACCTAAACCACTAGATCTCCAAACCAAACACATGCTTATTGGTTTACTTGCTGCCAGCATTTTTTAGCCAGATGGTCAACAGAATTACCTTCCACCCATATGAACAGGGAATTCGAACTCGATACAGCTTTTTCTAGAAGAAAAAAAACAATAGGCTACAGGAGTGCCTTGTTTGCTAGTGCTCCAACTGTCTTCTAAAGCCTCTACTTCTTGGGCAGTCATGATGCGAACTGTGCATCTTGGCTCGCATAAGCCGTTCAAAGATAGAACAGAAAATTGATCCCCAGTCGATACATCAGATGTAGAGAACTAGAGATAGCAGGTCACAAACTAACTAAGATGCATGTCATATCGTCATGAATGGTGATGATCAAAGAAGGAAGTGGACATAGGAGGGCGAACGAAGTAATAGACCAAACCAAACGCCAAAGAGGAGAAACTTTCAACCAGCATGCGCCAATGCATCAAAATCAGACAAGAGTATCTTTTTCCTGGTAGTAGAGCAGCAACTGAGAATATCCTAGATTTATATAATACCTGCCGATGATGTGGCAGATTCGCATGAGTAACCAGAACAAAGTATTTCTTGGTAGGCAGTATCTATCGTGCAAAGTTGCAAGTGCTTCTTTCCAAAATGATGAGACCCAATGACCCAGTTTTGCAGTCTTGCATATGACCTTTGTCCCGACAATAATGCAGGCAAGACAAACCGAGTATCACCAGCAAGATCAAATGTTGCTGCCTTTTATTAGGCTGAACCATGGCTAAACTGAAACATGCAAAAATCATTTGGGAAACCAAAACAGGATACCATAGGTAGGGGATAGGACAGCATCACAATGTAACGATTTGAATGTGACATGTCAGAACCAACGCGGGTTGATTAAGTATTTGCTTACCCATTTTAGCCACAGGAGTATTTCAGAAGTGCACTGCTATACATTACGGGCATGCGACGTAGTAGGCAGTAACACTGCTAATCTGCGCCACCTGTTGTCCAGTCGAACAGCCTGAAAATCACTATCATGGTTCAGGACTAAAAGAGCTCTATCCATACAGTTTTAAGTAACCACGTTTCTATAAGTGACGTGTGAGCATGCGTCACCAAAGCTGTGGGCAAGTTGATCTGCTGCCGGCCTGCCAGCGCACCAATTGAGGCCCATCGCTAAACACCTGGGCATGTCGCTTTCATAACATGATGAGACAGGCACAGGCACTGCATATATCTCAGTTGCCATCTCCTTCAGTTCAAACAGCATACGGCCTCTCCAGAACAACTTGTGCATGCTTCTGCAGATCTCATCAGTCCTAGCTTCATTCACCATCTTCCAGCCATGGTCTCTGCCGGCCAAGCACTCACCGATAACCAGGAAGCCTCAGAAAGGAAGCACTTCGTGCTGGTTCCACTGATGGCACAGGGCCACACTATCCCCATGACTGACATGGCACGCCTGCTAGCTGAGCATGGTGCCCAGGTTAGCTTCATCACCACACCGGTGAACGCCACCAGGATGGCAGGGTTCATCAACCACGCACAGGCAACGGGCCTCACAATCCAGTTCGTCAAACTCAACTTCCCCGCAGTTGAGTTTGGCCTGCCTAACGGTTGCGAGAATGCCGACATGATCCAGTCAAGAGATCTGTACAAGAATTTCATGGAGGCCTGCGCAGCACTTCGGGAGCCACTTACAGCATACCTCCGTCAGCAACACCCATCTCCAAGCTGCATCATATCCGATATGTCACACTGGTGGACTGCTGACATTGCAAGGGAGTTTGGTATCCCAAGGCTCACGTTTAATGGCTTCTGCACCTTCGCGTCCCTTGTCAGGTATTCTATGTTGATATAAGGCATATGTTATTATTAAAAATACCTGCCACCCAAAAATAGGAGTGAGAAGACATAGATTTTATTTAGAAAAGAAGCACATTAGCATACAGTTAGGAATATCTTTTTATGACTGTAAAACAAACGAAAAGTAGTAATCTGAGTACTACCACTTAGTAACAGTATTTTAGTTTACACTCGAACGTGTCGCATAAAAACTGCCAGTGAATAGCTATAGTATAACAATATCTTGCAGGTACATCATTGCCCGCGACAACTTATTGGAACACGTTGAAGATGAGAACGAGCTCATTAACTTCCCAGGATTCCCTACGCCACTTCAGTTGACAAAGGAAAAATGCCCTGGAAGCCTATCTGTTTATGGTCTTGAGCAAATCCGTAAAAATATTTATGAGGAGGAGATGAGATCCAGTGGTGTTGTCATAAACAGCTTCCAAGAGCTGGAGACTTTGTACATCGAGTCCTTTGAGCACATTACAGGGAAGAAGGTCTGGACGGTGGGGCCAATGTGTTTGTGCAACCAGGACATAAATGCAATGGCTGCAAGGGGTAACAAGGCCTCAATGGATGAGGCACAGTGCTTGCGATGGCTTGATTCGATGAAGCCAGGTTCAGTGACCTTTGTTAGCTTCGGCAGCCTTGCCTGTACCGCACCCCGGCAGCTTGTTGAGCTAGGACTAGGACTGGAAGCTTCCAAGAAGCCATTTGTCTGGGTGATTAAAGCAGGAGATAAGTTTCCACAAGTTGAGGAATGGCTTGCAGAGGGTTTCGAAGAACGAGTGAAGGACAGAGGCTTGATCATAAGGGGCTGGGCGCCACAGGTATTGATCCTGTGGCACAAGGCCATCGGAGGTTTCATGACACACTGTGGGTGGAACTCAACAATAGAGGGCATCTGCGCAGGCATACCCATGATCACATGGCCACACTTTGCAGAACAGTTTGTGAATGAGAGGTTGGTGGTGGATGTGCTGAAAACTGGGGTGGAGATTGGAGTGAAAGCAGTGACACAATGGGGGCAAGAACAAACGGAGGTTACAGTGACAAGGGATGCTGTGGAGAAAGCAGTTTCCAAGTTGATGGATGGTGGGGAGGCTGCAGAGGAGATGAGGACGAGAGCGAAGGAATTTGGTGTTAAAGCAAGGAAGGCTTTGGAAGAGGGTGGATCTTCGTATAACAATATAAATATATTGATTCAAGAAATGGGAAACCAGGCAAATGCATCTGGCTGATATAGAAAGGATAAAGTATTTTTCCCCTCCTGGATGCAAACATAAAGCGTAAGACAATACAAAACTTTGATCATTATAAATGGATTTTCAGATTAACCAATATTCTGAATCAGGCAGACTATCTAGTGATAAGATCAAACTCTTAAGTTACTGCACAATCTGGTCTGCACATTGTTGCTTAGTTTCATGGTAATCAGTATGTTGTGATGAGCTGCATCCTTTAAAAATATGCTAAGTTGCTAATCTCTCCTCTTGTACGCCTTTAAACCATACGACAAGACTAACCTGAATAACTCCATTGCTCGAACCTGTTGTTTGTTCTCTTTGAAAGACCACACCAATGCTAAGAATGAAGGTTACTCCTCTAAAATAAATCTCAACACATAAAGATATTTATCAACCAACTGTGGGCATCTCTACACATATCGTTGTTTGAAAATTCCTCATGGCATTAAAGGAGGTAGATAAAAACTGTGTTTCTTAAATCTTATTAAGATTTGTCAAGATTTATGAAGAAAGTGTAAATCCGGACTTAAATACAGTTTGTGTAGCCCGGACTTAAATACACTTTGTGTAGCTCAATACTTCAAATTCAATAGAGTTTCAAATATTAGAGGATCAAACCTACTAAAGCCACAGATCTGAGAAACGATGAGCATACTTTGTTTTATGAAGGCCCAAACTGTAAGAATCCACAAGACAACCAATTAAACAAATGTTTGATATCATGCAGCTTTGCCAAAATAAACTGTTTCACACCATAGACAAACCAATGCTACAGCAAGTATTTCTTCAATGGAAAACTCTACAGAGTTAAATCCAAGAGTTACATAATGATGACATTTAAAGTACCTAATAATTATGTAGCACTAATTGAATTTTCAACATGCAAGAATCTGAATCGGAAATATTCTGAATAAGACAACGAAATATTCAGATGAAAAGAGAAAGAGAAAGAGAAACCCCTTCAATACCTAACAGACAAAGATAGAACACATTTCTTATGAGTTATGACATGTAGTAGAACATGAAATAGTACCTTTCTTCGAACAAATGATGTGCCAACAGAACCATCAACTATGCCAAGGTGTAACGTGCAACAAGAGGAGCTCAAACAGATATAACATGAAGGCTCTACTAGATTAATTATACTACCAATCTTCTTGTTTCACTTCCTGAAACTGCAGTGAATACTACATTTCAAGTGAAAGCTTGTGCTCGCCATCAAGTGATCACTCAAAGCTGAGGCCACATATATTCAGTCGACTTATCTGACTGATGCATATGGAGTTACCAAGAGTCTTTACAAGAACAGAGTCCATGGCGAAAATGATGGAAGCGTGTCCTGTCCCTCACAACTATCTCCCTTCCATACAACCTTGATATCAACTTAATTGCATTATGGCAATCCAAACACATCCTCAAGTTTTTCACAATCCTTATCACAGTATTAGGTTCTGAACTGAGTAATGCAAAAGCAATTGCTAGCTTCTCGCTGTGCCAATAAATAACCTTCTGCTTTTCCTCTTCTGCAACTTCAATAAAGACCTCAGTTACATCAGGAAAATACCCAACATTCCTTAAATCGGCTATTATATTCTCCAACTTAGAGTAGATTTCGTTGCTCATAGGATGAGACCGATCACCAGCTACAAATTCACGAATCATCCCATTCATTTGGATCAGACTGCAACCAGGTTCTTTCTTTATTCCTTTCTCCATTATTGCCTGCCTAAGCTGTCGGACATCTTCCCATCTGTTAGCTTTTGCATACATGTTGGACAAAAGAATGTAAGCCGTGCTGTTCTCTGGATCCAGCGCAAGGAGGCGCTCTGCTACCGATTCACCTATCTCTGAATTGCCATGAACCCTGCAAGCTGCCAGCAGGGTCCCCAAAATAGTGGAGTTGGGTGTCATTGGCATTTGATCTATTGTCTCCAATGCTTCCATAATTTTCCCAGCTCGGCCAAGAAGATCTACTATGCATCCATAATGCTCCACATTTGGGGCAATCTTATAGGTCTCAGTCATGCTGTGGAAGAACTCTTTTCCTTTGTCAACCAAGCCAGCGTGGGTGCAGGCTGTGAGAACACCAATGAACGTCACCTCATCTGGAACTTCCGAAACCCTGATCATTCTGTGGAACATGTCAATTGCCTCTTCCCCATGACAATTCACCGCGAGACCAAGTATGATAGCTGTCCAAGTAAACTTATCTCTGCTGTGCATCCCGTTAAATACATCCAATGCTCGCTCAACACTTCCACACTTGGAGTACATGTCTATAAGTGCATTGCCAACAAAAAGATCCATCCTAATCCCTTGCCTGCTCATGTAAGCCCTCACCCATTCTCCGATCTCCAAAGCACCTAGCTGCGCACATGCAGTGATCACGCTCACCATGGTGAACTCATCTGCCATCACATTGTTGTATTGCATCTCACGGAACATCTCCAATGCCTCCCTGAACCGGGCAGCATGTACATAACCATCAATCATTGCAGTCCACGAAACAGCGTCCCTCTCAGGCATACCGTCAAACAATTCTCTGGCTCGATCAACCTGGCCTAATCTCGCAAGACCAGAAACCAAAGATGTCCAGCACACCACATTCCTCACTTCCATTTCCTCAAACAACCTCCAAGCCGAGTCTATGTCAGCGCACTCGGCATACATACCAACCAGAGCGCTGTCCACCTTCAGGTCCGACAACACCCCGCTCTCCACCACGCGCTTGTGCACCTGCACCCCGAGCAGCAAGTCCCTGCCCTTCCCGCAAGCAGAGAGCACCGAGACGTACGTGACCGGCGTGGGCGCGGCGCCGGCCCGCACCATGTCCACAAACGCGCGGCTTGACTCCTCGAACCGCTTGCCCCTGCAATGGCCAGAGATCAGCGCGTTACACGCGACGGGCGCGCCGCGCGCTTCCAGCAGCGCCGCGCGCGCCGCCGCGCCGCCGCCCCCGGCCGCGTAGGCCGCGACCAGCGCGCTCGCCTCGTGGTCGCCGAGGCCCAGCCCGAACTTGACCACGTGCGCGGGAACGGCGGCGGGCGCCGACGAGGACGCCGCGGCGGGGCCGCCCCGCCGCGCCACCGCCTTGAGCAGGGGCGGGAACGTGTAGGCGTCCGGCCGGACCCCGCGCGCCAGCATGCCCGCGTAACCCGCGAGCGCGTCCCCATCCGCGGGGGCACGCTCGCACGCCGCGCGATAGCCGGCGGCGGCGGGGCCCCGGCGCGGGATTCCGTCGAGCAGCCCGCGGGCGCGCGACGGCATCAGCAGCATACACGCCACGGCGCAAGTAACCGCGGGTAACTCGCCGCCGGTTACCGCAAAGCGGAGGACCCCGGAGGGGATGGGTGGGGTGGGGATTCGGTATTTTTACATATTTACCATTATAAGGAACCACTTTTAGAAGAGCTCTTACATATTTAGCACTACTGTAGCTCCAACTCTTACATTTTTACCACTTTGACTGACGTGGCATGACACGGCGGCCTGACACGGTGACGCTGAGTCATCAAGCTCATGCGAAATGTCTTTGCTGCCCCTGATGTCTTTCTCTCTTCTCCCTTTCCGACAGCTGGGTCCCGCAGCTTCTCTCACTGCCAGGTGGGCCACACTTGTCAGCTTCGTCTTTCTCGCCTGCGCAGCTCCCCTCCCCGCGCGGCTGAGCCGAGCCCCTAGCTCCCCGCCTGCGCACCTGCTGCAGGACCCGCGCCGCGCCGGCTGGGCACGCGCTCGCTGCTGCAGCGCCACCGGCCAGCGCCTGCTCAGGCCTGCTGGAGCTCCCGTGCCGCTGGGCTTGCCTCGGCCGCCGTGTCGCCCGTGCCGCTGTTCGCCACGCCATGCAGTGAAGCGCCGGCCGGCCGCGCTGCCACCCGCAGGCATCTCCAGCACCACACCCTGGTCACCCCCTCCGGATCCACCCGATTAATCTAATCCCCATCGGCTAATCCCACCTCCTAATCATGGGGAGTAACTAATCCTGTCTCCAGCACGAGGAGCACGAGGATGGTAGCGGCGGGCGACGCCAAACGGGAAGAGCACGAGGAGATTTTTTTCTCTTTGTTTTTTTCTCCGAGACTGAACTCCACAGTGAGGGGCGGCGCCCGCGAGGGGATCAAGGCCGGCGGCGCGGAGAGGGCAGGCCCCAAGAGGCGGCGCGTCCGGGTCGGCGGCGGCCGTGGCTGCCTCCGCGGCTGCTGGCTGGCCGCCGCGGGGATGCAGAGCCGTCGTGTTCGTGGGCAAGGGCATCGGAGGTGGAAGACGAACCTGACGAATGGGGCCCACCTGGCAGTGAGATGAGCTGCGGGACCCATCTGTCGGAGAGGGAGAAGAGAGGAGCTGGGCAGGGGCAATAACGACATTTCACATCGCCTTGCTGACCGGACGCCACCGTGTCCTGCCGCCGTGTCGTGCCACGTAGGACAAAGTGGTAAAAATGTAGTAATCGCAGCTACAGTAGTGCTAAATATGTAGACGCCTTTTTAAAAATGCTAAACGAGCGAGTGCCTCTCCTTATAGTGGTAAATATGTAAAAAACCCTGGGGATTCCGGAGGCGCCCGGGCTTGTTTGGTTGTAGGCCCGAGGGAGGCAGCTGCTCCCACGCGCAATCTAAGGTCCTGTTGCTAAAAAAATTGGCCAATTTTTTTTGGCAATTTTTATGATACTAATTAGAAATATTATAAATTAATTATAAAATTAATTACAGAAATGAATAGAAAATAGTGAAACGAATCTATTAAATCTAAATAATCTATTATTAGATATTGTCTAATCATTGCATAATTATATTTATTAGATTCGTCTCGCGATTATACTTGGAGGTTGTGGAATGAGTTTTATCATTTATCCATATTTAATATTTCTAATTAGTAGTCAAATATTTGAACACTGTAGTGCTGAAAAAAATTGAAATCTAAATAAACATAAGCCTATGAAATCGACGGCCTGAAAAGATGTTGCGTGACCAAGCAAATGGCATGCTCAAACCAAGCAGGCCCGTGCGGGTAGGGCACGCAACGGCAACGCGAGGTGCCGTCTGGCCGCCAATCCTATCCATCTTCTACTAGATTTTTTCTTCTCCATCTTCCAGTGTTTGAGATTCGTGCAAATAACGACAACTCTTGATCTATTCCTAACCCTAGCTCTCTCCCCAATATTCTCTCTCCCCGCCGCCATCACCACGGGCTGCCCTCGCCGTTGGGTGCGCCCGCAGGTCCCGCTGCGCCATGCTCCCTACACAAGGGCCTGCTGCCGCCTGCCGCCTCCAGCCACCGCATACTGCTGCATGCCGCCGCCGCTTGCCGCTGCAGCCTAGCGCGTGCCGCGCGCCTGCCGATGCACCGCCGCAGCGTGCCGCTGAAAGGCCCTTGTTTGGTTTTGGTAATTGAGTGACAACTTAGGTGGACTAATAAGTGTTTATGTTGAGATACACAGGAAATTAGTCCACACAAAGACACTAGTATGAGCAACATGTGCCATGGTGGAGAAATGGCTAAGGGATTGATGCTATGCTCATATAGTGTGATCGAGGAGCTCATTGCATATGAGACATGACATGGAGTCATGTGACCAAAGTGGAGAAGATCAAGACAATGCTTGGCTTGATGGACCGGTTGCAATGGAGAAGGGCAAGTCAAGGCTTTGAAGCGATGGACCGCGAGGCGGTGAAGCTTGGGCAAGATTTGGCGCCAATGGACCGAGGCAACGGTGAAGAGCGAGCAAGGTCAAGATCGATGGACCAAAGAGGTCATGTGATGATATGGAGTGGATCATATCATTCAAGGAAGATCAAGCCAAGTGTTGACTCATGAAGATGATCAAAAGGCTTGATGGAGTTTGGTGCTTGTGTGGCATCAATATTTGGAAAGATGAAATGGAATGCGCAAGGCAAAGGTATGACTTGTAGGGCATTTCATTTCACCGGTCAAAGGTTGTGTAGAGAAGTGCATGACCGGATTTAGGATAGATGGCCGTTCTATCAAGAGGGGCAAACTTGTTTGCATATCGGTCATCTAGTGCCACTTGAGCGATCTAACATTGCAATGTAGCTAGGATCGAGTGGCGTGGTGAGATCAAGTGAAAATCCTTTGAAAATGATTGTGAAATGCTAACACACATGCACATGGTGTTGTTCACGTGGTTGTGTTGGCACATTTGCAAAGGAGAAAGAGTTGGAGTTGTTGTTGATCAACATTGGGAAGTAAGAAAGGTTTTTCGGTGTTCTCCGGAAATTAGATGGCTCTTGGAGTGGAATACTGCTTTGATCCATTGTGTTTTGGATCAAGTATTCAGTTGGGTTGTGTAGCCCTCTGAATTAGCTTTCCATAGAGTCCAAGATCACCTAATTTGGACTTCGGAGCTAAGAGTTATGGCCGTTTTACCGAGGTACATTTCTGCTGGAAATAGACCTGCGGACGGTCCGCTAGACCTGCGGACGGTCCGCCCTTGAGTGGCGGACGGTCCGCCGTTATCTCGGTTGAGCTCAAACAGAACCGTTTTTGGCTCTGTGGGTGGTCCAAAATGACCTGCGGACCGTCCGGTCCATGGGGGCGGACGGTCCGCCTTTAAAAGCTGAAACGGGCGCAGAAACTTGGTTGTTCTGTCTTGGGTGCCCAAAATGACCTGCGGACCGTCCGGTCCTTGGGGGCGGACGGTCCGCCTCCTACTGAAATTTCTGGGACAGAAACACTGCGGTTTCTGTGTGTGCTCATGTTTTGAACTGCGGACAGTCCGCCCCTGGGGAGCGGACAGTCCGCCGGTAACTTCCAGATTTAGTCAGAGACGTTTGCAAATCGGTTGGTTCGAAGTTTTGAACCGCGGACAGTCCGCTCCATGGGCGCGGACAGTCCGCCCGGGGCTCTAACGGTCGACTCTGACACATAATCATTGCAGTTCTAGCCGTTGGTTTTAAATGGCGGACGGTCCGGTTTTTGTGAGGCGGACAGTCCGCGAAAACTCAGTTTTCATGGGATTTGAGTGTAACGGCTAGTTTGGGGCCTCCCTCTATAAATAGAGGGTGTGGCCGGCCATTTGTGAGTCAGAGCACCTTGGGGACTTGGTGTCCATGTGTGAGAGTGCTTGAGAGCCCTCTACTCACTCTAACTTGATAGTAATCATCCGATCGAGTGAGAGAGCGATTCTAGTGCGTTTGCTTTGAGTGATTGCATCGAGTGGCACTAGGTGATCGTGTTGCAAGCCGGTGTGCTTGTTACTCTTGGAGGTTGCCACCTCCTAGACGGCTTGGTGGCAAGAGACTCCGTTGAAGCCCGCAAGAAGTTTGTGCGGTGCTCCGGAGAAGAGTTTGTGAGGGGTATTGTGCTCACCCCGCGGGAGCCGCGAAGAGCAACTCTAGTTGAGCGAGACGTGAAGAGCAACAAGTGGTCCGGCCGGATCATGTGCTAGAGCTCGGTGTGAGCACTCCACGTGGGAGAGTGTGACTTGAGAGTCACCACTAGCAAGAGGATCGGCGGCAACCTTGGAGCTTGTCTCAACGGGGATTAGCTTGGTGGCAACCAAGTGAACCTCGGGATAAAAATCACCGTGTCAACTTTGTCTACTCTTCTCGGTGGTTTGCATTCTCCAAATCACAAGCATTGTATTTACATTCATATATATCTTGTGCTTGTGTAGTTGCTCTCTAGTGATTAGTTAGCTTGTGTAGCTTGCTAATCATCTTCTTGCTTGTGTAGCTAGAAGTAGAGATCCTAGTGTAACTAGTTAACTTGTGTAGCTTAATTAGTTGTTCTTGCTTAGATTGTGTAGCTAAGCAAGTTGAGCTCTTGGATTTGGATTGTGTATCCTTGTCCTTGAGCATCTAGTGAGCTTAGGTTTGGCTTTGTGCTTTTGCTCATTAGAATTGTGTAGGAGCTCCCCCGGTTTGTGAAGTACTAGTGCTTAGGCTTGTGTGACTTGGCATTAGAATTATTAAGAGAGCTCTTACTAGCTTGGCACTCCATTTGCTTTGTGTAGGATCTTTTTGGAGGTGCCTTAGAGTTATAGTTAGAGGGGTGTAGTCTTGGCTAAGCGAATAGTTTCAATTCCGCATAAATTTCGGTTAGCCGACGCAATTAGTTTTAGAAAGGACTATTCACCCCCCCTCTAGTCCGCCATCTCGACCCTACAAGTGGTATCAGAGCCGAGGTCTCTCATTTGTGGTCCTTACCGACCCGAGAGGATGGCGACTTATGGGTTAGATGTTGAGTGTCCACACATTTTTGATGGCACACACTTTGCATGGTGGAAAAATTGGATGATATGCAATTTTAAATTTATTTGCCCTCAAATGTGGTGGATGGTAGATGTAGGTTTATCTCATGTGTTAGATGAAGGAAATCTAACTCCAACACAAGAGAAATGCCTAGATCTAGACATTCAAGCTACTAACATCTTGTTTAGATCTTTGCATAATTGCATTCTTGGTGAGATCATGGACAAGGAAACCGCCCATGAGATTTGGAGTTATCTAAATGAAAAATATGGGGCGGCCTCCGATGATCATGATGATTATAAGACCAAGGAGGAAGTGCATGAGGATGATGAGCACATCCATGACATGGTGGTTGTGGAAGATTGCTCCACCTCATGGTCAAGTGATGACGATGATAATCAATCTACAACAAGTTCACTTGACATGATTGATGATGATTCAAGTGTTGCAAATTATGATTCTACTCCAAGCATACTTGATGATCAAGTTGGCTCATGTACGGATGATATTGCTATGTCAAGCTCATCTCCATCTCCACATTGCTTCATGTCACAAGGTGACACAAAGGTATCAAATTGCAATGTGATTGATCTTAATTCATATGATGAGCTCTTGAGTAGATATGCTAGCTTGACCAAATTATTTGAGGAAGTGTTAGCCAAAACAATCAAATTTGAAAAAGAAAACTCTTTTCTCAAAGACACATGTGAACAACAAAAGCATCTACTTTATGTCATGAGTTGTTCACATGAGGAGCTAAAATTGACTCATGAGGAGCTTAGTGTTGCTCATGAGAATTTGGTACTAGACCATGCTTTACTCACTAATAAATTTTCTAGTAAAAGAATTAAAACTAGTGAGAGCTCATCACATGGGTTAAAAGATCAATTGCAAAATATTGCTAACCCTTGTGATGTAGGAAAGAAGCATGTATCCACCTCATGTGATGATTTATTGTCTATGCCATGTACTTCACATATAGATGCTTGTTCTTCTTCTACTATGCAATATGAGACTAACCTTGTAGAAGAAAACAAAGAGCTCCAAAGTCAAGTGAAGTATTTGAGCAACAAGATAGAGAGATGGACAAAATCAAAAGTCACCCTTGAAAGCATAATCAAAAATCAAAGAAGCTTCGGTGACATGAGTGGCATTGGTTCCATCGAGAGCAAAGCCAAAGGCAAGAAATGGGGCAAAAATAAATATAATAGAAAGATGAAGAAGCAAGAAGAAATGAAGCTATCTCATTTCATGTGCTTTCAATGCCATGAGATGGGACATCTTGCAAATGGTTGCCCCAACAAAGAAAAGCTAAAGTTGAAGAAGGAAGAAGAGAAGCTTAAACATATCAAATGCTTCAAGTGCCGCACTTGGGGTCACCTCACCTCAATGTGCCCAACCAAGCAATTGGTGAAGCAACAAGAACCTCAACCAAAGCCACAAGTTGAGCAAGAGAAGGCACCCCAACCTCAAGTCAAGATCAACCATGATGATCAAGTTGATGACTTGAAGATGATGAAAAAGAGAACAAGAAGGGGTGGCAAGGCAAGAGCAAGGCATCCAACTCATATTCAAGATGCCAAGATGTTGAGCAAGAACAAGATTCAAGATAAGAATCCACATGCTCACATCAAGTGCCATAGTTGTGCAATATTGGGTCACCAAGCTTCGGGTTGCCCAAACAAGCTTGAGAAGAAGGCTCAAGCAAACTATGAGAAGCAAGGCAATAAGAAGCATCAAATGAGTAAGAAAGAAAAGGCTCAACAAAAGAGAAGATGCTACTTATGCCGGGAAAGGGGACACATGGCTTATTCATGTCCCTTAGGTAACAATTCTAAGCTTATTTCAATTGATGCAAATATTATGCTTAGAAAGGATGGTAATGGTACCTCATTTGTTACTATTGCAAAACATTCCACTATTCATACTAAGGCTTTGCCAAAGTATGTTGCTCCTAACTTGAGAGGACCCAACCTAGTTTGGGTACCATCAAAACGTGGATAAATGTGTGTAGGTACCAATGACATTGGAGGCTTGACTCAATTGGTTTTATCTTGTTCATCATGTGATTGAGTCAAGTAATCGAAGCCTAGTGCTATTCTCATCCCAATGTCAAGTCAAAACAATGAAGTCCAAGTTCTACAACATACAAGTATCTTTTTCTAGTTGTGAAGATTTATTGGAAATATTTGATGGCTTGCAAATTTATTTGAGTAGAATCTCGTTTTTGGATGAAAATCATTTTGCAAGTTGAGAAATGAGCTACTTGTCATTTGACTTCTCAAATATGACTTGAAAACTAATACTTATGGCATTTGGTTCATATATGCACTTCTTGTTTCTTTTTTCTGAATTTTTAAGCCATTTATGAGTTTTCATGATTCTACTCGATTTATTTTTGAATTCTTGTTGAAACTTGCTCATATGAGTCTTTTGAAGGTTTTCATGCAATATTTGAGATTTTTGGATTTTTATATGAGCAATGATCCCAAATTGAGGTTGAATTGAGAAAGTTGGAACAAATTCTGGACAGTCTGAAATTTGGTACTGCGGACAGTCCGCGGGTAAGGGGCGGACAGTCCGCCGTTCATGGGACTTGCTCACCAGAGGCTCTGCAGAGAAATTCTCAACCGCAAAAATACACTGCGGACAGTCCGCCAAAGGACCGCGGACGGTCCGCCTGTGTTGGGCAGTATTTGCCAGAGGCAGTTTCAGTCGGGCGGCGGTGTGAAAATTCAAAGGCGGACGGTCCGCTAGGATATCGCGGACAGTCCGCGAATGGACAAAAGGGAGGATCCTGACAGCTGAACTTATCATGAACTACAAAGGTATATCCCTAGTTGATCACATTCATTTGGGTGCATATGAGATGTTTGAATTGGATATATATGCTCGTGTTGCTTGCTATAAGATGTTTGAATGGATTAATTGCTTAGTATTCAAAATTGAGTTAATTTGAATGGATATGATCATGAGATGACATTTAGTATGCGATATAATTGAATATATGTCTTGTGAGAGTATTCAAACAAGTTGACATCAAGTTTGATTCAATTTGATGAAGTATAGCTCAATTGCTCAAAATCTATCCTTTATTGAAAATCTGAGTAAGCTGAGAAGATAGCCATAGTTGGATGATCAAACCTATTTGGATTGGCTTGAAATTTGGTATGCATGCCCTACACTTATGGTACTAGTTGCTGTACAAATTTCATGAGAATATGATGAGAAATACTTTAGTTTTGGAGTGGATCTTGTCAATGCATGTGCAGCAGTTTACAGCATGCACCCATGAGTGAAGATGTGAAATCTGGTAGCAATCTAGAAAAGCATTGAAGCTCAATTTTTTATGGCTACTAGATGACTTAGTGCCACACATCTCCACAAATTTTTGTGGCAATTCAACATGTACTTTGAGAGATTTGATGTATTCTTTGAGAAGCACAAAATCTGCCAGAAAAGTGACAAATGTTGGATTGATCTTGAGTCACTTAAATTGAAAGGTCCTCAAGTTGGAATCATCATTACAAGTGGTTGAGGAACTTAGGTTTGGTTTTGAGAAGAGCTAGAAGCATGACAAGAAGCATGACAAGTATTAGGTACAAGGCCATTTGATTGTAGAGTGTGCTTATCACATTTTTACTAAAATTGGAAGATCAAGAAAAGCAAGCAATACCCAATATAGAGAAATTCATGATAATTCAAGTATATTCAAATGGTATTCTCTCATGCAAGCAAGGATCAAAGAGATGAAGCAAGCCAACCACAACAAGATAATGCATTTGATGATAAGTGATATTCATTTCATATGGGTGAAGGATGGTATTCATTGTCTTCACCAAGCTATTATAATTGGACTTCATGATGCTAGTTGGAGAACTAAATCGGAATCTAATGACTATCCTCTACTCCAACATAGCAAGGTGAAATTGGTTGACATATGCATTCATTATATGCTAAGGACATGATTAGTGCATATAGTCATATATAGTGATCATTCATGAAAAATAAAATATTTTTAAATGTTTTATGATGCCACTATTGCTTCTATGGTTGATATGATCTAGTGGTAACATAGGACATGTTCATGAGCTAGTAAACCCAAGTAGTTGATCTAGAAAATGAGTTTTCAAGTGTTTAACTCAACATTGTCAAGATAACCCTTTGAATGAGGTGTGAAGAAGCTTGTCATTGGTTCAAACCGAGTTGAATTATTTGGGCAAGTAGTCTAGATCAAGTCAAAGAGAAAGAAGCTCATGGAAACAATCTAGTTCAAGAATTGATTATCAATGTCAAATTCAATAAAGTGGTCCATCATGATTTTACAAGTGATACTAGATTCAACAAAAGGTATATCATTGTATCTCTACAAGTGATATACATGGTCATACAAGTAGTATTCATTCAAGTAGATCTAGTGCAATAATGTTGGTTCCACAAGTGATCCTCAACTTTAAGTGATCAATTCAAATCAAGAAAGCTATCCTCATCAAGAAGAGCTCTAGATTCAAGTAGATTGACAAAACTCTTTGACATAGGGGGAGGAGCCCCACTACAAAGTATCAAGGTCAAGGATCCTACTAGTATCCTACATGTGGCATTTCAAGGTGATCTTCATGCTTCCACATGTTGTTACAAGTGGTGTCGATTCCAATCAAATTGAAAGTGTCCATCAAAAATGAAGATTCAAGACTCAACCATCTACCCAAGTCCAACTCTTTGTATCAAACCACAAACGCTTCTTATGATTGCCTACAAGGGGTATTCAAGTGGTAACCCTATAAGTACAAGAGGTACAACCTCAAGTGGTAGCCATTGATCTTCACATGGCCAATTTCATGTGGCTTCGGCCCTTTTTATGGTCATTGATGACAAAGGGGGAGAGAAATGAACAAAGATATGAATTATCCTTGGATGACAAAGGGAGATGAGATGAGAGTGCAATCATGGACATGGATCAAGAGGAGCAATATTGAGGAGGATCAATATTCTTGGACAAGAGGAGCACACAAGTAGGGGGAGCAAGCTCATGAACTTAGTTGTTTGCATTTGATATGTGCATATTCATGTGCTTGCTTGCATTTGCATAAGTTTTAAAATTTATATATGCATTGCTTGTGTGTGATGTATGCTAGTCATAGAACTTAATTGATGATTTGATAACTAGCATGCATAGATTGTAGCTAGACATTTTTTTTACAAATGGATCAAGAGCCTTGCTAATATTGTTGATCTCATGAGGTATCTTGAGTTTTTGATGAATGTCTAGTTACTCATTGATGCTAAGGAATGAACTCCAAGGATGCAACTCAAATTGGTATCACGCTTCAAAGGTTTATCCTATATACCTTAGCATCACTTAGTAGTGATAACAATCCCACAAATTTCATATTTATGCATGTGTGTGAGTTTAAAACCAAATCTCTTGAGCACACATGTAGGGGGAGTTATCACTACCAAGTCGGATTTTTATGGTGCTTATCCAATCTTTACAAGTGGTCTTAATGGTGGATAAGAAACATAAAATCCAAACCAAGTTAGCTATTTACACATGTGTGAAGTGCTAGCTTGGAATATGCTTAATTTCCATATCTTTGTAGAGTTGTCATCAATTACCAAAAAGGGGGAGATTGAAAGGCCCTTGTTTGGTTTTGGTAATTGAGTGACAACTTAGGTGGACTAATAAGTGTTTATGTTGAGATACACAGGAAATTAGTCCACACAAAGACACTAGTATGAGCAACATGTGCCATGGTGGAGAAATGGCTAAGGGATTGATGCTATGCTCATATAGTGTGATCGAGGAGCTCATTGCATATGAGACATGACATGGAGTCATGTGACCAAAGTGGAGAAGATCAAGACAATGCTTGGCTTGATGGACCGGTTGCAATGGAGAAGGGCAAGTCAAGGCTTTGAAGCGATGGACCGCGAGGCGGTGAAGCTTGGGCAAGATTTGGCGCCAATGGACCGAGGCAACGGTGAAGAGCGAGCAAGGTCAAGATCGATGGACCAAAGAGGTCATGTGATGATATGGAGTGGATCATATCATTCAAGGAAGATCAAGCCAAGTGTTGACTCATGAAGATGATCAAAAGGCTTGATGGAGTTTGGTGCTTGTGTGGCATCAATATTTGGAAAGATGAAATGGAATGCGCAAGGCAAAGGTATGACTTGTAGGGCATTTCATTTCACCGGTCAAAGGTTGTGTAGAGAAGTGCATGACCGGATTTAGGATAGATGGCCGTTCTATCAAGAGGGGCAAACTTGTTTGCATATCGGTCATCTAGTGCCACTTGAGCGATCTAACATTGCAATGTAGCTAGGATCGAGTGGCGTGGTGAGATCAAGTGAAAATCCTTTGAAAATGATTGTGAAATGCTAACACACATGCACATGGTGTTGTTCACGTGGTTGTGTTGGCACATTTGCAAAGGAGAAAGAGTTGGAGTTGTTGTTGATCAACATTGGGAAGTAAGAAAGGTTTTTCGGTGTTCTCCGGAAATTAGATGGCTCTTGGAGTGGAATACTGCTTTGATCCATTGTGTTTTGGATCAAGTATTCAGTTGGGTTGTGTAGCCCTCTGAATTAGCTTTCCATAGAGTCCAAGATCACCTAATTTGGACTTCGGAGCTAAGAGTTATGGCCGTTTTACCGAGGTACATTTCTGCTGGAAATAGACCTGCGGACGGTCCGCTAGACCTGCGGACGGTCCGCCCTTGAGTGGCGGACGGTCCGCCGTTATCTCGGTTGAGCTCAAACAGAACCGTTTTTGGCTCTGTGGGTGGTCCAAAATGACCTGCGGACCGTCCGGTCCATGGGGGCGGACGGTCCGCCTTTAAAAGCTGAAACGGGCGCAGAAACTTGGTTGTTCTGTCTTGGGTGCCCAAAATGACCTGCGGACCGTCCGGTCCTTGGGGGCGGACGGTCCGCCTCCTACTGAAATTTCTGGGACAGAAACACTGCGGTTTCTGTGTGTGCTCATGTTTTGAACTGCGGACAGTCCGCCCCTGGGGAGCGGACAGTCCGCCGGTAACTTCCAGATTTAGTCAGAGACGTTTGCAAATCGGTTGGTTCGAAGTTTTGAACCGCGGACAGTCCGCTCCATGGGCGCGGACAGTCCGCCCGGGGCTCTAACGGTCGACTCTGACACATAATCATTGCAGTTCTAGCCGTTGGTTTTAAATGGCGGACGGTCCGGTTTTTGTGAGGCGGACAGTCCGCGAAAACTCAGTTTTCATGGGATTTGAGTGTAACGGCTAGTTTGGGGCCTCCCTCTATAAATAGAGGGTGTGGCCGGCCATTTGTGAGTCAGAGCACCTTGGGGACTTGGTGTCCATGTGTGAGAGTGCTTGAGAGCCCTCTACTCACTCTAACTTGATAGTAATCATCCGATCGAGTGAGAGAGCGATTCTAGTGCGTTTGCTTTGAGTGATTGCATCGAGTGGCACTAGGTGATCGTGTTGCAAGCCGGTGTGCTTGTTACTCTTGGAGGTTGCCACCTCCTAGACGGCTTGGTGGCAAGAGACTCCGTTGAAGCCCGCAAGAAGTTTGTGCGGTGCTCCGGAGAAGAGTTTGTGAGGGGTATTGTGCTCACCCCGCGGGAGCCGCGAAGAGCAACTCTAGTTGAGCGAGACGTGAAGAGCAACAAGTGGTCCGGCCGGATCATGTGCTAGAGCTCGGTGTGAGCACTCCACGTGGGAGAGTGTGACTTGAGAGTCACCACTAGCAAGAGGATCGGCGGCAACCTTGGAGCTTGTCTCAACGGGGATTAGCTTGGTGGCAACCAAGTGAACCTCGGGATAAAAATCACCGTGTCAACTTTGTCTACTCTTCTCGGTGGTTTGCATTCTCCAAATCACAAGCATTGTATTTACATTCATATATATCTTGTGCTTGTGTAGTTGCTCTCTAGTGATTAGTTAGCTTGTGTAGCTTGCTAATCATCTTCTTGCTTGTGTAGCTAGAAGTAGAGATCCTAGTGTAACTAGTTAACTTGTGTAGCTTAATTAGTTGCTCTTGCTTAGATTGTGTAGCTAAGCAAGTTGAGCTCTTGGATTTGGATTGTGTATCCTTGTCCTTGAGCATCTAGTGAGCTTAGGTTTGGCTTTGTGCTTTTGCTCATTAGAATTGTGTAGGAGCTCCCCCGGTTTGTGAAGTACTAGTGCTTAGGCTTGTGTGACTTGGCATTAGAATTATTAAGAGAGCTCTTACTAGCTTGGCACTCCATTTGCTTTGTGTAGGATCTTTTTGGAGGTGCCTTAGAGTTATAGTTAGAGGGGTGTAGTCTTGGCTAAGCGAATAGTTTCAATTCCGCATAAATTTTGGTTAGCCGACGCAATTAGTTTTAGAAAGGACTATTCACCCCCCCTCTAGTCCGCCATCTCGACCCTACAGCCGCCCGCGCTCCCACTCTACTGCGCCGCCGCGCCGTCACTCGTGCCCGCGCTGCTGCGCCGCCGCGCGTGTGAGAAGAAGCTTGCCTCATGGCGGTTCAACATTTAGTAATTCAAATTTCAACATTTTATCTATACAATTCAACATTTTCATTGTCAAATGTTGAACTGATTCAATAAAATATTAAATTAATCATATCAAAGTGTTGAACATAGTTGCAGAAATTTATACAGAATAATTAGGTCAAATAGGCTTTAAAGATAGATTACTTATTTATTTTCCACAAGATACATAGGAGCCCTTGTTTGGCTGGCCTGTGCGCGGGCCAGCGTCGGCGGACGGGTAGGTGGGTGGGTGTGGGCATGTGGGGTGTGGCAGAGGATAGGAGGGAGACGAGGCCCGCCAGGACCGCGACGACGACGAAGGTGTGTGGGTACGGAAGCAGCCCACGAGCAGGTATAGACCGCGGGCCGCGGGTCGGTCGCGGCCTGCGCAGTGTGTGTGTTGCGGTCGCGGCCTCCTCTTCTTCCTTTGCTTTCAGGTGCTTCTTGCTCAGGCAGGAATCAGAGGGCAGCGGATCTCGCAAGCGCATGTCTGATGAGGCTGGTTTAGGAGACGGCGGAGAGCTCGCAGATACGGCAACTAGTCCGACGAAGCTGGTGTCTGTTCGTGGAGCACAGCAGGGGGAGAAGGGCGCTCAGAATCAACTGATCCTAGAGCCAACGCAGAAACCAGTCAATACAGGTGGGGAGGTGCCTCCACTCCCTCCACAGTACATTCCCCCAAGAGAACAGAAGAGGATGAAGAAGACAGCAAGAAGCACTTGCACAACACCTGAGAAGCCTAAGGCGGCCTCCCCAGCGGAGGACCGCCGTTCATAATGAGTTAGATTTAGTTGGAACTGCCGCGGTCTAGGCAACGCCGCGACAGTTAAGGAGCTTCGCGATTTTGCGAAAAGTGTTGCCCCATCCGTGTTGTGTGTCCTTGAAACACAAGTCCATAGAACACCGGCGGAGGGTCTAAAGGGTACTTTAGGTTTCAATAATGCTTTTGCTGTAAGCAGTTCCGGCCGCAGTGGCGGATTGGGGATTTTTTGGAATAATGATATAAAATTGGAAATTCTCCCGTACTCCCAATATCATATAGATGCTATCATCACAGAATTGGGAGGTGACCCATGGAGGTTGACATGTGTTTATGGAGAAGCTAAAACACAAGATAGACACAAGACGTGGGATATGCTCAAACATGTTAAGTCATCATCGCATTTGCCTTGGGTATGTATTGGTGATTTTAATGAAGTATTACATCGATCGGAGCATGATGGGGTACAAGAAAGAAGCTACGCCCAAATTGCTGGTTTCCGGGAGATGGTAGATGTGTGCGGCTTGTATGATCTTGGCTATGAGGGCCGCAGTTGGACGTACGAAAGGCGAGTGGCCGGAGGATCCTACTGCAGGGTAAGGCTTGATCGGGCTCTTGCAACTCCAGAGTGGAGTACACGTTTCCCAGATGCAATGGTGCTCCACATGACTGCCGCGGCATCCGACCATGGACCTATTCTCCTCAAGTGGAAGCCAGCTCGCAGCCGGCCAAAACCCAAGGGGAAGCGCCCTTTCAGGTACGAGTTAATGTGGGAAACACATACTGATTTTGTGCCATGGCTAACACGTACATGGCAGGAAGAGGGCAAAGCACAGACGCTGCATGAGCTGCTGCAAAAATTATCCTCTGTGACAGGCAAAATTGAGGGTTGGGAAGGACTATGTTTGGACATGTTCGCATTGAGCTGAAAGAATTAACAGAGGAGTTGGAACGAATGCGAAACGATCCGCATCGAACGGGCCCCATGCATGTAGAAATCAAAATTGCAGATCGAATCGTGGAGCTAAACCACAGAGAGGAGATCATGTGGAAGCAACGCTCCAGAATTCAGTGGCTCGCAGCGGGCGACAAGAACACCAGATTTTTCCATCTTCGCACTAGCCAGAGAAGAAAAAAGAACAAGATTAACCAACTGAAGAAGGCAAATGGCGTGGTAACAGAAGATGTTATGGAGATGAGTCGTATGGTCACCTCTTTTTACAAAGAGCTGTACACAACGGAGGGAACCGAGGAGATGGACGAGGTCCTTAATTCAGTACCTAGGAAGGTAACACCGGAGATGAACTCTCAACTTTTAATCCCTTTTGAGGAAAAGGAGGTGAAGGAGGCACTCTTCCAAATGTTCCCGACCAAGGCGCCAGGCCCCGATGGCTTTCCTGCACATTTTTACCAACGCCATTGGGAGGTTTGTGGTGAAGAAGTGACTTCTATTGTGCTGAAAGTTTTGAAGGGGGAGGAACAATTGAACAACATCAACAAGACCCTGATCGTGCTGATTCCTAAAGTGGCAGACGCGATGGAGCTGGGCCAGTTCAGGCCGATCAGCCTTTGTAATGTCATCTACAAGATCGCGTCGAAGGTTGTGGCTAACAGGCTCAAAGCAATACTGCCCGAGATTATTTCTTAAGAACAATCTGCTTTTGTCCCGGACAGGCTTATTACCGACAACATCATCACCGCATATGAATGCATGCATTATATGAAGAAGAAACGAGCGCGGGATCTCAGGTGTTGTGCACTGAAGTTAGACATGAGGAAGGCATATGATCGAGTTGAATGGGGCTATCTGAGAGCGATCATTTCTCGACTCGGCTTTCATCCAATGTGGACAGAGATGGTAATGCGCCTAGTAACTACTGTCTCTTTCTCAGTTTTATTTAATGGAGATTGTTTGGAGCAATTTAACCCTTCGCGAGGGATCCGTCAAAGAGACCCTATCTCTCCCTACTTGTTTTTGTTAGCAGCAGAGGGCCTCTCGTGCCTGATAAAATCAAGAACTCAGTCATCAAATCTTAATGGGATTAAGGTGACCCCACTGGCACCGATGGTTAGCCATTTACTCTTTGCAGATGACATCCTGCTGTTTTTCAGAGCCAACGTAGAGAGTGCACAGGAGGTGAAGGATTTGTTGCAAACATACTGCCGTGCATCTGGACAGCAGGTAAATATGGACAAGTCTTCTATTCATTTCATCAAAGGTGTTTCTGAAAGCACCAAGGGGGAGATCATGGACTTGCTGGATGTTCATAACGAGTAGCTAAGCGCGAAGTACTTGGGAATGCCATCCGATGTGGGAACAACAACAAATGGTGCTTTCAAATATTTGAAGGATCGCGTGTGGAAAAAGGTGCAAGGATGGATGGAGATGTTCCTGTCAGCCGGAGGGAAGGAAGTACTCATAAAATCTATTGCTCAAGCTGTGCCAACATATTCTATGTTCTGCTTTAAGTTACCGCGGGGGCTCTGTGAACACATCAATGGCCTTCTGCGGAATTTTTGGTGGGGCAGTAAAGAAGGAAAGAGGAAAACTTGCTGGGTGGCCTGGGATGAGATGATCAAACCAAAGTACATGGGGGGCATGGGCTTTAGAGATATCGAGCTTGTCGAGTACCACGATTAGGGACACCCTAATCGGGGTACTAAGATCACCCTAAAAACGCAAACACATGTTAGGCAACTGGGCTCACGAAGGCCCACGGCCTCCTTCCAATCCGGAAGAAAGGAAAGGACTCAAAGAAGCCCAACATGCGGCCTATTCGCACCCCTCTCGGACCCGCAGGACGATCTCCGCCTCGCTCGAGGGTAGCGAATCTACCCTCGAGGGGCAAAACATCTCCACCTCGCTCGAGGGTAGCGAACCTACCCTCGAGCAGGTAACTCATCTCCGCCTCGCTCGAGGCCACCCCTCGGCGCAAAGGATAAACGGCCCTGCTGCTCACCCACCTGTCGTACGGAGGCATTGAATGCCAACCACTCCTCCACAGCGCCCGGGACAGACGGCGTCAGGCCGCCATTCCCCACAGTGGTTGTGACCGGAGTCCCATCCGCCGACTCCAGTCACTGCTCCGCCATCCCGGACACTGTGGCAGCACTGTGAGACCTGCGACGCGGGACGAGACGTGCGCGGCACTGTTCCCGTTACTATTCTACCAACTCCGGCTGTCCGGACTCCACCTCACCACACGTATGGCCCCGGGCCCGCCTCCTGCTCGGGAAGGGATCCGGTGTCGCTACGTGCCCCTCAAGGAGGGACGCTCGGCACTAGCAGCCGGAGGCCCGGACCTCCCCCCTCGAGGGGTCCGGGACCTCCACGTGACTCCCGGACCTCCTTAGTGCACACGCCAGCACTCCGTCCAGGGGGTCCGGGATAGCCACGCGCCCTGCTACCGCTGGCGCACGTATATATGCAAGACCCTGAACTGCAGGGCCCACAGAACTTTACCACACCACATCTGGAGGACTGAACACCCCACAGTGACGACCACGCCGCCTGCTGGGGCTGGCAGGACGCCGGCGCGATCTTCGCAAGACCAAGGACGATATCCAGGACGACTGTCACGCCTGACGCCATGCCCCACAGTGTACTTCCAACAGTGTTCGACCACTGCACCCCCGCGATTCGGGGGAAAACGACGACTTCCACGTTCCCCTACACATGTACACCGTCCCTCCTTATGACTATAAAAGGAGGAGGCGGGCTTCTAAGGGGGGCGTTAGCTATCATCGCCACCTTGGACGTCGCGATCATGCTCACACGAGCACAACGCTCAGCACTCGATATTGGCACTCACCTCAATCAGCTTCTCCTCTAGCAGAGACCTGGGAGCTTCCATCCCTCTCTCGCCACGCCTGTATTCCCCTACAACAAGCACCTCCGGTGCAAGATAATACAGTGCCCTCGCACACCCCCTTGCTGGACGTACGGCCCTGCGGCCGGAACCAGGATAAACCCGTGCGTTACTGTGTTGCCTCTTGCATCAACATCTGGGACGAGGAAACACGCAGCATTCACTAGTTGGGATCCGGACCCCCGGGTCAGGACACCGATAGTTGGCGCGCCAGGTATGGGCTCACTGCGTGACTTTTTCTCTTTTGTTCCCATTTGATATCCAGGGATGGCGAGCAGATCCAACTCATTCCCCATGGGTGTCTCGGATCCGCTCTCAGCTGGATACGTGATTTGGTTCGGGAGTCTCGAGTTCAGAGCAACTGGCAACGGTTATCTCATGGAGCTCCTCTCGTCCAGACGCAACCCGGACATTCTGGCTTCACCAGCCTGGCGCAACAGGCGTTCGGGCCAGCACTCGCGACAAGCGCGTGCAGAGCGGCGCCGGGTGGAACGCCTCACCTCCCCTACGTGGGTTGAGGTTGCCATGTCGCGGCTCAGCGTCGCGGCCGACGGAGCCACCGCTTCATCATCACGTGCTTCGGAGTCGGCAGCGCCGGCATCATCATCGGCTGCAACCCTAGTGCCTCCCAGGGGGGCGCGACTGCGGCGTCGCCCTTCCCCATCGGGATGCGCAATGCTGCGTCCTACGCTTCTTCATCCAGCACCAACTTCGCCGAGTATGAGGACCTGCCGGGTCATCATCTCCTGTCGATCCGTAGCCTCATCGCATCATCTCCTAACGATTCCTACCCCGAGACGGCTTACTGCCTCACCTGCTCCGAAGACTCTAGCAAGGGGGATTACGATCCCGCCCGGGAGTGCTTCATGGTCCAGCTCGTGGACGGGCAAGACGACAACGTTCCGGGTGATGACGGGAACGGTGGGGCAGATGCGCAGGCGAACCAACCGATGGTACTGCCTGCGGCCCCTTCTTCGTCAAGCTCGGCGGCGCGGCAAGCACAGCTGGCGCAGCTCAAGGAGCTTCAAGCCAAGCTCGACGAGAAGCGTCGGTAGACTCAGGAGCTACGCACCGCACTCGAGCAGCAGCGTACCGCGCGTGGGGCACATGCCCAGGCGGCGGGACGTGTTGCCCGGGAGCGGATCCAAGCCGATGACAACATCGACAAACTTCCGGATTTGAAAACAACCGGTGAAAAAATCGTCGCTGTGGCCTAACTACTCCAAGCGATGCCCGAGCCATCAACGACTTCGGGTCGCAACCTGCGTCGCGAAGCACAGGTGCTCATCGAGCAAGCTGCTGTGTAGCAGGCCAAGAGCTCTGCATCTCGCATGCGCTCGACAGCCCCGAAGCAGCCCGGTGAGACTGCACGTCAGGACGACGAGGCTTTGGCGCACGCTCCGCCAGGAGGGAAAGGAAAGGCAGCCGCAGCGCACGACACGAAGGTACCCTCGGTGCACGACCTCATCGAGAGGGCTCCCACAAGGGAGCGACTCCACGACACGCGCGGGACGCAGGCGACGGCGACGCCCGCTACATCATCAACGGCAGGAAGTACACCCCTCAGCGGGGTGGACGCTTCGACCCCGAGCACGACAGGGGTGAGTCACTGGAGCCTCCGAGCACCCGGGTGTTTAGCCGGGAGATTCGATCCGCTTCTTTCCCCCGCGCTTTCAACAACCCACCACCCTCGTCAAGTACTCGGGCGAGACCGATCCCGTGGTCTGGCTCAATGACTACCGCCTAGCATGCCAGCTGGGCGGTGCGACGGAAGACGCGGTTATCATCCGCAACCTTCCCCTTTACCTTGCTGACGCCACACGAACGTGGCTCGAGCACTTGCCCTCGGACCAGATCGACAACTGGGCAACTTCCAGGGCACATACGTGCGCCCTGGGAACTCCTGGGACCTCAAAGAGTGTCGCCAGAATCCCAATGAGTCCATGTGCGACTACGTGCGGTGCTTCTCCAAGCAATGCACCGAGCTCCCCAGCGTCACCCACGTCGAGGTCACCAACGCCTTCCTCGAGGGCACGACGTGCAGGAACCTGGTGCACGAGCTTGCGCGAAGCCGTCCCGCCAACACCAATGAATTGTTCGACGCTGCCACCAACTACGCCGCTGGCGAGGAGGCGGTTGGTGCCATTTTCGACGACAAGCCGAACAAGCGCAAGGAAGACGCACCCGCAATGGGCAGCAACGCCAAGATGAACGCCCTCACTAAGAAACAAAAGTGGGGGAGGAAAGGAAAGAAGTAGGCCCCACCAATCCAGCGTGGACCAGGGCAGGCGGAAGACTCCGATGAGGCCTTCGTCGCCGCCCCGGACCGCAAAGGACCTCAAGGCCCCCCTCGAGGTGGAGGTGGCCTATTTGACGACTTGCTGAAGAAACCGTGCCCTTACCACAAGGGCTCGGTCAACCACACCCTCGAGCAGTGCGAAATGCTCAAGAAGTACTACAACCATGTCGCGCATCATGACGAGGACAAGAAGAAGGATGCTGGCGACAAAGGTGGAGATGACGAGTTCCCCCCGGTGGAGAACGCCTTCTTCATCTTTGGAGGACCAACGACCAACATGACCTCTCGACAGTGCAAGCGTGAGCGCCGGGAAGTCTTCTCCGTCACCAAGGCTACGCCATCCTACCTCGACTGGTCGAAGGACACCATTTCCTTTGGCCACGAGGACCACCCCGACTACGTCCCACACCCGGACGGTACCCGCTTGTTGTCGACCCCATCATCGGCAACACCCGCTTCTCCAAGGTGCTCATGGACGGAGGGAGCAGCCTCAACATCATGTACGCCCACACCTTGGAGCTCATGGGGATTGGATTGAACAAGCTTCGCCCCAGCAAGTTGCCATTTCATGGCGTTGCGCCGGGGAAGCGAGTCCAACCCCTCGGCCAGATCGATCTGCCTGTCTGCTTCGGCACGGCAGCCAACTTCCACAAGGAAGTACTCACCTTTGAGGTGGTGGGGTTTCGGGGATCCTATCATGCCATTCTTGGTTGTCCCTGCTACGCCAAGTTCATGGCCATCCCCAACTACACCTACCTTAAGCTGAAGATGCCGGGTCCGAAGGGTGTCATCACCGTCGGCTCTTTGTTCGAGCATGCCTACGAGTGCGACGTCGAGTTCGTTGAGCACGCAGAGGCTCAAGCGGAAGACGAGGCCCTCACAGCCACCCTCGACAAAATGGCAAGCGAGGCCTTGGACTCCACGCACCGACACGCGGGAAGCTTCGAACCCGCCGAGGGTATCAGGAAGGTGCCCCTCGACCCGAATCACCCCGACAACAAGGCGTTGCAGGTCAGCGCCACCCTCGACAGTAAATAGGAAGTGGTGCTCGTCGACTTTCTCCACGCCAATGCAGACATCTTCGCGTGGAGCCCCTCGGACATGCCTGGCATACTGAGGGAGGTCGCCGAGCACTCCCTTGATATCCGACCCAACTCCAAGCCGGTGAAGCAGCGCCTGCGACGCTTCGACGAGCTCAAGCGGCGGGCGATCGGCGAGGAGCTGCAAAAACTTCTGGCGGCCGGATTCATCAAAGAAGTATTCCATCCCGAGTGGCTAGCTAATCCTGTATTAGTGAAGAAAAAGAATGGGAGTTGGCGGATGCGCGTAGATTACACTAGTTTAAATAAAGCATGTCCGAAGGTTCCCTTTACTTTGCCACGCATTGATCAAATTGCAGATTCAATTGCAGGATGTGAACTTTTATCCTTCCTTGATGCTTACTCCGGTTACCACCAAATCAAGATGAAAGAGTCCGACCATCTTGCGACTTCTTTTATCACGCCTTTCAGCATGTACTACTACATCACGATGCCCTTTGGCCTCAGAAACGCCGGAGCAACATATCAGCGGTGTATGCTCCACGTTTTCGGGACCACCTCGGGCGGAATGTAGAAGCATATGTCGACGACATCGTTGTAAAATGAAGGAAGGCGGACGACCTGGTTGCTGATCTCAGGATCACATTCGATTTCCTAAGGGCCAAAGGGGTAAAACTCAACCCCGAGAAGTGCGTGTTCGGAGTCCCTTGAGGCATGCTCTTGGGCTTCATTGTCTCCCAGCAGGGCATTGAACCCAACCCTGACAAAGTCTTGGCCATCACTCGGATGGGACCGATCCAAGACCTAAAGGGGGTACAGAGGGTCATGGGATGCCTAGCGTCCCTCAGCCGATTTATCTCGCGTCTCGGCGAGAAAGGCTTACCCCTATATCGACTCCTGAGGAAAACCGAGCGCTTCACGTGGACCCCCAAAGCCCAAGAAGCCCTCGACAGGCTGAAGGCATCTCTCACTCATGCTCCCATTCTCACGCCACCCGTGGATGGCGAGCCCCTCTATCTGTACGTAGCCGCAACGACCCAGGTGGTCAGCGCGGTGGTCGTCGTCGAAAGACAAGAGGAGGGCCATGCTCTACCCGTCCAACGGCCGGTGTACTACATCAGCGAGGTGTTGTCTGAAACTAAGACACGCTATCCACAGATTTAGAAGCTGCTATACGTGGTGGTTTTGGCACGGCGCAAGCTGCGCCACTACTTCGAGGCCCATCCCGTCACCGTGGTCTCGCCTTTCTCTTTGGGAGAGATAGTCTACAACAGGGAAGCCGAGGGTAGAATTGCCAAATGGTCTGTGGAGCTGATGGGAGAAACCCTCACCTACGCCCCCCACAAAGCAATCAAGTCCCAAGTCTTGGCTGACTGTGTGGCTGAGTGGACGGACACTCAGCTACCTCCACCACAAATCCAGGCCGAATGCTGGACCATGTACTTCGACGGGTCGGTGATGAAAACCGGCGCCGATGCCGGCCTCCTCTTCATCTCACCCCTCGGAGATCACATGCGATACGTAATACGCTTGCACTTCCCTGCGTCCAACAATATGGCGGAGTACGAGGCCCTCCTCAGTGGCCTCCGCATCTCCATCGAGCTCGGCGTCAAATGCCTCGACGTGCGCGGTGACTCTCAACTCGTCATCGACCAAGTGATGAAGGAGTCTAGCTGTCACGACCCGAAGATGGAGGCATACTGCAAAGCAGTACGCCGCCTCGAAGACAAGTTCGATGGCCTAGAACTCAATCATGTCCCGCGTAAGTACAACGGGGATGCCGACGAACTAGCCAAGATCGCGTCGGGGCGGACCACCGTCCCCCTGAACATCTTCGCTCGCGACATCACCAAGCCCTCCGTCGAATTCAAAGATCCGGCAGAACCGGGCCCCTCGACCGCCGGGCCCTCCGGCAGGAACTCCCCGGCGGACGAGGCCGAGCCCATGGACATTAACTTTGGGACCTCCTCCACGGACGAGGCCGAAGCAATGGAGATCGACGAGGCCCCCACTGGATGATTGGCGCGCCCAGTACCTCGACTGGATGATTCGAGGCGTCCTACCCTCGAACCATGCTCAGGCGCGGTGCCTCGCCAGGCGGGCCAAGTCCTTCATCCTAATCGACAATGAGCTATACAAGCGCAGTCCCTCGGGTGTCTTATAGCGATGCATCCCCATCCCCGAGGGCAAGGAGCTGATCCGCGACATCCACACTGGAACCTGCGGTCATCACGCCGCACCACGTACCCTCGTGGGTAACGCATTTCGGCAAGGTTTTTACTGGCCCACCTAGGTCGCCGACGCTACCGACGTCGTGCGGACCTGTGAGGGTTGCCAGTTCTATGCTCGAAAAACACACCTCCCGGCCCATGCTCTGCAGACTATTCCCATCACGTGGCCATTTGCCGTGTGGGGACTGGACCTCATCGGTCCGCTGTAGAAGGTGCCCGGGGGCTTCACCCACTTGCTGGTGGCAGTCGACAAATTCTCCAAGTGGATCAAGGCTCGACCCATCGGCAAGATTAAATCCGAGCAAGCCGTTCTGTTCTTTACCGACATCGTCTTCAGGTTCGGGGTCCCGAACTCGATCATCACCGATAACGGTACCCAGTTCACGGGCAAGAAGTTTTTGGCGTTCTGCGACAGCTTCCACATACGTGTGGACTGGCCGGCTGTGGCACACCCACAGACGAACGGGCAAGTGGAGCGTGCCAATGGCATGATCCTACAAGGACTGAAGCCAAGAATCTTCAATAAGCTGAACAAGTTTGGCCGGAGGTGGCTCACAGAGCTACCCTCGGTTATTTGGAGCCTGAGAACGACCCCAAGCAGAGCCATGGGCTTTACCCCGTTCTTCCTCGTCTATGGTGCCGAGGCCATACTCCCCACAGACTTGGAGTACGGGTCGCCAAGGCTCAAGGCATACCAAGAGCAGCAGAGCCAGCGAGCTCGCGAAGACTCGCTGGATCAGGTGGACGAGGCTCGAGACATGGCACTCCCGCACTCTGCACGCTACCAGCAGTCTTTATGAAGATATCAAGCGCAGAGGGTCCGGCACCGAGACCTCAACAAAGGGGACTTGGTGCTGAGGCTCCGACAGGATAATAGGGGCCGCCACAAGCTCTCACCACCATGGGAAGGCCCATACATCATCACCGAGGTGCTCAAACCCGGCACGTACAAGCTGGCGAACGCAGACGGCGAGGTCTTCACCAACGCTTAGAACATACAGCAGCTACGTCGCTTCTATCCTTAGAGTTCCGAGCTATTTGTACATCATTTGTACTCGCATTTTCGATTTCCCGAAATAATAAAGAAGTATGCTTTACTTGTTTATTTTTGGGAACCTTTCGGACCCTCGAGGGCTCGGATGCGCACGAACACTGAGGTACACTTGGCTTTACCCTCGGCAAAGCCAAGCCTTCCTCGGGGCCTACTATGGGGCGAACCCCCGAACATCCCCAAAAATTGCCAACGTTTTTTCGAAAAACTTCCGTCTCGTCTCTAAGCTTCTCGTACACTTGGAAAAAACGGACACGAGGCATAAGCAACTACGGTACGGGGCCGGTCGAGTCGTGGGGCCGCCTACGCCTCCGGGATATGGCACCCCCTCACCACCCCATGCCTACATCGCTTATGAACGCGAAATTCCTCGCAGAAGTTTGTCTAAGTCGCGTACGAAAACACGGAAGTAGAGTAAAGAAAATGAAGGCTCGAACGCACAAGGCCTCGATGGGCCACACTGTCAATTTCAACGATAACGAATTTCTATATTCATAGATATGAATACAAAGTGCGATTACAACAAATACTAATTCATTACATGGGCTTCGAGGCCCAGTCTATCTACAGGTTATCATCCCCCCTCTGTGGATCTGCAACAGCATCGAACTCGGCTATTGGGGGGATGTCGGCTTCGAGCTTCTTGGCTAAGGCAGTGGCGAACTCCTCCGCGGCCGCGTCGGCGTCGTCCATGATAGCTGACGCGGCGTCCGCATCGGCGTCGTTGGGAACGACGTACCCCGACGACACCTTCTGGAGATCCATGATATAATGTGTCGAGGCCACGGCGAGAGCCTGCAGGACACCGAGGCGGAAGATGCTCTTGGCATGCTCGGTGATCCGGCCACCTAGCACTCGCAGGCGGCTGATCACCGAGCTACCGGAGACGGCACCCTCCCCCTCGAGCTCTTGGCACACGCTCACGGTAGTTTGCTCTAGGTTAGCGTACACGGTAGTTTGCTCTAGGTCAACGTACTCCGCCTGCGCCGCCATGAGCGCGGTATTGACCGCCTTCTTTGCCGCAGTCTCATCTGCCACTTGCTACCTCAACTCTGTTCGAAGAAACGAGGATAAGCTACGAACGACTAGAACCCAACAACATCGAAATTTCTAGCACTCACATGCGATGCTCTTCTGCGCCTCTTCTCGTTGGATCCGGGCGGCCTGCTCGAGGAAAGACAAGGAGTTCTCCTTCTCCTTGAGGGTGGCCTCCGTATTCCGGAGGGCCTCCTCCCTTTCCTCAAGGGCTTTGCCCTTCTCCTCGAGGGTCCCGGTGAGCGTGGCGACGGTTGCCTTCTCGCGCTGGAGCTCGGCCTCCTTGCGCTGGAGTTCGGCTTCCTTCTGCTCGAATGCCGTCCTAGTGCGCTGCAGCTCGGCAGCTTGCGCCTCGGCTTCCTGAGCCTTCTGTTCTGCTGCAGCCCTTTGGACGTCACGCTCGCCGGCGTCCGCGCCAACTCCTCCTCCAACACCTGCCGATGCGCTTCCAGATCTGTCATCTTCGTGTTGGTGTCGACACTCTGGAGCACCAGGCCAGCGTTGTGCTGCCCAAGCCAGCGCACCTGGGAGTACAGCCGGGACATCTCGGCGCTTTTCTTGCACAAGATATCCCTCAGCCACTGCAAGAGAAAAGGTGTGGGTAAGACAAATAAAATCAGGGCCAAAATGCGAACGATTCTCGGGGAGGAGCCGCTTACCGGGCTGATCTGGCAATCTGTCATCCGATGGAGCTCCAGGGCGCGTTCGAGGTGGTTCTGAATCTGAGAACCTACCTCGAACTGCGCCTGCCAGACGGCCTCCTCCTCTCACTCATCGTGGAGAAACTCCGGGGGGACCACGGACTGGATGATTGCCCCGTGCTAGAGCCCCTCGGATGTCCCCTCGTCGAGCACCTCCGCGCAGGCCGACGTGAACTCAGCGATCTTGTTGGCGGCGCTCGCCGCAGCAGCGGGATCGATGTCTCTCGAATCCACATATTCCTCGCTGCTATCCGGCAGCTGCACCACCGGGATCACGCTGTCCGTCGCCGCTTGCGCCGTCACCGTCTGCGCCGTCATCGCCGCCACGACACCCTCGTCCTGGCCCTCTGCGGGCACTGAGATGTGGGTTCCCTCCACCATCGGCGCCCTCTGCGCCGACTCCTCCGCGACTCCCTCGACCCCAGCCCCCGGGGGCCCGAGGACGAGGGTCTCCACCTCCGCCTGGCTGGCGGGGCGCACTTGCACACCCCCACCAGATCCTTCCTCTGCGACCGGCCGGGTGGTGCTATCTGCGCCGCTCCGACCGACCTCGGCTTCGACGTCCGGCCGGGCGGCGTCTTCTGCGCCGTCCCGGCCGGCCTCCCCCACAGCGTCAGCCGGAGCGGCTGCTTCAGCTATGCTCTGGCCGACGTTGCCCCCGTTCCCCGGCACTCAAGCCTGTTGGGCCACCTGGGCCCTGCGAGCCATCGCCTCTCGCAGCTTCGCGGCCTCCGCCACGATATCCACAACGGACGGGGGCTGCGGCGCCGAGTGCGGCGTGGCTCGCGCCCCAGTCTTGAGGGCTTTGGTCGGCGCGAGCGGGGCGGCGTCCTTGGCAACGGCCCTGGAGCTGGAAATTGGGGAAGGAAGACTGAGGTTAGCAGGATTGGGGGAGCGATCAAATGAACACAACAAACAAAACCAAAAACACTTACCCAGACCGAGCACTCATGCTGCGTTGGCCCGTGCCGCTCCTTTGGGCCTGCGGCACACCGACGCCCCTCGACGCCTGACCCGAGGGTGTCACCTTCGGGGCAGGCTGAGGCCTCGAGGCCGTCTGCACGGATGTCTCCGCGCTCGCCGCGGACCCATCGCCGCCCGTCGACACCGTGGGCGCGGGGACCCCCTCGCTCGTCGCTGGCAGGGGCGACCCCCGCTCTGCCGCGGGCGCAGATGTTCCTCCACCCACTGCCAGCATGGGTGACCCTCGTCCCGTCGCAAGCGTGGGCGACCTTCGCTCCGTCCCCGTGAGGGGCGGGTCCGCCAACGACTCTGGTGCGGGCCTCGCCTCATGCGGTGTCACTGGCGCGTCCTCGTCGCCAGCCTCTTGATAGACCGGCGGGGAATCCACGCCTTTTGCCGCCTCGCCACCACCCGAAAGGTGGGCCTCGGCATCCGAGGCATCCTCCTCCTCATCCGTGGACTCGGGAGTGGCAGGCCGCGGCTTCCCCTCCACGCGAGCGATTTTGCACGCCTTGTCGTGCTTCGCCTTCCTCTTCCTCTTCCTCTTAGTGACAGCCTCCACCGCTTTCTTCCGCTTCTTCACCACCTCTGCGTGAAGGCGGTTCACCTCATGTTCCTCCGGGATCGGAGGCCTCGAGGGGTGGCACCTGCGGCTCACCCCCTGCAAGACGCAATCAAATCGGAGTCAGAAAGCAAGAAGGAGAAAGGAACAATATGAATCGACAACGGATCGAAATCGAGACTTTCCAATGAAAGGAACCCCGGCTCGGGGCGCATCTTGATCTCCTAGAGATTGTTTGTGTCGTTGGGGAACTCCGCCACCGCATTCCTTGCCCTCCGGGTAGCGATGCCTCGAGGGAGCAGTACCATCGACGTCCTCGACCCCGAGGCCGGAACCCCGGGGGTGAGGCTGAAGATCGGCAGGCTTCTCTCCATCAGAGGAATCACCCTCTGCCGGTAGAAGTTCGCGATGACGGCAGCCACCGTCAACCCCTTCCTCGCCAGGTGCACCAGCACCTCGGTGAGGATCTCGAGCCTGGTTTGGCGCGCTGGGGGCGACACCCCCCAGTCCCACTGGGCTGGTCTCTCCTGAAGCATCTTGTTGGTGAAGGCCGGGAGCTTGTTGCCGAAATTGCGCAGGTAGAACCACCCACGTGTCCACCCGGCGTTGTTGGTGGTCATATTGTTCGAGATATACAAGTTCTTCCGGCTCGGGCGCAGATGGAGCATCAAGCCTCCGGCGCGCGCGAACTGCTTCGGTTGCCCCCGCACGTTCTCGACGAAGAGCTCGCCACGGAAGAGGTGGATCCACAGGTCCCAGTGGGCTTCGATCCCCAAGTATCCCTCACAGACGACAACAAAGACTGCCGCCTGCGAGATGGAATTGGAGCCGAAGTTGTGCAGCTCCGCTCCATAGTACTCGCACAAGGCCCGCATGAACCTGATGACGGGGATGCCGAATCCCCGCTCGTGCAGGCGCACGAGGCTGACGATGTAGCCTTCGGGGGGTTTGGCTCGGTCTCCTCCGGCCGCGGGGAAATCCACGCCGACCGCTCTGAGCTGGCGTTCATTGGTAGCAGCCAGTCGACGACCAGCTGCTCCAGAACCGCCTCTGTGGCGGTGGACTTCCCCCATGGCAGCGGCTCCTGGACACTCACCATTACTTCGAACTACGGGGGGGGGGGGGCGTAGGAAGGCAAGCTTGGTGGTACCCAAGGTACGCTCTCGCTCTCTTCTTCTTCTTCCTCTCGCTCTTGGCTGTAGGCTCAGGATGTAGGGGAGGCGGAGAAGGCAAGGGAGATGAAGGCAAATGGCCAGGTGAGCCCAAACAGTCCCCCACTCTCGCTTTTATTTCACCACGGCGCGCGGATACACCGCCACGGCCCGAATCCGCCGCATTCAATGTGGTGGATTTTGCCATCGCTGACGGATGGGTCCCACGACCGCGGAGTCTCCCACGCGTGCACTCGGCAATAATTACGGCGCGGTAATCGACGGGCTCGGTGTGACTGTTGCGCTGTTCCATCCGTCAGCCGCTGCCCACGCCGCTTCGTCTACCCGAGGTAGCCGCCTGAAAAGGCGCGCCTGCACCGCACCGCGCGAATTGGGCCACGTTGCCCATGACCAGCGGAAGATCCGCGCACATGATTAGCGACTCCGCGCCGCTTGCGAACCGTGACGGAATATTCCTTTCGGGGGCTTTTCACCCTCGAGGGAACCCTATTCCTGTAACACCCCGGGTGTTTACACAGTAATTAAATAGGTGTCTGCACAGTAATTGTGTTTGTTGCTATGCATCTTGTGCTTGAAATGCGTAAAAAAGATCTTTTTGTAATTATGAAAGGTTATATGTGTAATTATGATTCTATGCAAGGTCCTTTTTGCAGTTGTGTTGAATGGGTTGTGTAATTATAGTTTTAGTGGAGGGTGTTTGTGCAAAATTTCAGTGCATTTAATGCATGGTAGTCATTTTGCTTGTAAGTCTACATTTGAAGTGATTTTGCATTGAAAAAGACAAAATTCCTAGAATTTAAAATCCCTCTTGTGTTTTCAAATTTAGCTCTCTATCCTTTGGTCAAATAAATTTTTGCACAACATCAAAGTTGTAGCTCTTGAAAAATTGAACAACTTTCATGTTGGGCACTTTTTCATTTGAGCTTTAGTTTAAAAGTTATTGCTTGTTTACAGAAAGGTCCCTGGAACTTTTGGAAATTGCAAAATCGCCCTTATGACCATCTCCCCCTCCCTGCTCTGCTTCTCGCCGCCAGCCACCGACAGCGCCGCCGTGGAGCGCCTTCCCGGCTTTCCCGGCCATTACTTCGCCGTGCGCTGGCTTCCACGCGTCGCCGGCGAGCTCCTCCCCCTCCTGTTGCCTCGCGCTGGAGCCTCCACCCCTCGCCACGCACCCCCGCCGAGCCCAGAACCTCCCCGGCGGCCGCCACCGCGACGCCGCCGTGGAGAGCCCAAACCAGAGGCCCAGCTCTCGATCTTTCGCGCGCCTGAGCACTACAAGAACCCCAGGATTCGATTTCACTCGCTTCTTTGCTCTCTCTCCTCGCTCCCACGCTGCAGAACACCATCGCCGCCCCGCTTGAACCCCGGCGAGCTCCACCCCACCGCGGAGCCGCCAACCCAGACCCGCTCCACCCCTACATCCCCCACCATTAGCACCGCCTCGACCTCGCGCAGCTCCTAGGCCATTTCCCCTCACCCGAACACCACCGGAGCCACCCCGCCGCCGTGCTCCGAGCCCGCAAGCCGCCGCTCGCCGTCGACACCCCCTCTCCGACCGCCCTAGCCTCGATTCCAAGCACCCAGAGGTGCGCCTTGAACCCGTGAGGCTCACGCACCCCTCCACCCTCGCCGCCGGTGAGCCCCTCGCCGGAAAACCGCCGGTCAAACCTCGCCTCCCCCTCTGACCCGACCCGAGGACCTTGGTTTTGAATTTGAGAAAGCTCAGGGGGTTGTCTGCGATGTCAGTGACTCAGAGGAATAGTGCTCTAAGGACTTGTTTGAAATAGTTTGCTGTGATATTTGAAATTCAATATCAATTTGTAGAAAATTCGTAAAATAGCAAATCTTGATGTTTTCGAATCCTCTTGAAGAGCTCTATGCAGTAGAATCATAATATGTTAGGCTTTAGTTGCAAGATTTTGCTGTATAAATGGTTTTGTGTTAATAGGTATATAAATACTTGTTCTTTAATCTTTTTCTTATCTGATGCTTAAAAGCTTGTATTGATCTGAAATTTTTGTGGTAGTTGAATCATGTTAAACTAGCTTTTCTATAAAAATTTCATGATCAGTTCTCTTATGTAGCTATTTATTTGATTTAATCCTTGTTTAGTATACTTTATTTATGATAAATAGTTACTGTTCTTGTTAAATCCTGAAAATATTCCTGAGTGTTCTTCTGGAGTATATTAGCTTGTACAGGAAGTTTGAGCCTTAGTTCATGGCTAGATCAGGGGCTAAAAATGAATCTTGCTAATCTGTTGTTTGTTTTATTTATTTTCTCAGAGTTATTTCGGTGTAGATAAAATCATGAAAAATTCACAGTAGATAGATCATCCCTGGGTAGATCTCCTGTTAAATTTTGAGCTTCTATTTTGATCCATTTTGATCTGTATAATTCAATCTTGTACTAGGTGTTGCCTGCATAAATGATTTATTATGATTAAATGGTTACATGTATTAATATGATTTTTGTAGGGTAGATTAATTTGTTCATGTTATGTTTAGTGTAATTTTGGTAGATTTTATTACTATTTGTACTTTGAGTTGTTGATTTATTTACAAACCATGACTTAATTGTATAGGAAATCACCACCACTCATTTTATGAAGTTAGTTAACTTCTTTTGTGCTGTTGATCATGATGCCTTGTGTAGTTAAATTTGTTATTTAACTACTCTATAAACGATTGCCCATGTTTGTTTATAATGTTGTTCTTGTATTACATATAGATACGACTACTTTGTCAGACGGGACGTACGAGTTGATTCCGGAGTCTGACGGAGGTGATCTCGAAGCTCAAGTGAACACTGCGGAACTAACTGAAGCCCCGAACCAAAGTTCGGAAGAGCCTAGCGCTGAAATAGTTAGCAATTACCGAGAAGGCAAGCCCCGGACATAACCTATATTTCAAATTATTATCATTTACTGTTATTACTTACTTGTGCATTTACAGTTCTTAGGATTTGAATTGAAACCCTAGATGCATGATCCTAGGAACCTATGTACTGAACACTAGACCTGAGTTCGACTATCTGCTAAGCTTATAGGAACGGTAAAAGTCGAGTGATTGCCTGTCACTCGCGAGCTTTATAGGAATTGCTTGTTTACTTTCTGTTATCAATATAAGGACGACGGACGGGGTTGTGTTCGATATCATGTCCTATGTGAGACCCCGTCTGTGTTGATGAACTTGCTAAGGTCGCGGTGTGTGGTAGTGCTGGTTAAGTTTTTGAAAGTACTAGTCACATGCCGTAAATATGGTACGCGGCAAGCCTAGTAGCCGATTGGACCGGGGAGTGGATATACCTCCCACTCTCTCAGTAGGGATAGGTTTTATTATATGTTGCGCAACACTACGACTTCTAGGGACAAGGTTCGGCCTTGGAGCCCTGTAGTCGGGGAGAGTGGCACTATCCACAAGCCGGAAAGAAAGGTTAACGGTTGTTTGGGAATGACCCGACGGTATTCCAGACGTGTGTGCTAGGTTACCCTTGCAAGGTTGAATCTCGATTCAGAATCGTCCGCCTCTCACGATGAAATGAGACTGCTTGATCTCTTTGCCACACAGAGTAATAAGAGCAACAATATTCTCATTAATCTTGATGTTTGCTTAGAAGTTCCACCATGTTTGGTTAGTAGATGCATACATAGAATGGTTAATCAACTAGAATCTTGAAGCTAAAACTTGAAAGTAAGGACCTACTCTTTATTGCTTTTCAGCAAATGAAAAACCAGAGCCTTACAAAGCCTTGCATAGTCTAGCTAAGGTGGGCTACTTATACCCGTTGTCGGTTAAGTCTTGCTGAGTATTAGAATACTCAGCCTTGCTGTTGAAACCCTTTTTCAGGTATGAGTTTTGAGGATCAGATCGCTAGCTTGACCTATCCTTGCTCGTTGCCTCCTGGCTGGTCCGTAGAGTGGGATACGTCTTCGGCCGGCAATGACTATGACGAGTGATACCATGCCTGGGCTAGCCTGGTATCCTTTTTGCGACGTGTTGTAGCCGTCGTGTTTTATCTTCCGCTGTTTTAAACTCTGATTCTACACTTATGTTTTGTATAACTGTTTTACTTAAGTTGGTTTTGTAATAATCTTTTGAACTGGTTTGTAATCTTTAATATGCCTGTGTTGTAAAATTGTGGTTGTAATATCTCTGAACTCGCCTTCGTGCGGGGTATGCTTGTTCGATCCGAGAATCGGTGGTTGTATCGGGACGTTACCCGACAGACCAAAAATTGTTCCGTTTGAAGTGCGTTTAAGCTAATATTGCCTTTATGGTGATGGTTTACGCACTTGAGCCGGGATAATTTAGGCGGTTCTGCCACAATTCCGAGGCCTTACTGATCAGGGGTTCGAAGCCTAGCCCATCGAGGGTTCGACAGGCGCCCCAGATCGCCAGAGTCAGGGACTGCATGGACGTGCCGTACAAGCTACCCTCGAATGCGGAGTTCGAGACGTCCTACGCAGTGTTCAAGGCCAGTCGAGGGTGCCTAGCAGGGGGATCCCATCGAGGGAGAGCATCGAGCCCTCGGACCCTATCGAATGGGTCTGAGACCCGCCTAGCGAACCTTTGCGAGCGCTTTATGTGACGTGTCCACGGACCACGAGCCGACCCTTATCGAACGGGGCACGGACGTCCACTTGAACTACCCGATAACAGCTCACCGAAGCCGCCATAGCTCGCGGCCCGGGCATGGGTAGCATAGTGCGCTTCACCCCTCCTCCCTGCGGAAGGGCGACGAGGGTCATAACCAAAGTCGAGGGTTCCCTGAACGCCTTTACGTAGGCCGGGGCTCGGGGGCTCCTCGCACACTGTGGCTCAGGCCGCACCCTCGAATGGGTCGACGGCCGTCGATTGTGAAGTTCCGTGTGTCTAATCAAAACGCCCGCTCTTAACGCACGCCTGCCTGATGGTTAAGCTGGATGCTGGGTCGCTGTGCCAGCACTGAGAAGGCCGAGGGTGGCTGAAAGAGTGCCGATGCCGGCTGAAAAAGACGCTGGACGGCCACCTCAGTAAAGCAACCAAGCGAGGCGACATTTAAAGCCCTTGGACGAGTACAAACACTCCTCCAAGGCCTCGGGGGCTACACCCGCGGGTGCGCTAACGCATCCCCACGGAGGAAACTTCACACATTCGAGGATCGAATTCTCATGCAGGGGTGGCACCCACCCATACACTTACGGTCGTCCTCTTCGCGAAGGAGAAGGGGACTGCATTGCTCTTTACAAACAAAGATTACAAAGGGCTACCTGCTTAAAGCCGTCGAAAAGTACAAACGCATTGCCACCTGCGTGGCAATTTTCCCTGTCTTGGGGAGGAGTGAGCGACGAAGAAAAGCACCGAGCCCCTGGCTGGCGCGACGGCCAGGCTGCTAGGGATTGTGAGGAACAGCCCCCAGATCACACAGGTCCAGTGGGATGCTCTCCTCGCAAGTTTTCTTCTAGCATCTCCTCCACCGAAGACCATGCGGGGGGTCGAGCTGGCGAACAGCACCCTCCACATCGTCTCCCCGAGAGCAACCTTGTCGCCAGGGGGACGATGCGAAGAACAGCCACCAAACCTGGCACCAACGCCATGGTCAGGCGTCTCCATCCCCCTTCAGGCTAGGGGACATCGTAGAAGCAGGACCCCACGGGCCCAATGCTCTTCTGCTAGTCCCACTGAAGCTATGGGATGGTGCGCATGCCCTCTTCGGCTTTCCCCCGCCGCTCGCAAGCATTCTTCTAACATCGAAGCCTAAAAGAGCCACGCCACCCCATCTAGGAGCCGGTCGCGAAAGGCAAAGGAAAACATTACGAGACTTAGGCGATGCTAGAAGTAAGATCAAGGAAGTTGGAGAAGGAAGGGAGTCCCACGACCCCTATTTATAGCTGCGTAGATCGCCAAGCTTCAAGCCTATCGAAGGGCGAAGGCTTGGACCGCCCGTGACGGCACGGCCCTCCACGAGCAAAAGATACACTCGGTCACCGTGCCGAGATGCGACGCGACAAAGCAAAGCTGAGCCCTTGGATGCTGAGCGGCGCAGCATCAGCGCTGGCCGACTGCCCCCGAACGGCGCACCGCGAGGCGGCCAGGGGAAGCAGGGCCGAGACCCTAAGCACGGGACAGCATGGCAAACACATCGGCTGCAGAGCAACAGGCGCCATCGTGGCCCTGGCCCGCTCAGCACGCTGATGTGTCTTGTCCCCGGAACAAAACAAGAAGGGGCGCGCGCCTCGAAATACTTTCTTCGCAGGTGCACTACCCCGACCGACGAGTTGTCACATCTGCTGGTCCGGCACCCAGGTGCGCCTGGCGGGTGCACAGCACCGACCGATCACGTCAAAAGGGGAAAATCGCCAAAATACCCTTTGGCCGAATCACATGACTCGACCAAAGCCTCGGGGGCTATTGTCGAGTACCACGATTAGGGATACCCTAATCGGGGTACTAAGATCACCCTAAAAACGCAAACACATGTTAGGCAACTGGGCCCACGATGGCCCACGGCCTCCTTCCAATCCGGAAGAAAGGAAAGGACTCAAAGAAGCCCAGCATGCGGCCTATTCGCACCCCTCTCGGATCCGCGGGACGATCTCCGCCTCGCTCGAGGGTAGCGAATCTACCCTCGAGCGGGCAAAACATCTCCGCCTCGCTCGAGGGTAGCGAACCTACCCTCGAGCAGGTAACTCATCTCCGCCTCGCTTGAGGCCACCCCTCGGTGCACAGGACAAACGGCCCTGCCGCTCACCCGCCCGTCGTACGGAGGCATTGAATGCCAACCACTCCTCCACAGTGCTCGGGACAGACGGCGTCAGGCCGCCATTCCCCACAGTGGCTGTGACCGGAGTCCCATCCGCCGACTCCAGTCACTGCTCCGCCATCCCGGACACTGTGGTAGCACTGTGAGACCTGCGACGCGGTACGAGACGTGCGCGACACTGTTCCCATTACTATTCTACCAACTCCGGCTGTCCGGACTCCACCTCACCACACGTATGGCCCCGGGCCCGCCTCCTGCTCGGGAAGGGGTCCGGTGTCGCCACGTGCCCCTCAAGGAGGGACGCTCGGCACTAGCAGCCGGAGGCCCGGACCTCCCCCCTCGAGGGGTCCGGGACCTCCACGTGACTCCCGGACCTCCTTAGTGCAAACGCCAGCACTCCGTCCAGGGGGTCCGAGACCGCCATGCGCCCTGCTACCGCTGACGCACGTATATATGCAAGACCCTGACCTGCAGGGCCCACAGAACGTCACCACGCCACATCTGGAGGACTGAACACCCCACAGTGACGACCATGCCACCTGCTGGGGCTGGCAGGACGCCGGCGCGATCTTCGCAAGACCAAGGACGATATCCAGGATGACTGTCACGTCCGACGCCATGCCCCACAGTGTACTTCCCACAGTGTTCGACCACTGCACCCCCGCGATTCGGGGGAAAACGACAACTTCCACATTCCCCTGCACATGTACACCGTCCCTCCTTATGACTATAAAAGGAGGAGGCGGGCTTCCTTTAAGGGGGAAGTTAGCTATCATCGCCACCTTGGACGTCGCGATCATCCTCACACGAGCACAATGCTCAGCACTCGATATTGGCACTCGCCTCAATCAGCTTCTCCTCTAGCAGGGAGCTTCCCTCCCCTCTCTCGCCACGCCTGTATTCCCCTACAACAGGCACCTCCGGTGCAAGATAATACAGTGCCCTCGCACACCCCCTTGCTGGACGTACGGCCCCGCGGCCGGAATCAGAATAAACCCGTGCGTTACTGTGTTGCCTCTTGTATCAACATTTGGAACGAGAAAACACGCAGCATTCACTAGTTGGGATCTGGACCCCCGGGTCAGGACACCGACAGAGCTCTTTAATTTGGCTTTGCTGGCTCGGCAAGCATGGCGAGTGCTGTTGGAACCTGAAACTCTCAGCGCTCGTGTCCTAAAGGCAGTGTATTTCCCAGAGAAGCACTTTCTGGAAGCTGAGGTGGGGTCGTCCCCATCATGGATTTGGCGTGCCATCATGGAAGGGAAGTAGGTACTCAGCCAGGGGCTAATCCGCAGAATTGGTAACGGAGAAACCACATATATCTGGAATATGAATTGGTTGCCCAGGAACGGATTGCTTCGTCCGGTGGCGGGCCCTAGTAGTGACTCCCCACGCTATGTAAGTGAGCTGATTGATCAAGCTTCTTGCTCGTGGGATCAACAACTACTCCAACAGATCTTTACTCCAATGGATGTGGAGGTGATTGCAAATATACCTTTGAGTACGAGGACACAGGCCGACTTCTGGGCCTGGCAGTATGAGAAGAGTGGCATGTTCTCGGTTCGCTCGGCCTACCGCATGTTGGTTCATAACAGGGACAAACACATAGCATGGCTGGACAACCGGCCGAGCAGCTCCAACGTGGAGGCAATAGAGAAGGAGTGGTCGGCTATTTGGAGGGTCAGAGTTCCATAAAAAATCAAGGTGTTTATTTGGAGATTGGCCCGACAGTCGATTCCCTCAAGAGATGTCCTTCACCATAGAAAGATGGCGCCGAGCAATGCTTGTGCTATTTGTGGAGCACCGGATTCCTGGAGGCATTCTCTTCTTGATTGCAATATGGCAAAGTGTGTATGGGCCCTGGAGAGGGAGGAGATTACAGAACACCTCTGTCAACTTGAGGGAACAGAAGTGCGGGCATGGCTAGCAGCGGTGTTCTCCTCACTGACGCATGAAGATCTCACGAGAGTGATCGTAACCCTTTTGGGCGATCTGGCATGCGCGAAGGAAGGCGATACATGAGAGCAGCTTTCAGAGCCCGCTCTCGACTCACTCCTTTGTAAACCGATTTATAGCAGACCTCGTGGTGGCCACACCACAGGTGAAGAAGACAGCAGGAGGGAGAGTGCAGGCTCCGCGGTGGATTCCCCCACCGGCAGGCGCCATGAAGCTGAACGTGGATGCAGCTGTCTCCAAGAATGCTGGCCGGGCGTCTGCTGCGGCCGTTGCTCGTGATGCAAACGGCTTGTTCCTGGGGGCTTCAGCAGTTGTGGTGACAGGCATGACTAACCCAGAGACGATGGAAGTGCTCGCGTGCAGGGAGGGGCTGGCGCTAGCACAGGACCTCCGTCTGGGCAGAACCAGGTTGGCCAGCGATTGTGCTAGTGAAGTTGGAAGCATCAAGACAGAACAAGCGCATGGACCCTGCGGGGCTATCATCAGAGAAATAAAAGCGACAGCGGAAGGCTTCCAAGAAATAGAATTTGTTCATGAAAGTAGAAACTCAAATGTTGACGCACATGTCTTGGCAAAAAGCTCATTGTATGAGTCCATTGGCCGGCATGTATGGTTCATCGATCCGCCGAACGGCGTTTGTAAAACTATTTCTATAGTAGCAAGCTAATTGTGGGAGAATTCTCCCACACTCAAAAAAAAAGGGTGCTTCTTGCTCTGCTCGGCTTCCGCCAGAGCTCAGAGCTTCAGAGAATCAGAGTGACAGCGGGAGCCGGGAGGAAAGCAAGAGAGGACAGAGTGGCCTTGTTTGGTTTGGCAACAAAATTAGCGCGCACGTTTTCCGAGAAGAGAATTTCATATGCATGAAGTACTAAATGAAGTCTATTTGTAAAAACCTTTTTAAGCATGGGTATAACTTTTCGCGACGAATCTAATGACGATAATTAATCGATGATTAGCTACAGTGATGCTACATTAACCATCCTCTAATCGCACGGTCAAAGACCTCATTAGATTCTTCAGGGTCACTAGCGCGGGGTTCTGAAGTTGGTTTTGTAAACTGACTTTGTTTGACACCGTAATTAGTGGTTAAAGTTGTTACTATTTCTAGCACGCTACAATTGTAGCGCGAACCAAACAAGGCCAGTATGCAGGAGGCTGCTCGGCCGTCCGATCACACAATTGCCGATCCGCCGGTCAGGCCAGCCGTCAAGATCAACGGTGCAAAGGCACGCTCAGCACTGGATCTAGGTCAGGTAGTTCACGAAGTGAAGAGCCCGCGCTCGCATGGAGACGAGACGGGAAGGTGCAGCAACGACCTTTTGGTCTCGTGCATGATTGCGTCGCGCCAACACGTACGCACGCCGCGCGTACCGACGCCGGCATTCATGCCGTACGGACACGGCCACGGCCACGGCCAGTCGGCCACACCACCATATACCACACCATCCGGCTGCACAGGAGATGCGATCGCGGAGGCAGCCACACGCCGTGTCTCGCCCTCGCCGCCGTCGCGGCGTGCATGGCGCATGGCCGCCTGACAGTCGCGGCGCTGGCATCTGGTTTGTCCCCTCGGTTAGCCGGGGTCCCATGCGAGCGAGAACAAAACCATGCAAGCCCATGGATCCAATCCAACTGCCAGGATGCAAAAATTGAGCATGCATGGTTGAACGGAGAAGAGAGTGTGTGCAAGTAGCAAGCTGGTAGGTGCAGTGGTAGCTGGAGCACGGGGACAAAGGGGGCGCCTTTGGCTCCGTTGGGGACATGAGGTGATAGCCGTTTTTGTAACCCCTTCTCGTGAGTCAGCACTCCCATCCGTCAGCATATATACATGTTTCATGTGGACAATTACCTAGCTAGCTAGCTAGATACTGTAAATGTACGTACTGCTCCATTTCCTTAAGCAGATGATGTTTTACAGGAGTGTAGTCAAACTTTGGTCATTAAATTAGTAAAAAGATTAGCATTTGATGCGTGAAAACCGTATGTGTTAGCATGTTAGGGGGTGTTTAGTTGATGAAAAAGTATGGGTTTTAGTACTGTAGCACATTTCGTTGTTATTTGACAATTAACTAGTCTATCAACCCGTGCTCCCGCACGGGCTAATTAGAATTAATATAAGAATAAAGTCAATAATTATAATTATCTATCTCACACCCTTTTCATCTATTAAATATTCTAACACATACTCTAAAACATATATTTATCATTATCTAGTTATAATAGATTTTATTTTGCATCACACCTCCATATGCATTCAATACATGTTTAGTTGAACTATTTGTTTGTGAATTGATATTCTTATCTCTTCCATCATACAAGAATATATGGTGACATATATCGTGGGTAGTATTTTTATATAATAATGATGATAATAATAATAATATATTAATAATGATAGAAATAGTAATTTAGAATTTTATATTTATGCACTTTAATATATTACTATAATTATATAATTTAGATTCATATTTATGAGTAATTAAAATTGTAATAATAATGATATAATTGGATAATTTATATGCAAATTTTGGGAGGTATTTATTTTATTTTTATAATGGCATATGTGGATAATTTTCACAAATATTAGGGATTACTTTAGTCTATTTTCATAGTGGAAGAGGTGGGTAATGTAGATACATGTTTAGGGGGTTACTTTAGTCTATTTTCATAGTAGAAGAGGTGGGTAATTTATTAGGCAAGATAATAGGCCTGATGGTTATTGTATTTAGAGTTGTTGGATTGATGGCTGGATGTTTTTGATTTTTGTTAGAATTTATAGCATTTCTCTATTTTTTCAGAGGGTCCACCTAGGTGGCTTCATGTGGAAGCTCCAGAGGAGCCTCCAATTAGTAATATTAAAATTTTTATATAAATAATAATAATAATATATTAATAATAATAGAAATAGTAATTTAGAATTTTATATTGATGCACTTTAGTATATTACTATAATTATATAATTTAGATTCAGATTTATGAGCAATTAAACTTGTAATAATAATAATATAATTGGATAATTTATATGCAAATTTAGGGAGGTATTTGTATTATTTTTATAATGGCATAATATTAGGGCATTACCCGATGATTATTATAATTAGAGTTGTTGGATTGATGGCTGGATGTTTCTGATTTTTGTGAGAATTTATAGAATTTCTTTATTTTTTCAGAGTGTCCACCTAGGATTTTAAGTGGCTTCATGTGGAAGCTCGAGAGGAGCTCCAATTAGCACCAGCTGCTCTACCCCTTCTCCTCCCGTGGCAAGACCGCCAGGGCATCCTCCTCGTCCTCGTCCTCCAAGGCGGTAAGATTGGTGGCGGTTCACGTTTCGCCTCGTGTTCACTTTGATTCCCTCATTGTTGTAGAGTGGTTTAGAAACATAGGCAGAAGCACGGATGGTTAGTCGTGGATTAATTTGAACTCTAGAAGCTATTTTGCTGTGTCGACAAATAAGGTTCTTCTGAACTTCGAATAACTTTGTTACGGGGTATCATGGGAATGGGAATTTTCGGTTTGGTTTTGAGAAGTTTCTGTATTCTTCAATATGTGATCTGTTAATTAGCGATAACACTTAAGACTCGAGCTTCGAAAGCATGGTTATTAGCATCTGTTACCTAGCAATGCGACTTTTTGTCAATTTTGAGGTATAGTTACGATAGTTCGACTGTATTCAAACCACTTGACGAATGAGTTCTATGACAAAAAGTTTCGACATCAATTTTTCTTGAGCAGTTTATTTTGATTTACCTAGCAATGCGGCTTTTTGTCAATTTTGAGGTATAGTTACGATAGTTCGACTGTATTCAAATCACTTGACGAATGAGTTCTATGACAAAAAGTTTCGACATCAATTTTTCTTGAGTAGTTTATTTTGAAGATCAAAATTTTGCTACTCAGAAACTGAAACATCTAATTCTTCTCCAAAAGTGCAGAGGTTGTAGTGGGTGTGGTTGTGATGACAACCTTGCTACTTGCAATATGGTTCTATGCACACATGAAAATGACACCATTGGTGCCGGAGCCATCGAGTTACTCCATAATTGCTAGCCATCTTGTTGGAAGTTCCGATTCATTCTCTTTGTCAAGTTTCTGGTCATCACGCCCCATGGAACATAAGTATCGTGTGTATGGCGGACTGTTTTTTACTTATATTGATGGAAATTCAGGTTCTGAGACGCCTGTATGAGACTGAACATGTGTTCCACTACAGCCCATCGCGGATGCACATCATGGGATATCTGACAGGTCTTTTGTAAGTTTCATCATGCCTTTTTGTTTGATTTTCTCCATTTTCTTGATTTATATCACGTATGGCATATGTGGATAATTTTCACAAATATTAGGGGGTTACTTTAGATTGTTTTTTTATAATCAGAGGTGGGTAATTTAGATACATGTTTAGGGGGTTACTTTAGTCTATTTTTATAATAACAGAAGTGGGTAATTTATTAGCAAAGATAACGGATCCGATGGTTATTATAATTAGAGTTGTTGGATTGATGGCTGGATGTTTCTGATTTTTGTGAGAATTTATAGGATTTCTCTATTTTTTCAGAGTGTCCACCTAAGATCCTAGGTGGCTTCAAGTGGAAACTCCAGAGGAGCCTCCAATTAGTAATAGTAAGATATCCAATCATGAACTAATTAGACTTAAAAGGTCCGTCTCGTATGAATCAGTTAAACTCTGTATTTAGTTTTTTTTTCAACTACATTTAATGCTCTATGCATGTGTCTAAAAATTCTATGTAACGGGTATTGTAGAAACTTTTTTGAGAACTAAACACCCCCTTAGCACTTCTGCAAAATGTTGCGCATTGCGGGCTTGTTTGGATGGAGACCTGGCAGGCAACTTGCTAGCCAGGCAGCCATCTCAGCCCCAGCCGCTCGAAATCGGACGCCTGGGAGCGCTGCCTGAGCCTAGGTCTAATCATGGGCTACCCGACTTGATAAACCCAATCCGACCCGCTCGAAAAAAACTTGACCCGACCCGACCCGACCCGATTAATGCATGGGCCGGGCTCGGACTGTATTTTTTTGACCCGACAAAAAAATGAGTTGGGCTCAGGCCAAATTTTTTTACCCGAAACCCGACCCAACCCGACCCGACCCGAATTGTATACACAAAAAATCAAGTTTGACCCTACCCGAACCGAATCCGACCCGATCCGACCATGTGACGGGTCGGGCTCAGGCCAAAAAATTCACCCCGATGGTCAAGTTGGGTTGGGTACGGGCCGAAGAAAAAACAACAGGTTTTTTTTATCCGACCTGAACCCGACCCGATAAATGATCAGGTCTACTGAGCCAGGCAGCTCCGTGCAGGCCCATCCAAACAGCCCCTAAATCCTTTTTCAGAGATATTGAGCATTGAATCTATAGACTGTAGTTTTGTTAAGCTCTGGCATGGTAAATATGTTGTTTTATAACATACCCCCTGAAGTCTGTGATTCTTCCATGAACTCGGCGAACAATCAATCTCTATTTGTAATTTTCATACACTATGGTCGGTAAAAGTAACTGATGAGGTAGGTGTAGTACACCCTGTTCTTCGAGAAGGCCAGGGTGTGCATTATTACGGGCAGCAAGCCCCTGGAACTCTTTAATTTGGCCTATAGTGAAGTTAAAGAAATTTGTGATTTCAGGATGACAACTTAGATTTGTATGACAAATAATTTCCACAAATTAAATATAACATATAAATAAGACATGTACCGTGATTGGCAGGTACACATAATATTTCCATCTATAAGTCGACCCTGGTCCCACAATGCTGTATATAAATATAAGGTAGAGGGGAACCCTCTCTAACCCTAATTCCAGTCTAATCGCGAGATTAGCAAAACACCAATCAATTAGGGCACTGGAGGGGCTCACGACTTCCTCATCTACTTCATGGCAGGCACCAACTCAGGAGTTGCTGCTCGTCATCGACATCAAGATTTTCATCAACAAGAGATATAAATCTCTATAATTGATGGAGATTCAAGTCTACTTCATCTACATCAGCAAATCTTCAAGAACAGAGGCATCCATGATGGCTATCAGTTCTGGTTAGTCATTAAGTAAATAATTCCGCATTAAAATTAATTAGTGATCATGATTAGACTATACTAAAATCATGTTCAGGGTTAATTAAATCTAACAAAACCAACTAAGCATGTAACCGTTATTCTTAGCACAGATGTGCAGGGAGTCCACGAACATGTACATGTGGAGGACTACGACGTGGTCCTTTCGAGCTTTGACCGAAGTGTGGTGTGCCGATGAAACAGTAAATTGAGCTGGCATTGTGTGCACAGTAGATTCGCTTGCATGGCTCTGGATGTACTCCTCCTTGTACAAGGTCCACACACAGCTACTCTGACTACACTCATGCTCTGGTGCACATGCCACTGTTCTTCTTTCTTCAAATCCACTCCATCTTATTCTTATCCAACCCCATTAACCTGTGGAAGCTTGGTCCCCAGAGAACAGGAAGCATCTGTACAGGCAATGCTTCTGAATGGGTTTCAGATTTCACCCCCAGATAACACTTGGATTAGGCCAATTAGCATATACTAGTCCTTTGCGCGCTGTTGCTTGTTGGTTTTAATATTTACTTTGAAAATAAGTACTGATACGACAATTAACATATATTAAAAGCGAAGGTCTGGTAAATAATAAGGTACAATAGCAGGTTGGAGATATCAGTGCATTGAAGTTCGCTGAAGTACCACTAATTACATAGGTAGGTAGATATCTAGCATATTTATTTATATCATATATTATAGGTGAACTTGAGATAGTAGATTCAAAATTATTTGCGAAGTGATTATTGGCCTCCAATATTTGTTCACCAGTTTTTTGGTTCGCGATCAGAGTCTGCAAGATTGTAAAAAATTGATATTCAGTCAATAGAATTGTATAATCTGTTGTCGGTATAGAGAAAGCAATGTGCTTTGCTTTTCTTTTAATTACCAGGATAGTAGTAAGCATCATTTGGGTCATCGTAGTCAGAGCTTTCGCCTGAATATGAAGCGCCACCAATGCAAGGAGCGGCATTCAGTTTGTTTTCATGTTTCATTTCAGCTTTTTTTTTGCAATTTAAGAAGGTTGACTATTAGTTGTTGTAAATAATCTTTTTTCTGCTGTAGAAAAGTAGAATTGGTTACTTAGTATTATACCTTCAAATATTTCTTTGTCAGCTTCTCTTAACATCTCCGAGTCAATATTTTCTTCATTATCTGCAAAAAGAAAGGTCTTAGTATAGAACAATATCTACTATAGTATGCATGGAGGTGTAATAGGAATAAGTGAAAGAAAGATTTAGTAAACGGTAATGTACCTTTGTACGGTGGGCTGACGGGTTTGGAATGGACCTCATCATATTTCTCTCCGATCCAGTCAAAACCTAACTGTGTTACTTTAGGGGAGAATTTGGTTTTCAGAGTAACAGGGTAAGAGTGTACACTGGTTGCAAGGCCGTTGCGTGTTGTATATGAAATGAACCCTGTTGGTGGAATGCAATGGATGCCTGCTGCGTAGGCTTCGACAGTGCATGTTCCAGTTTTCTTGTTCATGGTGTAGCTCTCAATATCGCAATGAGGGTCAAGAAGTGCACCTAGGCTACTAACATCAAACATGTAAGGCGGTATGCCATGTATCTCGATAGTTAATGGAATTAGCCAATGTTCTGTGAAACATCGGCCATCATTAGACCAGCGTGATAGAGAAAATGTGTGGTTGTTATCAGTAAGGAACTTGTAATTCAAGATGGTATCATAGTCTTTTTTTTCTGCGAAATTGTAGGATGAAATCTGGTGGGAAGAATGAGATTTCTTCTGGTTGTGGTGCATTTTTGTAGATCTGAGCAAATATTGCTTCGACATCAGCTGTTGTTGGTGGTGGTAAGCTGGTGAAGCGTCCTCTCATAAGAGAAGACTTAAATGTGATACAAAGCACCAGTCCCAGGAGGCTGATGCCACATTTATTACATCAGATGGTTCAAAACCGTACAAACCTTGGAGGACACTCGATACAAATGATGATAATTATTAACCAAGCTACAACGTAACACCAGACCGCAAACCACATAGGGTCTACCACGGGCTCAGAGTACTGCGACAGCGGAGGCATCTCGACAGGGCCGGTACCACAAGCAAGGTTGGGTGTAGAACGATAACCCTACTCGGCGTCGTCTGGAACGAAGTCCGGGTCTTCTTCTGTAAAAAGTGAGAATGGGGTGAGTACGAACGTACTCAGCAAGTCCAACCACACCCACGGAGGGGGTTATAACAGAATAATATGCATAGGTAAATCAAGGAATAGGTTACGGTTTAATTTGCAGAAAAACGACATTTTATGCAGGGGTTTATTTTACGGAAAACCTTTTAGAAATCAGCTTTTTTTTACAGTAACACAGAGTTCAGGTTTTAAACTGCTACCGGACTCCCCGTCCGTCGTAGCACACGGCACAACTGCCGGAACCAATTTCGAAACAACTCACACCAGCCCATCCCAAGAAACACTAGTTATGTGACCACACCGTAACTCGCCCAATACCGTGGGCACGGACTATTCGAATAGATTCTTAACTCTGCAGAGGTGTGCAACTTTACCCACAAGTAGGATACCACAACTCGAACACCGTCGTGTCGGTGTAGATCCCAACATAGCCATTACCCACCATAGCTAAGCCTGACTAGCCATCACGGGATGCACCAAGGGGTCATCGACCGTTCACGTAGGTATAACCGGGCATAAGTCACTCGGGGCTTATCCCTTTTCCTTAGTCACCCGTCGCTCTCAGCTCTCCTGATGGCTATCACACCAACTAGTGGGATTTATGCTACGCCGTTACCCATTCAACGGTCGAGTGGTCTGCACGATAGTGGAGTTAGGTGAGATGACACACCAACTCGGTCCTTAAACACGACAAGATGGATATCTCCCTTCTTTTGCCTTGCCACATTGGCACAAGCACACCAAATGGCAAATCCGTAGAAATGCCATCCATCCCGTCTAAACTTTCTTTGAAAACACCACATTTATCCCATCCCACACGCACACATTTTCTTTATAAAACAAATCGTATTATGAGTAAAGTCCTAAGCATTCTAATATCGATTAACGTCCAAGCAAAATCAGACGTTAATCTAGGTGGTCAAGGAATGGTCTTCACAAATCAAGGGGTGGCTATCCAACCGTGTTTTCATGCAAGCAAAACATATGCAATTTTATAAAACAGGCCATTGGTTTGTGTTTATAAAAAAAACTAGGACAGAAACATGTATCAAAGGATGGGATTGAACTTGCCGTCTTCAAAGCCTTCGGGGAAGTCCTGTCCTTCGGGCTCGGGGTCGCGGAACCGGTCCTCGTTCTCCTGCTCACAGAACTGCTCGTTGACGGGCTCTCCCTCGTTCACTCCGTGGTCTACAGCACACACAAACAAGCATTCAATCAATTCAAAGATCTATCGTTGAGCTCGAATCGGAATCACATAAAATATGGAGATAGAAGTGGCATTTTTGAGTGTCTCCCTAATGGCATGGCCAAGATTTGGTTATGAGTGGCGTGGTAAAAGTTTCGGGTTAATCAGAGGTTGTTTGTTACATGAAATGATAGGTTTAGTAAAGGTTCGGGATCGGATAAAAGGTCAGGGGCCTAGTTGTAAATAATTCGGGAGAACCCGGGGCCTGTTTATGATTTCTAAAAGTATTTAGGCCTAAAAGGGAAGTGCAGGGACCTAATTATTATTAGGTTTAAATAGTGGAGGATTTGTTTGCAAAAATAGAAAAACAGAAGGGCCTTTTTAGGAAAAAGCCCATAAGGAGTGGGGGCTCTTTATGGAATAAAGGGAAGGGGGAGGGCCTAATGGCAAAACTGCCATCTCCTCCTCCCCCTCGCACTGGGAAACAGGGGAGGAGCGTCGGCTCGCCCGGCGGCGGCCCGATTCGGGCGCGCTGGACTTGGGCGGCGGCCGGGGGTGAGGGAAAGGGGAAGGGTGGCGCCCTGGAGGGGGGATCCCGGCCTCACCTCGGGCAGGGATGGCGCGCAGAGGCGGGGCGGCGTGGGTCGCGGCGGCGGGCGGGAATGGCTGCGGCGGCGGCGCTGTAGGTTAGGAGAGGGGGCTAGGGCCGGCGGGTGAGGTTGTGGAGCTGGCCGGGGAGCTCGGGGCCCTTTTATAGGAGAAATGAGGCGGTGGGGGTAGTGTGAGCCGGTGGCGGCCGGTAGGTGCGTCCGGCGAGCGGGCGGGCGGAGTTTATGGCGCTCCGGCCATTCTTGCGCGTCGCGGGGCAGCGGGGTGCGTCGAGGGCGGGCCGATGCGACGGCTCGGCAGCGGCACAGGGCAAGGGAGAAGCGCGCACGTGGAGGGGCCCGGTGATTGAGCCGGTGGCGGCCGGTAGGTGCGTCCGGCGAGCGGTGCGGGGCGGAGTTTATGGCGCTCCGGCCATTCTTGCGCGTCGCGGGGCAGCGGGTGCGTCGAGGGCGGGCCGATGCGACGGCTCGGCAGCGGCACAGGCAAGGGAAGGCGCGCACGTGGAGGGGCCCGGTGATTGGGCTTGGCGTCGCGCTGCGAAGCCCGAGTGACGAGGCGGCGGTGCTACTGTGCAGGCGCGCGGCCGGCGGGCGAGCGCGGCACAGGGAGGGACGCGTGGCCGTGCCGGAGCGGTGGCATGGCGGCTTGGCGTCAGGCACGGTGAGGGCGCGCAGAGAGGCAGCGGCGGTGCGGGGGCAGGCGCGCACGTGGCCGAGCAGGGAGTGGGCGTGCGAGCGCGTGCGCGCGGGTGGCGCCGGGCGGAACAGTGAGCTCGCGCGGCGGCGGCGGCCTTTGCGGCGAGGCAGAGGGCGGCAGGCGGCGGTGCACGCGCGCGCGTGCGGGCAGGACGAGCCGGCTCGGGGCGGCCTGGCGCGTTCGCGCGTGCGCAGCCGGGAGCGGAGGTGCGCGCGCGGGAGGGAGGCCGGAGGCGGGCGGCGCGGCTGGGCGCGCGACAGGGGAGGGAGGAGAGGAGAGAGAGAAGGAAGGGAGGAAAGAAAGAAAAAGGAAAAAGGGTGAAGGAAAAAAAGAAAATAGGAAAAAGAATTAAAGAAAAAGGAAATGGGGAGAAAGGGAGGGAGAGAAAGGAAAAAGGAGGGGGAGGGGCGGTGCGCGCCAGCGGCGACCGCGACTGCGGTCAGCCACGCGTGGCGTGCGGGCCGCGGGGGGGGGGGGGGGGGTTGGGGCACGCGGTCGGAGGAGAAGAGGGAAAAGGAGAGAGGAAAAAGAGGGGGCGGGATTCGCGGCGGCCGGTCACGACGCGTCGCGTTGGATGGGGAGGAGATGAGACGTGGATTGAATTCGGGTGTCGGATCAGATCTCCGGGGATCGGGAGATCGGAGCAGGAGGGTTTCCGGGAAGTTAGGGTTAGGGTTTGAGGAGAGATCGAGCTCAACGACGAGAAACAAAATTTTAGCGCACGATTTATTTTAGGTAATTTTCGGGATGTTACAAACCTACCCCACTTAAAATGAATCTCGTCCTCGAGATTCGACTGGTCCCTAAATAGGTGGGGAAATTCCTTCTTTAGAGCGTCTTCGCGTTCCCAGGTAGCCTCTTCCACTCCGTGTCTGCTCCACTGAACTCTGCATATCCGTACTTCGGAGTTTCTGGTCCTCCTGGTGACAGCATCGAGAATCTTGACCGGTACTTCTTGATATCGTAAGTCTGGCTGTAGATCAATCGCTTCCACTGGCACATGCTCTGCCTCGGGCACTCTCAAACATCTTCTTAGCTGCGAGACGTGGAATACTGGATGTACATCGGACATTTCTTCTGGTAGGTCCAAACGGTATGCTACTGCTCCAACTTTCTTCAGAACTCGGTATGGTCCAATGTACCGAGGGGCCAATTTTCCTTGTACCTGAAATCTTCGGGTTCCTCGAATGGGTGAAACCTTGAGATACACAAAATCCCCTGGACTGAAACTTATCTCCCGTCTTTTCTTGTCAGCGTAGCTTTTCTGTCGGGACTGGGCTGCTTTCAGCTTTTCTCTAATCTCGGCAACTCTTTCTTCTGCTTCCTTTATGAGTGCGGGTCCGACTAGAGCACGTTCTCCCACTTCTGACCACATCAGAGGGGTCCTGCATTTTCTTCCGTAGAGAGCTTCGAACGGCGACATGCCCAAGCTTGCTTGATACCCGTTGTTGCATGAGAACTCGGCATAGGGTAAGCTTTGTTCCCAATCTTTGCCATAAGTGAGGACACACGCTCTCAGCATATCTTCCATAATCCGATTCACCCTTTCTGTCTGACCATCTGTCTGCGGGTGATAAGCGGAGCTAAAGTCTAGCTTGGTGCCCATAGCTTTATGCAAACTTTTCCAAAATCTAGAGGTGAACTGGGTCCCTCTATCTGAAACAATTCGGCTGGGCACACCATGCAACTTCACTATGTTTTCCACATAGAGCTTAGCTAGCTTCTCTCCGCCGTAATTGGTCCGTACGGGTATGAAGTGAGCTGATTTAGTAAGTCGGTCCACTATTACCCATATGGAATCGTGTCCTTTCTGGGTTCTGGGCAATCCTACCACAAAATCCATCCCTATTTCATCCCATTTCCAAACCGGGATGGGTAGGGGTTGCAATAATCCTGCCGGCTTCTGATGTTCGGCTTTGATTCTCTGGCAAGTATCGCAATGGGCGACGAATCGTGCAATATCTGCCTTCATCCCATTCCACCAATATTTCTGTTTTAAGTCCATGTACATTTTGGTGGATCCTGGGTGAATAGAGTAGGCTGAGTTGTGGGCTTCATCCATGATTATTTGCCTGAAATCTCCCTTCTGAGGCACACAAATTCTATCTTTATACCACAATGTTCCTCTATTGTCCACTCTAAAGTCTGGTGCCTTATTTTCTCCGGTCTGCCTCCGGATTTCCATTAGTCCCTTGTCCGACCTTTGGGCTTTCCTGATTCTTTCTTCTAGAGTGGATTGAACATTCAGCACTTGGCTGGAGCCTCGAGGGATAATGTGCACATTTAATCATGCCATTTCCTCTCGCAAATGGTCATTCTTGGGCCCGTAGGATTTCCGACTTAGGGCATCGGCTACTACATTTGCTTTACCAGGGTGATAATGGATTTCCAAATTATAATCTTTGACTAATTCCAGCCATCTTCTTTGTCTCAAGTTCAAGTCTGGCTGGGTGAAGATATACTTCAGACTTTTATGGTCGGTAAAGATTTCGCACTTATTTCCAATCAAATAATGCCTCCAGATCTTAAGTGCGTGCACTACGGCTGCAAGCTCCAAATCATGGGTCTGGTAGTTTTGCTCATGAGTGTAACACCCTAATTTAAATTTCAGTATTTATTAATAAATTAATTGGCTTTAGTTAAATTTTCTAAGGTTTATTGTGTTTAGTTGGCATTTAATCTAATTTTTGTTCCTTAATTAATTAAAATTTATCATAGGTTTAAATTTTTGTTGCATTCATGCTGGTGCATACTTTTATTTGAGTGTGGTTTGGATTCAAATTCAAATTTGAATTCAAACTTTGTTTGAATTAGGTTTTGAATTGAGAGAGTAAATAGAAATAGAAAGGAAAAATAGAAAACCCAGCCCAACCCGAAACCCAAACCCCAAGCCCAGTCCAGCCCATCCCTTGCCCGTGGCCCTTTTTTCTCCCGCATGGGCCCAGCCCTTTTCTCCAACCTGGCCCAGCCGGCCTCCCCGCGGCCTGCCTCCGCCTCGCGCCCGGCCCGCCCGCGCTCCCCGCTCCGCTGCCAGGCCGGCCCCACCGGTCAGGATCACCTTCTTCCCCGCGTCGCCCGCGCGCAACGCCCGCCCCGCAATCACCGGCGCAGCGGCCGGGGATTTCCTTCCTCATCCGCCCCACAATCCCCGGCGCCCGGCCTTTATTTGGCCCCCGCTACCCCTCTGCGCTCTCATCTCGCCGCCCCACGAACCCTAGCGCCGCCTCCATCTCGCTCTGCTCGCTCCGCCGCGCAGAGCCCTCAGCGCCGCCGCGGCCACGCCACACCGCTGCGCCACCCACTCCGCCAGACCCCGCAGGAGAACCGCCGTGCACCCGGGGACCCCCCAAGGTCTTTGCCCCAGAGACCAGGCCCCACCTCGCCGGAATTCGCGCGCGAATCGCTCGACGGTGAGTTGCGCCGCTCGCTTGGGTTCACGCCGCCGGCGTCTCCCGTGCCCCGCTGACCCCCGGTCTTGCTTCGTAGAGCCGCCACGCGTCGATCCAAGGAATCCAGGCGCCTGGAGGAACCCCGCGCCGCCCGGACCACGAACGCCGCCCCTTCACCGCCGCCGGTCGAAGTCGCCGGGCCTCCACGCTGCAAGTCCGACCGCCTCGACTCCCTCGGTGAGCTGCGCCCCGACCCCTCTTGTTTCTGCGCTACTTCCCGTAGCCTAAGCACACCCTGGGCGCCAGAACGCGGCTCGCCGGCGAGAGCCACCGTGCAGAGCCGCCGCCGTCCTTGCTCTCACCGCCACTGACCTCCCAGAGGCCCGCCAAGGTCCCAGGTGGACTACGCATGACGCGTAGTCCATCCTAGACACTCACCCGCGTCGAATCGAGACCCTGAGCGTCGATTTCGGCTTACGCCGGCGATCCCCCGCCGCGGGAGAGGAATCCCGGCGAGTCCCGCCGCCGCCGTCAGCCGCGTTCAACCCTGGCCATCCGATCCGAGATGTACGCCCGAGATTAGATCCCAAACCGATCAAATCCCAACCCTCAGATCCGGATCCAACGGCCCAGAACCCTAGATACCGGTTCGGCCTGGCAAACTTGCTAAAGAACCCCTACCTTTCTTCGTTTTCAACCCGCAGTCCAGGCGCTTTCAAAAATATTTACAGTTGGGCCCAGTTTTTAGCAGATAACCCCCTGGCTTTTCTCAGAATAGAACCCGCCGTCCAGTTAGGGTCTTTTTACGCGTTGGCCCTCGGATCTTTCTGGTTTTTACGTTTTAGTCCTCAGTTTTTGTAGAAAACCCCCTGGAACTTCAGTTTTCTTACAAATAAGCCCCTGAACCTTGTTTTAGGCCTAGTTTATGCGTTTTAGCTCCGTTTTTAGCGTTCTTTTTATCCACGCGATCGTTGTAACGCGTAGAATAGTTTTAGCTTAGCTTTTCTTGCTGTTTTTATGTATTGATGTACTGTTTCTTAGTTTTTGTTAATGTTTGCTTGTATGCTTATTTTCGTGCATTGTTTTGGCCATGTGTTCGTGAGTAGACGTTGATCCATCCAAGGAGCCCCAGTACCAGTACCCGGAGCAGCCGTCTTCCGAGCACTTTGAGCAGCAGCAGGAGAAGTACGAGGAAGGCAAGTATAACATGAACAACCTATCATCTTTAAATACAATTTCATACTGCATTTTAATACTGTATGCCTTTAAGGATTTCCTAGCCAGTTTATATCCTTTAAATATAACCTTGGGTTGCATTTTGGTTAGTTGTGCTAGGTTGCTGCGCTATAACACACTCTGGTCCTTTTTAATTAATTTGACTAATGGTTTACTTGAACTTAATTCTGAGAGTGGCACTCTGTGTGGCTTGAGTGGCTCACGTCTCGTTAAAATTGGCTTTTGTTAGAAACATGGTTTAGGGGGCCAGCACGGTGCTTAGTGCTTGGTTGGCCACTCTCCATAAGGACCGGTTCATAGAGCGACAACCTGGGACAACAGCGCTACCACAAGACTGGAATGGGACGGTCTTGGCTTACTAATTAGGCCATTTTGGTTCGGGAGTAACTTACCGACGGGGCATGGGGGGTGGTGAGCTTCAATGGTGGCCAGGCTACGAGGCTGGTCTGTGTGTCTTGTACCCCCTCGAGGTGGTTACCATCGTTGCGGAGCCTGATTCCTTAGCGGTTACACCTTGCCAATGTGTCCTTTGTAACGGCCTCGTAGTGAGTTTGCTAGTCATCTCACCTAAGGAAGTGTGATGAACAACTGGCGTAGCTCACGACTTGTGGGTAAAGATGTGCAACCTCTGCAGAGTGTAAAACTGGTATACTAGCCGTGCTCACGGTTATGAGCGGCCCAGATCCTCCTTTTGATTAGTGAAGTTATCTCCTTCCGACGAGGGAGGTGCTTCTCGGGGTTACCTTGGTGGCTTGGTCGTGGTTTGGTTCTCAGTAGTAGTATAATTTAATTCTGATTAATGACTATGTAACTGGGTTAATGGTAATTCATCAATTCGTAGTAAATAGCTTTAATAAAATTTTGCCAACACTTAAAAGCTAATGCAGTTGAGTCAGCCAACCTTAGAGCCTCATAGTTTGTGTTATACTTGTTGAGTACAAGTTGTGTACTCACCCTTGCCTCTTCTCTACTTTTTCCTCTTGGCTACGCTACTGCTGCTCAGTTCCTGCCGATGCGAGGGAGTTCGCTCAGCGCTACCAGGACTACGAGGACTTCTAGGTGTTCGTCTCCCAGTCGACGTCCCTGTGGCGCCCTGCTTCAGCTTCGGAGAGTTTTATCGTATTTGTACTTCGCTTCCGCTGTATCAGACATTTTGTCATTATTGTAATAAATAACATTCGTATTCGCTTTATTATGTCTTTTTACGTGATATGTGCTATGATATACTGTTCATTCTGTTGTATATACGTGTGACTTGATCCTGGCACGTATATGATTGCTCGGTTTATGTTCTTTTATAAACCGGGTGTTACAGAGTGGTATCAAAGCCATATCGACTGTAGGACGAAGCCTAGATAGAACTGGTCGAGTTTTAGGACTTCTTCTCACCAATCCTTGTCTGCTGAAACTATTTTACTATTATACCCCTTGACTTCTTTGACTTTTTACCCTTCTTGCCTTGATTTCTCTCTCTGAAGAATAGTTTCGTAGATTTTGGCCTGAATCAGTCATCTGACCACCATGAGCATAGCTAGGTGACCTTTTTAATAATAATACGATAGCACGTTCTGCGACGCGTTGGGTTAGTCGAGTCTTTTGCTAAACTCGGCTAAGTCGTGAAAATTGTCTGCTTGTTATTATGCTACATGTTTGATTTGGATCTTTGAATGATTGCATAGCTTAGTAGTTTAAATTTGCTTAAAGAAAATCACTCAGATGTTAAAGTTAACTAATTAATAAAATGAGTTAGATCGTTGGGGGTAAAACAGTCAACTCTATCCTGTCTACTTTATCATGGCTGAGTCTTTTTCCGCAAAGAGATATCATATCCATCTGAATTTATTCCTGCAATATCCTTACTCGTGAAATCTTTTGGTCAAATCAGATGGTGAACACCAGGAGCACCGGTTCAGGTTCTGGCCAGCAGCAGGGTCAGAACAACCAGGGTACTGGGATCCCGATGCCGCCGCCTTTGACTCCGGAGCAGTACTTCCAGCTCCAGATGCAGATGATGGCTACCCTGAACAACACCGTTCAGGCTCTTCAGCACGCTCACACTCAGCCTCCGCCTCCTCCACCGCCGCAGCCTCGCGACAGGCGTGCTGAGTTCCTGAGGGGTCACCCGCCGACGTTCTCTCACACGTCCGACCCTCTTCAGGCTGACGACTGGCTCCGTGCAGTGGAGCGTCAGCTGGACATCGCCCAGTGCGATGACCGTGAGCGCGTCTTGTACGCAGCAGGACAGCTGCGAGGGGCAGCTTTGGACTGGTGGGAGTCCCACCCAGTTCACGACCGCGAGGCTCTCACTTGGCTCCAGTTCAGGGAGCGTTTCCGTAGCCACAACGTCCCCGCGGGCGTTATGAAGATGAAGCAGAAGGAGTTCCTTGCACTGAAGCAGGGGACTATGTCGGTCACGGAGTATCGTGATCGCTTTCTTCAGCTGGCACGCTACGCCCCTGCCGAGGTTGCGGATGACCGCAAGAAGCAGGAGCACTTCATGGAGGGTCTTGAGGACTACCTCCAGTACGCGCTGCTCAACCTCCGCTTCGACGACTTCAACCATCTGGTTGACAGTGCGCTCAACACTGAGCGTAAGCACCTGGAGATGGAGGACAAGAAGAGGAAGGTTGTCCCCGTTGCTTCCGGCAGCAACACTCGTCCTCGACTCCAGCAGCCCCAGCAGTACCAGCCTCAGTACCGGCCTCCTCAGCAGTACCAGCAGAGGCCACCGCAGCAGTACCCGCCTCGACAGCAGCAGGCAGGTCAGGGCCCGAGGTTACCGGCACCTCCGGCTCGTACTGCTCTACCAGCTCCACCGGCACCGCAGGCTCCACGTCCGGCAGCTCCTACCGGACAGCAGGCTCCAGCACCTCCTCGCGTCTGCTATCACTGCGGCCAGCCGGGGCACTACGCCAACACTTGCCCCCGGAAGGCGCAGGCGGGACAGCAGGGGCGCCCAGCTCAGCCCAGGGCGCCACTTCAGGGCAGAGTGAACCACGTGACGGCCGAGTCAGCGGCCGAGGCTCCCAACGTGGTTATTGGTACGTTCATGGTCAACTCCCATCCAGCTTCAGTGCTTTTCGATACTGGTGCTACTCATTCTTTCATCACCAAGTCATTTGTTGAGGAGCATAGTTTCTTTACCACTGCATTAAAGAACTGTCTGCTAGTTTCTTCACCGGGAGGGGAGTTGAGATCCCATATTGTTTGCCCCCGAGTCAGTGTAGCCATAAGGGGGGCAATGTTCAGTGCTAATCTGAGGGTGCTGGACACCAAGGGTATCGATGTGATTCTGGGAATGGATACTCTTGCCAAGTGGGGAGTCAGAATTGATTGTGCTCATCGAGCAGTTCACCTGACAGCATCTGATGGCCAAGAGGTGACAGTTAGTGCTTCAGAACCCTCGGGATTTCTTCATCAGATGGAGGCTAGACCCACGGACGGTATTCGCGTGGTGTCTGAATTCCCGGATGTCTTTCCGGATGATCTGCCAGGTATGCCGCCCGAACGCGCCATTGAGTTTTGTATTGATCTCTTGCCTGGCACAGCTCCTATTGCAAAGCGGCCCTACCGCATGGCACCTATAGAGCATGAAGAGGTCAAGAAAACTATTGATGAGTTGCTAGCCAAGGGCTATATCCGTCGCAGCTTCTCTCCTTGGGCTTTTCCATTGTTGCTGGTAGATAAGAAGGATGGCTCGAAGCGGATGTGTGTGGATTATCGGGAGCTGAATGCAGTCACTATCAAGAACAAGCATCCACTGCCCCGTATTGAGGATCTCTTCGATTTGCTTCGAGGTGCTCGTATATTCTCGAAGATTGATCTTCGTTCGGGATATTTTCAGCTGAGGATCCGTCCTGGGGATATTCCGAAGACGGCATTCACCTGCAAGTACGGGCTATATGAGTATACAGTCATGTCCTTCGGCTTGACTAATGCCCTGGCTTTCTTCATGCATCTGATGAACATGGTCTTCATGGATTATCTGGATGTCTTCGTGGTGATTTTCATTGATGATATTCTGATCTTCTCCAAGACAGAAGAAGAGCACGAGGAGCATCTGAGACTCGTATTGCAGAGGCTGAGAGAGCATCAGTTGTATGCCAAGTTCAGCAAGTGCGAGTTCTGGATTGACGAGGTTCCATTCCTCGGTCATGTTATCTCTCAGGGAGGCATTGCTGTTGATCCAAGCAAGGTGAAGGATGTGCTAGAGTGGGAGACACCGCAGACAGTGAAGGAAGTCAGATCTTTCTTGGGCTTAGCCGGATATTATCGGAGGTTCATTGAGAATTTCTCCAAGATCGCGAAGCCTTTGACTTCTTTGCTGGAGAAGAATGTGGCTTTTGTATGGACTGATGAGCGTCAGATGGCCTTTGATGAGCTGAAGAAAAGGTTGACTACGGCGCCAGTCCTGACTCTGCCGGACCAGACGAAGAGGTTCACCGTATATTGTGATGCTTCGAAGGATGGTCTTGGGTGTGTTCTGATGCAGGAGGGCAGAGTGATAGCTTATGCTTCACGGCAGCTACGCCGGCATGAGCTGAATTATCCTACTCATGATCTTGAGTTAGCCGCAGTTGTGCATGCTCTGAAGATTTGGAGGCATTACTTGTATGGGCAGCGATGTGATATCTACACTGATCACAAGAGCCTCAAGTATATTTTCACGCAGAATGAGCTGAACATGCGGCAGAGAAGATGGCTAGAGTTAGTCAAGGACTATGACCTGGAGATTCACTATCATCCGGGCAAGGCCAATGTTGTAGCAGATGCTTTGAGCAGAAGGAGTTATGTCAACATGGCCGTGGCTTTCCAGATGCCTCCAGAGTTATGCGAGGAGTTCGAGCAGTTGAGTCTGGGCTTCTTGCATCATACTTCCAGTGCAGCATTTGAGGCAGTACCGACTCTAGAGTCAGAAATCAGGCAGCATCAGAAAGATGATGAGAAGCTGCAGGAGATTCGTGAGTTGCTCAAGAAGGGCAAGGCTCCTCATTTCAGAGAGGATGATCAGGGTACCTTGTGGTACAAGAACCGGATCTGTGTTCCAGATGTGAAGGATCTTCGGAAGTTGATTCTGAGTGAGGCCCATGATACAGCTTACTCTATTCATCCGGGCAGCACGAAGATGTACTATGATCTGAAGGAACGCTTCTGGTGGTATGGGATGAAGCGTTCGGTGGCAGAGTACGTGGCTATTTGTGACACCTGTCAGCGTGTCAAGGCTGAGCATCAGAGGCCAGCAGGTCTATTGCAGCCTTTGAAGATTCCAGAGTGGAAATGGGAAGAAATCACTATGGACTTCATTGTTGGATTGCCTCGTACTCAGAAAGGGTACAACTCCATTTGGGTAGTAGTGGATCGTCTGACGAAGGTTGCTCACTTCATTCCAGTGAACACTACTTACTCCGGTGCTAGACTTGCAGAGTTGTACATCTCTCGGATTGTCTGCTTGCATGGTGTGCCGAAGAAGATTATATCTGACAGAGGGTCTCAGTTCACTTCTCGTTTCTGGGAGCAGCTCCATGATTCGTTGGATACGAAGCTGCGTTTCAGTACGGCTTATCACCCTCAGACAGATGGGCAGACAGAGAGAACCAACCAAGTGTTGGAGGATATGCTGAGAGCTTGTGCCATTCAGTATGGTACTAGTTGGGATAAGTGCCTGTCATTTGCTGAGTTCTCATATAACAACAGCTATCAGGCCAGTCTAAAGAAGTCCCCATTTGAGGCATTGTATGGCAGAAAGTGCAGGACTCCTCTCTATTGGGATCAGATCGGTGAGAAGCAGCTCTTTGGCCCTGAGATCATAGATGATGCAGAGCAGATGGTTCAGGCTGTGCGAGAAAATCTGAGGATTGCACAGAGCAGGCAGAAGAGCTATGCTGATGGCAAACGGAGAGACCTGACTTTCAGTGTCGGTGATTATGTGTATCTGAAGGTGTCTCCGATGAGAGGAATCCGCAGATTTAATGTCAAAGGGAAGTTAGCACCTCGTTATGTGGGGCCATTCAAGGTGCTAGAGCGGAAAGGCGAAGTTGCTCATCGCCTGGAGTTACCTCTCAGCCTCTCAGGAGTTCATGATGTCTTCCATATATCTCAGCTGAAGAGGTGTTTGCAAGTACCCGAGGAGCAGGCACCCCTGGATGGAGTCGATGTGCAGGAGGATCTGACTTATACTGAGCATCCGGTAAAGATTCTGGAGACGTCAGAGAGGGTTACTCGGAACAAGCGCATCAAGATGTGCAGAGTTCAGTGGAGTCACCACAGTGAAGCTGAGGCTACTTGGGAGCGAGAAGATGAGTTGAAGAAGACATATCCAGATCTCTTTGCTAGCCAGCCCAGCTAAATCTCGGGACGAGATTTCTTTAAGGGGGTAGGGTCTGTAACACCCTAATTTAAATTTCAATATTTATTAATAAATTAATTGGCTTTAGTTAAATTTTCTAAGGTTTATTGTGTTTAGTTGGCATTTAATCTAATTTTTGTTCCTTAATTAATTAAAATTTATCATAGGTTTAAATTTTTGTTGCATTCATGCTGGTGCATACTTTTATTTGAGTGTGGTTTGGATTCAAATTCAAATTTGAATTCAAACTTTGTTTGAATTAGGTTTTGAATTGAGAGAGTAAATAGAAATAGAAAGGAAAAATAGAAAACCCAGCCCAACCCGAAACCCAAACCCCAAGCCCAGTCCAGCCCATCCCTTGCCCGTGGCCCTTTTTTCTCCCGCATGGGCCCAGCCCTTTTCTCCAACCTGGCCCAGCCGGCCTCCCCGCGGCCTGCCTCCGCCTCGCACCCGGCCCGCCCGCGCTCCCCGCTCCGCTGCCAGGCCGGCCCCACCGGTCAGGATCACCTTCTTCCCCGCGTCGCCCGCGCGCAACGCCCGCCCCGCAATCACCGGCGCAGCGGCCGGGGATTTCCTTCCTCATCCGCCCCACAATCCCCGGCGCCCGGCCTTTATTTGGCCCCCGCTACCCCTCTGCGCTCTCATCTCGCCGCCCCACGAACCCTAGCGCCGCCTCCATCTCGCTCTGCTCGCTCCGCCGCGCAGAGCCCTCAGCGCCGCCGCGGCCACGCCACACCGCTGCGCCACCCACTCCGCCAGACCCCGCAGGAGAACCGCCGTGCACCCGGGGACCCCCCAAGGTCTTTGCCCCAGAGACCAGGCCCCACCGCGCCGGAATTCGCGCGCGAATCGCTCGACGGTGAGTTGCGCCGCTCGCTTGGGTTCACGCCGCCGGCGTCTCCCGTGCCCCGCTGACCCCCGGTCTTGCTTCGTAGAGCCGCCACGCGTCGATCCAAGGAATCCAGGCGCCTGGAGGAACCCCGCGCCGCCTGGACCACGAACGCCGCCCCTTCACCGCCGCCGGTCGAAGTCGCCGGGCCTCCACGCTGCAAGTCCGACCGCCTCGACTCCCTCGGTGAGCTGCGCCCCGACCCCTCTTGTTTCTGCGCTACTTCCCGTAGCCTAAGCACACCCTGGGCGCCAGAACGCGGCTCGCCGGCGAGAGCCACCGTGCAGAGCCGCCGCCGTCCTTGCTCTCACCGCCACTGACCTCCCAGAGGCCCGCCAAGGTCCCAGGTGGACTACGCATGACGCGTAGTCCATCCTAGACACTCACCCGCGTCGAATCGAGACCCTGAGCGTCGATTTCGGCTTACGCCGGCGATCCCCCGCCGCGGGAGAGGAATCCCGGCGAGTCCCGCCGCCGCCGTCAGCCGCGTTCAACCCTGGCCATCCGATCCGAGATGTACGCCCGAGATTAGATCCCAAACCGATCAAATCCCAACCCTCAGATCCGGATCCAACGGCCCAGAACCCTAGATACCGGTTCGGCCTGGCAAACTTGCTAAAGAACCCCTACCTTTCTTCGTTTTCAACCCGCAGTCCAGGCGCTTTCAAAAATATTTACAGTTGGGCCCAGTTTTTAGCAGATAACCCCCTGGCTTTTCTCAGAATAGAATCCGCCGTCCAGTTAGGGTCTTTTTACGCGTTGGCCCTCGGATCTTTCTGGTTTTTACGTTTTAGTCCTCAGTTTTTGTAGAAAACCCCCTGGAACTTCAGTTTTCTTACAAATAAGCCCCTGAACCTTGTTTTAGGCCTAGTTTATGCGTTTTAGCTCCGTTTTTAGCGTTCTTTTTATCCACGCGATCGTTGTAACGCGTAGAATAGTTTTAGCTTAGCTTTTCTTGCTGTTTTTATGTATTGATGTACTGTTTCTTAGTTTTTGTTAATGTTTGCTTGTATGCTTATTTTCGTGCATTGTTTTGGCCATGTGTTCGTGAGTAGACGTTGATCCATCCAAGGAGCCCCAGTACCAGTACCCGGAGCAGCCGTCTTCCGAGCACTTTGAGCAGCAGCAGGAGAAGTACGAGGAAGGCAAGTATAACATGAACAACCTATCATCTTTAAATACAATTTCATACTGCATTTTAATACTGTATGCCTTTAAGGATTTCCTAGCCAGTTTATATCCTTTAAATATAACCTTGGGTTGCATTTTGGTTAGTTGTGCTAGGTTGCTGCGCTATAACACACTCTGGTCCTTTTTAATTAATTTGACTAATGGTTTACTTGAACTTAATTCTGAGAGTGGCACTCTGTGTGGCTTGAGTGGCTCACGTCTCGTTAAAATTGGCTTTTGTTAGAAACATGGTTTAGGGGGCCAGCACGGTGCTTAGTGCTTGGTTGGCCACTCTCCATAAGGACCGGTTCATAGAGCGACAACCTGGGACAACAGCGCTACCACAAGACTGGAATGGGACGGTCTTGGCTTACTAATTAGGCCATTTTGGTTCGGGAGTAACTTACCGACGGGGCATGGGGGGTGGTGAGCTTCAATGGTGGCCAGGCTACGAGGCTGGTCTGTGTGTCTTGTACCCCCTCGAGGTGGTTACCATCGTTGCGGAGCCTGATTCCTTAGCGGTTACACCTTGCCAATGTGTCCTTTGTAACGGCCTCGTAGTGAGTTTGCTAGTCATCTCACCTAAGGAAGTGTGATGAACAACTGGCGTAGCTCACGACTTGTGGGTAAAGATGTGCAACCTCTGCAGAGTGTAAAACTGGTATACTAGCCGTGCTCACGGTTATGAGCGGCCCAGATCCTCCTTTTGATTAGTGAAGTTATCTCCTTCCGACGAGGGAGGTGCTTCTCGGGGTTACCTTGGTGGCTTGGTCGTGGTTTGGTTCTCAGTAGTAGTATAATTTAATTCTGATTAATGACTATGTAACTGGGTTAATGGTAATTCATCAATTCGTAGTAAATAGCTTTAATAAAATTTTGCCAACACTTAAAAGCTAATGCAGTTGAGTCAGCCAACCTTAGAGCCTCATAGTTTGTGTTATACTTGTTGAGTACAAGTTGTGTACTCACCCTTGCCTCTTCTCTACTTTTTCCTCTTGGCTACGCTACTGCTGCTCAGTTCCTGCCGACGCGAGGGAGTTCGCTCAGCGCTACCAGGACTACGAGGACTTCTAGGTGTTCGTCTCCCAGTCGACGTCCCTGTGGCGCCCTGCTTCAGCTTCGGAGAGTTTTATCGTATTTGTACTTCGCTTCCGCTGTATCAGACATTTTGTCATTATTGTAATAAATAACATTCGTATTCGCTTTATTATGTCTTTTGACGTGATATGTGCTATGATATACTGTTCATTCTGTTGTATATACGTGTGACTTGATCCTGGCACGTATATGATTGCTCGGTTTATGTTCTTTTATAAACCGGGTGTTACAATGAGTCCTGAGCTGACGGGAAGCATATGCAACGACTTTCCCATCCTGCATCAGTACACAACCCAATCCTTGTCGGGACGCATCACAATAGATGACAAAATCCCGATGAATATCCGGTAGGGTTAGCACTGGGGCTGTCGTTAATCTCCGCTTCAACTCCTGGAAGCTCCTTTCACACGACTCCGTCCAGGTGAACCTCTTCTCTTTCTTGAGCAGCTCTATCATGGGCCGGGCTATCTTAGAAAATCCTTCAATGAATCTCCGATAATACCCAGCTAATCCGAGGAAACTCCTGATCTCACTGACATTAGTTGGTTGCTGCCAGTTGGATACCGCTTCGACCTTCTCGGGGTCCACTGCCACTCCTTCTGCGGTCAAGATATGACCAAGGAAAGCTACTTTCTCCAGCCAGAACTCACACTTGCTGAATTTGGCATATAGCCTATGCATTCTCAGCTTCTCTAGAACTACCCTCAGGTGTTGCTCGTGCTCCTGGATACTCTTTGAGTAAATAAGTATGTCGTCAATGAAGACTACGACAAACTTATCTAGCTCGTCCATAAACACTTTGTTCATGAGGTTCATGAAATAGGCAGGTGCATTTGTCAGTCCAAAAGACATCACTGTGAACTCAAACTGTCCGTATCGGGTGACAAAAGCTGTCTTCGGGATGTCGCTCTCCCTGATTTTGAGCTGAAAATAGCCGGACCTGAGATCAATCTTGGAGAAGTACTTGGCTCCTTTTAATTGATCGAAAAGATCATCGATCCTGGGAAGGGGGGTACTTATTCTTGATGGTGACTTCGTTTAGTGCCCGGTAATCTACACATAACCTCATACTTCCGTCCTTCTTCTTGACAAATAGAACCGGGGCTCCCCAAGGAGACGAACTTGGCCTGATGAAGCCAATCCGTTGTAATTCCTCTAGTTGTTTCTTTAACTCTGCCAACTCAGAGGCTGCCATCCTATAGGGTCTTTTGGCTATGGGGGCGGTTCCAGGAACAAGATCAATGACAAATTCTACGTCCCTATCTGGTGGCATACCGGGAAGTTCTTCGGGAAAGACATCGGGGGTACTCATTCACTACAGGGACTTCTTCGAAGGTCTTGGTTTCCATACAGAATACCATCGGGTTTGCTCCACTTTCCCGGGTATGACAGGTCACTCGGACTCCCTCTGGGTTTGTCAGATGTACTACCTTGTCCGTACAACCTATGAGGCCATTATGTTTGCTTAGCCAGTCCATTCCAAGGATTACATCTATCCCTTCTGACTTAAGTACTACTAGGTCTGCTAAAAACTCTACCCCACTTAAATTGATCCTTACCCGTAGACAACCCAGTTGACACCTGATGTCTCCTCCGGGCGTCCGGGTTAACAGGGGTGTTTTTAGTAGTACTGTAGGTATTTTATGTTTCTCCACAAAACTCGAAGATATGAATGAGTGTGATGCTCCAGAATCAAACAGTACTGTTGCAAGAGTTGAGCTGACTAGGTACTCACCGAGTACTACACCCTGGGCTCCTTGAGCTTCCTGTGCGTCGATGTGGTTGACACGGGCTCGTCCAAAAGACTGCTGAGGTTGCCTCTGCTGGTTGTTATTGTTGTTGCTGTTGCCGCGGAGGGGTACTCGGTTGGCACCGGTCAGCACTGGCTTGGGTCCGTTCACTGTGTTGGAGAAAGCTGAAGTAGCTGGCTTGTTCTTGGCATAAGGGCAGTCAGCGATGAAATGCCCTGTCTCTCGGCAGTTGAAACAGGCCCTCACATTGCTGTTGTTATTGGTGACCTGGCTCGCATTATTCTGTGAGGCCCTCATGGTGTTCTGGCTTCTGGGCTGTGTGTTAGGGGCCCGTGGTCCTGTCACTTGGGACTGAATTTTGTACTGCATTGGGGCTTGGGACCTTGGTGCGTTGTAGCTGAGACTTCTGGTCTTCTGAAAACGATCCTGCTGGCGTGCCTTGCTCTCCAAAAACTTGCGCTTGTTATTCTTTCTTTCATCGATCTTGGCCCTCTCCGTGAGGATTGCCTTGTTCATCAGGGTGTTGAAATCAGGGTAGATCTGAGCAGTGAGCAGGGTCCTGAGTTCTGGATTTAGTCCCTTCTTGAACATGTCCTGTTTCTTTTCGTCGTCGTTCACTTCTTCGGGTGCATAGCGAGCCAGCTCCATAAATTGGTGTGTATACTCTTCCACCGTCATATTCCCTTGCTGGAGTGCGCGAAATTCATCCGCCTTGCGCTTCATGGTGGCCGAGGGGATGTGGTAACGGCGGAATTCCCTCACGAATTCATTCCAGGTGATGGTGGAGGCATCTCGGGCGGCAGCGCAGTAATTTTCCCACCAGGCTAGGGCAGTCCCGGTGAGTTGATGTGCTGCCAGAAGGACTTTATCCCGATCTTGGCACCCAAACGGTTCGAGCTTCCTCTGGATCATGCGGAGCCAGTCATCTGCGTCCAAGGGGTTGCTGGATCCGGCAAAAGTGGGTGGCTTGGCCCTCAGAAAAGCTGTTAGCTTGTCGTTGAAGGTCTGCTCTCGTGGCTGCCTGTTCATTAGAGCATTGGCCAGTGTCTCCAGTATGAGAGTCTGGTTATGGATCACTTGTGCCAGGTCCACAAAGGGTGGTGGTGGTGGTAGCTGTGCATCCTGGTTTTCTCCTCTGCCCTGACTCACTTCTTGTTCTTCCTGAGGATGGTTTTGCCCGTTAAGGCGTACTCCTGCATCAGCGGCTGCAGGGTCCCTGACACGGGAGGCCCTCGTGACGCTTCGGGAAACCATCTGCAGATTTGGTAGGGTTTTTGTGAGATTGGGATTAGGTGATGTTTAAGTTATTTAATTCGTATTTTTGAAAAAGGCAGAATTAACCTTCTGCCGAAAGGCACACACAACAAGCACACAACAAGGCAAACAAGCGACTTTTACTAAGGCGAGGTAGGGTACAACACAGGAACAAGACTAGAACGCGTACTAGACGTCCGGGTACAGGTTCAAACTAGGAATACAACTTAAACTGGAAGGGCTAGAAGGGTACAACAACAGGGTAGGGTTGGACACTCTACTCGCGGGGCGAGTCATCTTCTGGGGTGGTACGTGCTTCCGGGGAAACAAGCGGCTCGTCGTCCTCCGGGTTCCCGTTCTCTTGGGGCTGAGCAGCAACTTCTCTTTCTCTGACAGCAGTAGACCCTTCGGGGTTCTCGGGTGGAGCTCGAGGGCTTCCAAAGAGCGCTCCCCATCCTATGACGGGTGTCCCAAGTAGAACCTGATCTTCTCCGATGGCCGGAACTGGGGTCCCATTTCTGGTCCATTCTTGCATGCGCCGGTCTCGGGCCTGTCTGAGGCTCTCCTGTGCAACTGCTTCACTGCTGATCGCGGCTGCAGCTCTTGCCTCAGCTTGGGCTGCTCGGACCTGTTGGAGCCTCACCGCGAGTTCAGCTTGCTCGGCACGATTGGTCTGCTCTCTCAGCAGGTGGGCCTGCTCATCGAAGAGTTGATCCAAAGCGGCCAAATAGTTAGCCACTTGGTACAAAGGGTCTACTTCCTGGCGGCGCCGTTCCAGGCTTCTCATGCGGGCTTCCCAAACAGGGGTTCTGATGGCCGGCGGAAAGAACCTCATTGGCGTGGGTGCTAGGTGTTCTTCGAAAATCCGGCACAGGTAGCGGAGTGTCTTTCTGATGGCCAAGGGATAGGTGTCTTGGTGCCTAAACCCTGTAGCGGTCACTCGCCAGGACTGGATGTTGGGGTAGCGATCACTTCTGGCGATGACTAGGATCACCCTGCAGCGGAGAGTGCCATGGTGTTTGTACTCTCTGCTGTAGTACCTTGGGCGTTCCGTGACGCCAAGGCTTTCCAGGGCGTTGATCAACAGGCTGGGGAAGCCAGGTGCAGCTTGGCAGTCGCCCTGGGTCCAACCTTCCTCAGCCATCTGAAAACAAAGATATGGTGAAAAACTTGCACAAATATTTGCGGTACACAAAGGGGTAGATGGTTTTTATTTATGGCATCATGATGGGGTACAACTTCATGGGTACATGATTATTAGAGCAAAGGTTCTAGCTTAGAGACTACTCCTATCATGGGGATTCTTCCTCAATTCTAAAGGAGCGCTTCTTCAGTGGAAGGTACTGATCCATCACATCATCCTCGGTCTGAGTTCCTTTATCCCAGTGGGTTTCTTCGGGTTCTTCTTCTTCAGTCTGAGTGCCAACGTCCCAATGGGTTTCCATGGGTTCTTCCTCTTCTTCGCCTTCTTCTATCCATCCACCTATTCCCCAGCGAGCCTCGTACCTCCGTATCTGAGCTTGGAGAGCGGTTAGCGAGTTCTCGGCGCGTGTGGCTCTTGCCCGCTGTTCTTCCAGTTCTTCCTCTTTTTCATCCATTTGGACTTGGAGGGCGGCTAGGGAATACTCGGCATGGAAAGTCCTCGACCGTTGTTCCTCCATCTCCTGGGTTGCTTTTTCTGCTCTGTGGACCTGCTGTTTCAGTTGTGCTGCTTGCTCGCGATAGAGCTCATCCAGGCCGGTGAGGTAGATGGACAGGTGGGATACAGTGTCTTCCAGATCTTCTTCTTCCCTCTCGAGTCCTCTCATTCGGGCGATCCAGGTGCGTCCTCTTCCTTCAGTTGGCGGGAAGAACCCCATAGGAGTCCGCTGAAGGTGATGCTTGTAGATCACTCGGAGCCGTCGCAGGGCCTTACGGGCGGCTTTCCGATAGGTATCCGGGAAACGGAATCCAGTGGTGGAGATGAACCAAGGGTCCACATCAGGATAGCGGGTGCTTCTTGCTATGAAGGTCATCAGGTCACACCGAAGAGTACCCTTGGAGTCGTACTCCCGATAGAGAAACTCTGGTGGATCCACAACTCCGATGCGTTCCAGGCTGAGTATCAACAACTTGGGAAGGCCGGGCTCTGCGAAACAGATTCCGCCAATCCATCCATTGTCAGCCATCTGGAACAGGGCAAGAACCAAAGGTAAGTGTTTGTGTGAGGAAAGGAAAAAGTCCTAAGGTAAAGGGTCTAAAAACGGGTTTCGCTCCTAGGGTCACGTCCTACGGCCAACCTACGGCTCTGATACCATCTGAAGCGTCCTCTCATAAGAGAAGACTTAAATGTGATACAAAGCACCAGTCCCAGGAGGCTGATGCCACATTTATTACATCAGATGGTTCAAAACCGTACAAACCTTGGAGGACACTCGATACAAATGATGATAATTATTAACCAAGCTACAACGTAACACCAGACCGCAAACCACATAGGGTCTACCACGGGCTCAGAGTACTGCGACAGCGGAGGCATCTCGACAGGGCCGGTACCACAAGCAAGGTTGGGTGTAGAACGATAACCCTACTCGGCGTCGTCTGGAACGAAGTCCGGGTCTTCTTCTGTAAAAAGTGAGAATGGGGTGAGTACGAACGTACTCAGCAAGTCCAACCACACCCACGGAGGGGGTTATAACAGAATAATATGCATAGGTAAATCAAGGAATAGGTTACGGTTTAATTTGCAGAAAAACGACATTTTATGCAGGGGTTTATTTTACGGAAAACCTTTTAGAAATCAGCTTTTTTTTTTACAGTAACACAGAGTTCAGGTTTTAAACTGCTACCGGACTCCCCGTCCGTCGTAGCACACGGCACAACTGCCGGAACCAATTCCGAAACAACTCACACCAGCCCATCCCAAGAAACACTAGTTATGTGACCACACCGTAACTCGCCCAATACCGTGGGCACGGACTATTCGAATAGATTCTTAACTCTGCAGAGGTGTGCAACTTTACCCACAAGTAGGATACCACAACTCGAACACCGTCGTGTCGGTGTAGATCCCAACATAGCCATTACCCACCATAGCTAAGCCCGACTAGCCATCACGGGATGCACCAAGGGGTCATCGACCGTTCACGTAGGTATAACCGGGCATAAGTCACTCGGGGCTTATCCCTTTTCCTTAGTCACCCGTCGCTCTCAGCTCTCCTGATGGCTATCACACCAACTAGTGGGATTTATGCTACGCCGTTACCCATTCAACGGTCGAGTGGTCTGCACGATAGTGGAGTTAGGTGAGATGACACACCAACTCGGTCCTTAAACACGACAAGATGGATATCTCCCTTCTTTTGCCTTGCCACATTGGCACAAGCACACCAAATGGCAAATCCGTAGAAATGCCATCCATCCCGTCTAAACTTTCTTTGAAAACACCACATTTATCCCATCCCACACGCACACATTTTCTTTATAAAACAAATCGTATTATGAGTAAAGTCCTAAGCATTCTAATATCGATTAACGTCCAAGCAAAATCAGACGTTAATCTAGGTGGTCAAGGAATGGTCTTCACAAATCAAGGGGTGGCTATCCAACCGTGTTTTCATGCAAGCAAAACATATGCAATTTTATAAAACAGGCCATTGGTTTGTGTTTATAAAAAAAACTAGGACATAAACATGTATCAAAGGATGGGATTGAACTTGCCGTCTTCAAAGCCTTCGGGGAAGTCCTGTCCTTCGGGCTCGGGGTCGCGGAACCGGTCCTCGTTCTCCTGCTCACAGAACTGCTCGTTGACGGGCTCTCCCTCGTTCACTCCGTGGTCTACAGCACACACAAACAAGCATTCAATCAATTCAAAGATCTATCGTTGAGCTCGAATCGGAATCACATAAAATATGGAGATAGAAGTGGCATTTTTGAGTGTCTCCCTAATGGCATGGCCAAGATTTGGTTATGAGTGGCGTGGTAAAAGTTTCGGGTTAATCAGAGGTTGTTTGTTACATGAAATGATAGGTTTAGTAAAGGTTCGGGATCGGATAAAAGGTCAGGGGCCTAGTTGTAAATAATTCGGGAGAACCCGGGGCCTGTTTATGATTTCTAAAAGTATTTAGGCCTAAAAGGGAAGTGCAGGGACCTAATTATTATTAGGTTTAAATAGTGGAGGATTTGTTTGCAAAAATAGAAAAACAGAAGGGCCTTTTTAGGAAAAAGCCCATAAGGAGTGGGGGCTCTTTATGGAATAAAGGGAAGGGGGAGGGCCTAATGGCAAAACTGCCATCTCCCTCCTCCCCCACGCACTGGGAAACAGGGGAGGAGCGTCGGCTCGCCGGCGGCGGCCCGATTCGGGCGCGCTGGACTTGGGCGGCGGCCGGGGGTGAGGGGAAAGGGGAAGGGTGGCGCCCTGGAGGGGATCCCAGCCTCACCTCGGGCTGGGATGGCGCGCAGAGGCGGGGCGGCGTGGGTCGGCGGCGGCGGGCGGGAATGGCTGCGGCGGCGGCGCTGTAGGTTAGGAGAGGGGGCTAGGGCCGGCGGGTGAGGTTGTGGAGCTGGCCGGGGAGCTCGGGGCCCCTTTTATAGGAGAAATGAGGTGGTGGGGGTAGTGTGAGCCGGTGGCGGCCGGTAGGTGCATCCGGCGAGCGGTGCGGGGCGGAGTTATGGCGCTCCGGCCATTCTTGCGCGTCGCGGGGCAGCGGGTGCGTCGAGGGCGGGCCGATGCGACGACTCGGCAGCGGCACAGGGCAAGGGAAGGCGCGCACGTGGAGGGGCCCGGTGATTGGGCTTGGCGTCGCGCTGCGAAGCCCGAGTGACGAGGCGGCGGTGCTACTGTGCAGGCGCGCGGCCGGCGGTGAGCGCGGCACAGGGAGGCGGCAGCGGCGGGCCTTGGGGGCGCGTGGAACGCGTGCTCGCGGGCGGGCCGAGGCGCGTGCGCGCACAGGGCGAGGAGCAGCGGTGCGCGTCGCGCGTGGCCGTGCCGGAGCGGTGGCGTGGCGGGCTTGGCGTTAGGCACGGCGAGGGCGCGCATAGAGGCAGCGGCGGTGCGGGGGCAGGCGCGCACGTGGCCGAGCAGGGGAGTGGGCGTGCGAGCGCGTGCGCGCGGGTGGCGCCGGGCGGAACAGTGAGCTCGCGCGCGGCGGCGGCCTTTGCGGCGAGGCAGAGGGCGGCAGGCGGCGGTGCACGCGCGCGCGTGCGGGCAGGACGAGCGGGGGAGGCGGGGTGCGGCTCGGGGCGGCCTGGCACGTTCGCGCGTGCGCAACCGGGAGCGGAGGTGCGCGCGCGGGAGGGAGGCCGGAGACGGGCGGCACGGCTGGGCGCGCGACAGGGGAGGGAGGAGAGGAGAGAGAGAAGGAAGGGAGGAAAGAAAGAAAAAGGAAAAAGGGTGAAGGAAAAAAAAAGAAAATAGGAAAAAGAATTAAAGAAAAAGGAAATGGGGAGAAAGGGAGGGAGAGAAAGGAAAAAGGAGGGGGAGGGGCGGTGCGCGCCAGCGGCGACCACGACTGCGGTCGGCCACGCGTGGCGTGCGGGCCGCGGGGGGGAGGGGGGTGGGGCACGCGGTCGGAGGAGAAGAGGGAAAAGGAGAGAGGAAAAAGAGGGGCGGGATTCGCGGCGGCCGGTCACGACGCGTCGCGTTGGATGGGGAGGAGATGAGACGTGGATTGAATTCGGGTGTCGGATCAGATCTCCGGGGATCGGGAGATCGGAGCAGGAGGGTTTCCGGGAAGTTAGGGTTAGGGTTTGAGGAGAGATCGAGCTCAACGACGAGAAACAAAATTTTAGCGCACGATTTATTTTAGGTAATTTTCGGGATGTTACAGCTGGCAGTGATAGGTTTTGCTAAAATGGCTAAACAGAGTTTGTCTATATTTCTTTCGATCTTGTCATTAAGTTCTATCCTTCCGAGAGCTATCTTAGATGAAGATGCCTATATAAGAAAGTATTTATGATCAATATGATATTATTAAATCCAAAAGGTTATATATAAGAAGGTGGAAGTGAAATGGTGATACCATTAGAATGGCAAGTTGACAGGTGGAGCACCCGGGTCTTCACTTGTTGTGATCTGGAAATTGTAAACAGAATTAGTCAAATTGTAGATAATATGTTTTGTATGGTAGTAAAATCTACAAATTGTTGTGTAGTTCTAGATAAAAAGGTTATAATTTTAGCATCTCAATTAATGAAGCATGTAGAACATGCTGGTCCTAATAGTATTTGGTAATTAAACAATATCATTGTAGATTTGTAAGTAGAAACTGGAATAGAGTAGCATTTTGTAACAGTAAAAGTGGAAGAAACATATTGGAGTACCTAGGAAAATCAGAGGGGGCAAGAGATGAGAGTGGCCAGAGCTGTGGCTTGGAAGATGCGTGGATTTCATCGTTCCTTACCTCAGCAGAATGAATTGAGGAACGACGAAGATGGAGACGCGGGGCTGTTGTGCAGTCGCTGGTTGCAGAAATGTGAAGAGGAGAGAAATTGAGAGAGGGAAAGAAGTAGCAGTTGGATAGAGTAGTACTTGCTTAAAGAGAGGAGCTGTCACTGGATGTCACGTGTACGCTGGAGTATAGTAGAAGGCATAATATTGTGGAATCGTCTGCAATTTCTGTGATTAGAGATGCATATGGTAAACGGCATATTGAAACCGCAGCATGAAGAAGTGCCATGGAAGAAGGGCCAGCTATAAACATAGTCTCTTGGAGGTCGGCAAATTTCGCAGGCCTGGTATCCCACACTATTATACAAAAATTGTACAGAAGAAGAATATAAAAAGGTAAAGAAGAAGAATATAAAAAAATGTAATAAAAATAAAATTCATAGAAGAATGTATTAGTAAAGTCCAGCTTGTGGCATAATGTTTTTAGTAAAAAACATTTGTAAGGGACAAATGACAGGGCATATTAATTACAAAAGGCATCTCAAAACAGAGGGCATGGTGTGCAATGATCAGGGAAAGAAAAGGACTGTTCTTATATATGTTTAGATATATCTTTTTAGTTTTATCTTGTTATGTTGCAATGTCAACTTCACTTCTCTTACTACATTCCCCTCTCTATACAGTTACATATAAATATAAATGGGCCTATAACCATATGGAAGGCCCTAATATCTACACCTTTTTACATAGTAAAAGTAAAATGCATAGTTTATTGAAATTATAGTAGCATTTGAGATAAGGAGAAATTATTAAACCAACAATCTGTAGTTACCTGACACTGCAAACTTGGTCAGCAGGAAATCAGTTGATGTAGTAATGAACTAATAGACCACGCTACCCAATTCAACTGATCTGCATACAACCAAAATGCAGAATATATATTAGGGAGGTAATATAATATGTAACTGTATCTATTAGTGAAACCACAGGTTGTGCAATTAATCAGTATGTCACAAAGCTTTACTATAGATAATATCTTTTAGCCTGTCTCATATGGACAAAACTGATTGTCTACCAACAGTTAATAAAATGAGGTCAACTACAGATTTAGCGCAGCAGTAAAAAAATGGCATATATAGTACAGATTTAGCGCAACCTTGGCATAACCCAAAGCAAGAGCATTAGGCTGAAAGTACAGCACAGTAAATGGTATTGAATATATACAAAAAATTATGCAAAGTGAACAGGTCTAGATAGTATAAAAATAAAAGATAAACATACCTCGACTCAGTGTGAAAGGTTCTGAAGTTTAGTTTTTTTTTGCAGTGTAAAGCGTGTGCCTAAAAATAGGTAAACCAATGTATATGCACATCAGACTATAAGTAAATCCACCAGTCATAGTACTCTTGCATGCGGGCGAAAAAAATGGACGAACATAGGCAATGGAAAGGGAAAGGGGCAGCACCTTTTCTGTCGTTTAATCGCCTCACCCAAGCTAGACTAACCAGATCGATGAACAGAGAGTCGCAGCTGGCGCAAGGCGAGGGGCGGCGGCGGCGTTGCCGACGCCGGCCCGGCGAGTACAACCGGACCAGCACCAGGAACGGTGGCTGCACTGGCAGAGCCTTCGATCAGAATGAAGACAGCAATCCATAGTACTGATTAGGGAGGGGGGGATCGACGAACACAGGCAACATATAGGGAAGGGGCAGTACCTTTTTTTTCTCTGGTATATTCGCTTCACCAAACCTAGGGTAAGCAGATCGATGAATGAAGGGGCGCAGACAGCGTGAGGGCAGCGGTGGTGGCGTTGCCGACGCCGGCCCGGCGACCACAACCGGAGCAGCACAAGGAACAGTGGCTAGACCGACAGTGCCTTCGATTGGGACAAAGGGAGTAAGAGGAGCGCACAGCGAGGAACAAAAAGTGTAAATGGCAGAACAGGAAAAAGAAACGCTGAACGGTAAGAAGATAAGGCAGACTCACACACAGTAAAAAACTTCGGGAGACTTCCATCCAATCCACACATGGCGTCGAAACTCTAGCCAAGCACTACCACACGATACCCATCCAATGGTTACCGTACTATACATATCGGATGGGTCTTTTTTTTTCTGCAGACGTGGATAGCTAGGCGCCAGCCTAGCTTGGGAGCTTTAACATATAGAAATATGACAATGCCAATAATTTTTTTGAAGAAAACAATGCCAATAATGATATATAGGAACACAGGCATTTTGTCAATTTATACCAGCGTTTTTTTTTGGACGTGTTAGGACGCTAATGATGGTGGCGTCCGCGGCCATTACCTGCGCGCCCACTCCGATCCAAGCACGTCGGCGTCTCCCCCCCGGCAGCACAGCTTGTTCTTTGGTCCATCTGCGCAGGGACACTCAAGTGAGTGAGCCTGCAGCTGCAGCTGCTGGCACGTCTCCCTCTTGCTCACCAACTACTATTACTACACGCTCGCGCGAGGGCATACACGACACACCAGCCGAGAGAGCTCTTCGAGCTTGCGCGCGCGCGCCCCGCAGCAGCCATGAAGTCGTCGTCTCAGAACCAGAGCCCGAAGACCCCGTCGCCCCGCGGCGGCACGGCCGGAGCCGGGGCGGAGCACGCGCGCTCGGCCTCGGAGCCGTGGCTGGCGGCCGCGGCGGCGGCGAGCGCCAGCGACGACTCGTGCGTCAACGACGTGGACAACTTCGCGCGCACCGTGGCGGCCGTCAAGTCCAAGTCGGCGTCCTGCGCGCGCCCGGACATGCTGGCCTCCGTGCTGTCGCACTACGCCGCCAAGTGGCTCCCGGACGTGGCGCCCTCGGCGTCGTCCCCGGCGTCCTCGGCGTCGGGGCGGTTCCTGCCGCCGGAGTCCCCCACGGCGACGTGGCTCAAGAAGCGGCTCCTGCTGGAGTCCCTCGTCGCGGCGCTCCCGCCCGACCCGCCGGCGCCGGGGTGCAGCGGGGCCGCCGGCGACGACGGCATCACGTGCGACTTCCTGCTCAAGCTGCTCCGCGCGGGGAGCATGGTGGGCGCGGACGCGGCGCTGCTGCGGGACCTGGAGGCCCGCGCCGCGCGGCGGCTGGACCAGGCCACGCTGGGCGCGGTCATGATCCCGGCGTTCGGGCACGCCGGCGGGCACGCGGCGCTGCTGCTGGACGTGCCCCTCGTGCTGCGGCTCGTGCGCGGGTTCCTCAAGGAGGGCGCCGCGGCCGCCTCCTCCGCCAGCAAGGCCAGCTCCGCCGCGGCCGTCGGGGGCGGCGGCGCGGCGGCCGCCAGGGTGGCCAGGCTGGCGGACGCGTACCTGGCCGAGGCCGCGCTCGAGGCCGGCCTGCGCCCCGCCGAGTTCGGGGAGCTCGCCCGCGCCGTCCCCGCCCACGCCCGCCCCGCGGACGACGCGCTCTACCGCGCCGTCGACACCTACCTCAAGGTGCGCGTGCGCTCGCTCGCATCCCTCCACTCCTCTTCCATTCCTGCTTCCTCGATTGCACTCCCTGACCATGTCTCGGCGCCAGGCCGCCAGCCACACCACGCGCGCGTGTCAGTGCTAGCTTTTCAGACAACGGAAAATCGTTTACAGGTGCACACTACCAACGTGTCAGTGTTAGTGCACACTAACATTGCAGAGTTTGCATTGCAATTTTCAATCGCCATAGCCTGCAGTGAGATTGGTCAACAGGGGAAATCTTAGCTGCAGAGGCTGTTGGTTCCCCTTGGCAACGCCTTTTTGGGCACGGCGAAAGGCCGAAAAGGCACGCCACGGGTGGTGGTGAAATCTGCGGGTGCCTGGCCTTGCCTCAATGCCTTGGGTTGCACATTAGCACATAGGCGGCGTTTAGTTGATGGAAAATATTTAATTGGGTTGCCTCAATGCCGGAGTTGTCTACTGTAGCACATTTCGTTGTTATTTGATAATTAATATTTAATTATGGATTAATTGGGCTTAAAATATTCGTCTTGAGTTAAATTGTGTAATTAGTTTTTTTAACTATATTTAATGCTACATGTATCCAAAAATTCGATGTGACTTATACTATATATATATAAGTACTTTTCTGTAAACTAAACGCAGCCATAGACCCATCCCATCCTTCCTAGGCACTTGCGAGTCTGCGACGTGTTCGAATCCGTGCTGGAGACAGTAAACTAGAGTAGTTCAGTACGGGAAAAGAGAGAGGTATCAGGCATGCATATTCTGGACGGCGACCTGGTCTTTGGCCGCATGAAAACTTGCGAGGCATGTTCATGTGGTTCTGTGTTTGACTGTACTGTGATTTGCATTAGACCATGTACTAGTACGAATGTTTAGAATAGTAGGGTTTAGTACCATCCATGTCCATTTTTATTGCATAGGGGCATCTCCTGGCCGTAGATCCAATTATTCTGCAATCATCAGTTAAGGACCTGTGTGCACCATCAGAGCAAAGATCATTGCAAGCCTCCAACACACAACTATGCATATTCTATGATTCTGTATCGGGAAGGGAGCAGCTACACGCTTGTAATTTTTATCCACGGGTTTGTTTGTGCCTGGCCTGTGAACTGAATGATGGATTAGTTGCTTCCATGGCTTTGCTAATGCAAAATTAAAACCCATCCTCTTTGTCGTTAAGACCCTTCCTTGCATCTGTCTGTTGCATGAGGAGAGGATGTCTAAAGGCTGAAATGTCTTATCTCCTTGAGTCACTGTAGCGTCAAAAGCTGCCGTTTGAAGGTTCAGAACTTGACGCCTGATGCTGTTTAAACCCAACTCCTGATGTTTTTAGCATCTGTCTCGCGAAGAACAGACCTTGGGAGAGAGATGTCACGTGAGCTCCACCCGCAAGGCAAAAACCCAACAGAGAGAGTTTGTGCCTGTTATCACACATGGGAATAGGTGCTTCTGGGTATCAAAATCCCTATTGCCCCTTGGTGCTTGCTGCTCTGTGCCTTCAACTATTCAGCCATATTTCCTTTCAAAAAAAAAAATTATCCTTGTCCTGCTATGACAACCACCAGCAGCGTTACTGTACACCTGCCTCTGTCGCAGGAAACTAGATGCGCTTGATGCTAATATTCCATTCAGATTAATCCAAAGTTGTGCCGTTGTGCGACTGCAGCCTGCTCGGGGATCTTGCAGACGTGAACAGAAAATCCAGTAGATGCTTTACGGTCATCGCAGACGCAGAGTCCAGGCTAGAACAGTGGCAGGATCTATCCTTTGATCTCTTGGGCCTGACTATCAGAACATCAACAGTTTCAGATCTAAACGCAGCCAAAGAAATCTTGGGGAAGCCTGTTCCATTGCTCTGTGCATGTTTTGGAGCTGAAACACTGTCATCAGAAATGGCGACAGCGCTGGCCGAGAGGACTTATTCTCATGTCAAGTCGATGATGCACTAGTCGTGAAAAGTCATGTCAGATTCAGAATCGCTAGTTCTGCGATGCAAAACTGACGGTGTGCTAGAATGAAATTGCATCAGGATAACACAGATTGCTGCGATAATCGTGAAAAAAAATAAATCGTTGCTGACCCTTGGCATGGTTTTCCATTTCCTTTCCTGATTTCCGTCAGGCGCATCCAAACACGTCCAAGGAGGAGCGGAAGTCGCTGTGCCGGCTGATCGACGCGCGCAAGCTCACGGCGGAGGCCGCGGCGCACGCCGTCCAGAACGAGCGCATGCCGGTGCGCTCCGTGATGCAGGTGCTCTTCTCCGAGCACGGCAAGCTCAACCGCCTCGCCGAGCTGAGCGCCTCCTTCAGCGGCCCGCGGAGCCCCAACCCGGCGCTGGAGCTCCCCGGCCGCTGCCCCTCCAAGCGCGAGGTCCTCGCGCAGCACCAGGAGGTGCGCCGCCTCCGCGAGGACGTCGCCAGGCTCCAGGTTCTTCGTCGTCTCGAGCCTTCCGTTCTGCACCCAGTTCGTTGCTCCGATCCAGTACACTAACAGCCCGACTGCCTGACACTGATACGCGTCTCCATTGCAGGTGCAGTGCAACGCGCTGCAGGCCCAGGTGGACAGGCTGACCTCGGACAGGAGGCGGCGCGGCGGCGGCGGCGGCTTCTTCAAGTGGAGCGCGTTCTGGTTCGGTGGCGGCATGGGCGCGGACGTCGCGAGGGTCGACGACTCGGAGAGCGGCATGGAACGCCGGACGCCAGCCAAGGGGAAGAAGGACAGCGCCGCTTCGGCGACGCCGAACGCCAAGTGGCGCAAGTCAACTTCATGACGTGGAGTTGGAACCGGGCTGGGGAAGGGATGGGTTGTTAATTTTTGTTTCTTTTTTATTTTTATTTTTTCTTTTTGTTTGGTTACAGTAATTTCTGGGTTTGAAAGCTCTGTTGTGATTCTGTCATCGAGTTTCTGTTCATGATGAAATTATCTCACTGGACTGTATGAAAAGGTATGACGGCCCCAGCATTGATTAAGGAGAAGACCTCGTGCAGACCAAAAAAGCTCCTGAACAGACCAAGAAAGCTCCTGAACAGACTGAAACCACAAGAAGGCTAACATTGACTATGAAAAATTGATGTTCTGAAAATGCCGATAAATCTCACAGTCTCAGCAGTGCAGGAACAAGAATAATTCATTTCTTTTACAAATTAACAAATAGTTGTACACACACTAATCTGATCACAGTAGGGTGACCATAACAATACAGTACTATCTCTCAAGTAACAGGCAGAGCCTCAGACAGAAGTCTGCAAGCAATGCTTAACTCACTTATTCAGCTACAGAAACAAATAACAAATGGAGTAACTTTGCACACACCGAAAGAAGAATAAATAGGTCCAGAGTATGGTGCAGTGACTTATTTGTTTACTGCTTTCTTGAGCGCCTGCTTGCATCTGCTGAGGAACTTGCTGCTGCTTGTGGACACTGGAGCCTCATAGCCATATCTGGAGTCATCCTCGCCAGCAACCTTAGGCTTCCTGCCGATGCATTCAACCCCTCTTCTCATTCCAAGGATCTTGGAAGGGGATGAGGGCAGTGACCGGAAACCCCTACTGCTATCGGACCTTGGGAACCAAATCTTCTTTTCCTCCCTCTCCTTAATGCCAAAGCTGTTCCTGCATCTTGTTGTTCCCTGGTCAGAAGCAATATCGCCCTCAACCTCAACAATCTCATCAGAACATTCAGTAATTTCATTCCTGCAGCTGTCTTCGTCAATTCTGCATTGCATCTGCTGCTCTTCTGAAGCATTCTCCTCGTCACCGTCGTGCTGTTCATCTGAAGAATGGTATACAGAAGGACATTCTTGCTGGTTATCTATGAGCATATGAAGCCACTTATCCACATTTCCTTTGCCAACATGGTTCATGGTTTCATCATCTTCAGGCCTGGGAACACGTCGGTGATGAAGCACTTCACTTTTTTGAAGCAGAATTGACTGATCTGTGGGATACCTAGGAGTTCCATACATGCCAACTACTCTATAGGGTGGACTTGGGGGAAGTGATGAGGTCCTCGGTACTGAAACTGTCTCACTGGCATGATATTTTTCAGTATCAGACTCATAGCACTGCTGCATGGTCGCTTTACCCTTGTCATCTCTTGACCTCATAGGTGTACCAGTTCCCCTAGATGCCATAGTCTCCTTTATTTCTCTTCTCCTGCTACGCCGTTCTTTGATCGCCAACTCTTCTAGCTTCTCCCGAACCAATGTTCTGCCTCTTTCAGAATCAACAGTGTTCTGTTCAATGGAGAGAGACCTCCTTGGGAAGTTTATCACCTTCGATGGTTCATTTCTAGCATTGATGAATGCTGAAGCGCGAGTTGAGGTACCTTCTCCAATTTCTTCTTCACCTAGGGAATTGCATGCTTCGGAATTCCTCTGGTCTTCCTCCAGAAAAACTCTCAACTCCTGCTTGAGAGGGCTACTCCTCAATATTCTTGCTGAAAGATACTTTACACTGTCATTGTGCCTTTCCTCAAGCAATCCATCATCAACACGAAACCTCTTCCTTTCTGGCTTTATCTGCCTTTCCAAATCATCCCTCTGCTGGTACTTCTTACGGAGCTCGGTTTCAGATGAGTCACACATTGCTCTTTGTGCCTCCAATCTGGCCATGAGAGTACTGGTTGCAGCTTGGTTCAGCCTAAGTTGTTCCTTGTACACAACAGACCTGCATTTCGTATCACAACAGATAAGAATTAGCATTGCTAAGCTTCTTATGGAGACATGTTAATGTTCTTTTATTAAGGCAATCATGCTTACTGGTGCATGGAATCTCTGATCATCTTCTCCAGCACTGCCTTGTAGTTAGACTGAGCCTCTGCCAAGCGACGGCATTTCTCAACTCGCCGCTTCCTTTTTATCAGGAGCGCCTCCAAGCCCTGGATGGCCACCCGCTCCTCTTCATTCTTCTGCTTCAGCTCATTAGCCTCGTTCTCCAGTTCAGTGAGCTCAGCCTGCTTCTTCTTGGCCTCTTCTCTCTGCCTCAACGAGTCCCTAGCCATAGCTATGGACAAGTAAGGATTGCTAATGTAGCCATCAACATCCGGGTTATTATTCTCCTTAGTTGAATTAGTCCCGTGGCCTGAGATTGCCAAGTTGACATTCTCATCCTTTTCGCCCGTGAATTTCTTAGAAGCTACACAAAGAATGATCAATTAGCACTCCACCGTTCATATAAGAACAGGCATACGACATACCAAATAGATAGAAATGGGGAAACAATTACCGATCAAAGGGTAATTAGGCCTGAGCAGTCGGTTGGCATCAAGAGATTTGAGCACCGAGTTGTCAGAACCCCTCGTGGAAACGATTGCAGCAGGGGCAAGCCCCACTTTCCTTGTCATCTCAGAGAAGTGCTGCGGGAACGCGTGCGCCTCCACCACCTGTAGCGAGCTCAATTCCTCGCTGGAGCCATCGGCGAACAAGAACGCGAATGCTCTATTTCTGCACATCCATGAAGATCCATCAGTACAGTAAGGCAAGCCAATATCAGGTCCGTAACTTGTCCGCTGCGGCTGCCGGCTTACCTGAAGACGGAGTTCTTGGAGGCGAAGATGGAAAGGAACTGGTTGACGGAGATGCCGAGCTGCAGATCCCACCACGGCATGAGGAACTCCAGCTTGTTCTGTTTCTTCCTGCACACTTGCCACTGCACGATCCGCAGGTTGCTGGGCACGGTCTTCCCTCCCCCTGAAGAAAATCCACAGCAACCGGTCAATCGGTCAGAACTTGATGAGAAACTGACCAAAATCAGACGAAGAAAATCTCATAAGATCGCATCGATTTCTTACTGGCGCAGGGAAACCAGTGGTCGATGTCCCAGGCGAGGGGCGAGGTGGAGTCCGCGTGCAGGTAGAGCACGTTCCCGTACGCGTCCACCCGGAAGAGCGCCGGATCGAACCCCGCGTTCCTGCATCCAAGCGCCGCAGAAACCAATCAGCCGAGCTGGAGGGCGTGAAATCGCAAGCTCAAATCAAACCGCGGCGCCGGGACCGTTGGAGGATTCGTCACGCACCCGAGGTGGTCGAGCTGCTTCCAGAGGAGGTTGGCGAAGCCGCGGGGGTTGGCGGTGGGCGGCGCCTCGGCGTCGGTTACCGGGAACATCTCGTTCAGGTCCTTGGCCCGCAGCGCCTGCGCCCACGGGAACTCCTCGGTCAGCTCAGGCGCACTAGGATCATACAGGCGGCGGCGAAGGATCAGGCCAGGCGACCATTGGAATCTACACACGTACCTCGTGAGGTTGGAGGACGTAGGGGAGGAAGGCGTGCGGCGGGCCGTGGCCGTAGGGCAGGCCGACCGCCGCCCCGCCGCCGCCGCCGCGGCAGAGCCTGGCGTAGGCCTTGGGGTACCCCAGCGCGTCGTCCACCGCCTTCTCCTCCTCCGTGAACGCCGCCGCCATCGTCGCCGCCGCTGCCGGTGCGGGATGCACGCACGTATAGCTGCGGTATCGGGATCAGGAGCGGGAGTGGAGGCCTGGAGGGCGTGGGAGTGCGGAGCAATTTAGCCGGACGAGTGGAGGAGCGTTTGGGGTCCGAGGGATGATGATAGCCGGATAGGGACGGTCGGACGGGGAGAGAGCCGTTGGGGGTTCAAATCCGGCAGGTGAGGGGCACGTGGGAACGAGCAGGACGGCGTGGCCTGGCCGCCTGGGGGCGCTTGGGAGGCTGGCCTGTGGGCCCGTGGGTCCGTCGAGGAACGATTTGGAAGACCGTTGGAGCCATTAATGCAGGTTCACAGTGAGCTGCCGTGGTACTGGACAGGAGTTGTTGGAGCCGGCAGGTTGGGCGCGGATCTGCCTTTGTTTTACGGCGCCAGCTAGATGGTGGGACACTTTATAATTGTAGTTGAATGCTAAATTTTACTTTTATAGATTTTTTCAAAAAACACATTTTAGTATATATAATAGTGTTCATATCTCTATCTCTACTATAAAAAACACGTAGTGTTCTCATCTTCGATGTTTCTGCCCGCAGAACCATTCCCACGCGTGCCGACAAGTGGGCCCCCACTCGCTCGCTCTCTTCCTCCATCCTATCCGCACCGCACTCGCCCACGCGCCGCAGCCCCCCTCCCGAAGGCGGCGAGGCGCCTCCAGATGCAGGGACAACGGAGAGCACGCGCATGAAGGTAAGCGCGTCGTGCAGCGTGCTTGGCGGAGAAGATGGATGCAATGATGCGGCGGTGGTGAGGAGCAAGAGGAGGGGCGCGAGCCAGTCAGAGGCGAGGCGGGAGAGGAGGCGGCGCTGGGCGTCGGAGCATGGGGAGGAGGCGTCAAGGGCGGTGTTGTCGGTGTCCATGTGGCGGAAGAGGGCATGGGAGATAGCGATGTGGAGGAGGAAGAGGGCGGAGAGCGGGGGACGAAGGCTGCATACCTCTCGCGTCACCTCTCTCTCTGTCCCCCTTCGCCTGGGCACGCCGTCGCCCCCGGTTCCTCCGCCCGCGCTCACCACCTGCGTGCCCCCTCACCACCACCGGCCTCTCCCGCGAGCGCGCGACCTCGCCCCGCCGGCTCCTGCCGAGCGAGCTACCGTTGCGCCGCTGACCTGCCGTGGCCATGGGCTCAGAGCGCGTTGGGCTCGCCATCACCGCCGTCTCCGCTCTCCGACCCCCACCGTGCGCCGCCATCGCGCCCGCCCTCACCGCCACAGGCCTCTCCTGCGAGCGCGCAGCCTCGCCCCGCTCCTGGCGTCCCCATCGCGCCTCCCTGCCGTCTCCTCCCAAGCAAGTTGCCGCGGTGCCGCCGACCTGCCGTGGCCATCGGGTGCACCACCGCTCTAGGCTCCATCCAACTCAGGTACGCACTAGCCTCCTACGCATTACCTGTTCAATTTGTCTTGCAACTACAGCAAAAGCTTAATCATGAACTCATGGATCTCAACCACGCACTAACATCCTATGCATTGCCTGCTCAATTTGGCTTGCAACTACGGCAGCAGTTTAATCATGACCCATGGGTCTTGCCAAGGCACAAAATTGCAACATTCTAATGACAACTTTCAGGGCAGCACGTGACATTAACATACGAGTAGATGTCATCTTGGCAGAGTGTAAAGAAAAAATATGTTTCCTCTCCATTAATATATAAAAATGCATTATTTTACAAGTGAAATATAGATTTCATTTAGTAGACAATGTCTTCCAGAAGCTGAAATAGTTTGAGGAAAGCATGGTGCAGTACATACAAAGATGGTTTCTCCATCAGATGAGCAAGCTATGGAACTTGTTGAATTAAATTTTTCTCGAGTACATAAATCTGGCAGGGATCTGGAGTTTCACAAAAGAATGTAGATATGTAATTAACGTCATTTTAATATCCACAGAGTGACATAGACATTGTGGTCTACAACTAAAATGTTGCCTTACCTTATTTCAGTTTTCCCATTGGAGAAGACAATGAAGAGGAGCACACTCTGTTTCCTACCGCTCCCTGTCCTTTTGAGATTTGGTTAATTTAGACTTCATGGGATTCTGCTATTTGTGGATCATGTGAGTGAGGTGTTCTTCAGGATCGTGTGTGTGAGGCTGTTCCTCGATTGCGAAATGTTTGTTGGTTTAATGATTGCTATTATGGATATGTTACATGATAATTCTTTGCAATGGGGTTACTTTCACTCCCCTTATTTGTTGACTCTTCCTTCCGTTACTATCACTTCTATTGTGTATGTACTGTTTCTTTATTTTATTGCTTTCACATGTTAGAAGCTGAGCAAATAGAGCATCGATTTGTTCTCCTGAAAAATTGTTAGTGAAAATTGTTTATGAATTGGTTGCCTGAGATGCCTAGCAATGTTGCCTATCCGATATTACCTAAGGTTGGTACCACTTGAAAATTTTGACATGAAAACTTTGTAGTGAGAAAATACCATGTCAGCCATACTTCCCTCACTGATACAACATGACTTATATTTTAGAGTAGTTAAGTTGTCACCCACATTTTGTTTAGTAAGAGATGCTTCCCAGATTATCCCCTCCTGATGGATCTTCTGAAAATGGATCCAATAATACAGATAGCAGGCCAAAGCTTCTTGCTGGTTCTCCAGAAGGTTTATCTGATCATATGGATGGAAGGCTGCAAGAAGTGAGGATGAACCATCCTAAGGATTTCACTGTCGATTATAGGCGCAACATTTATGTTGCAGACACAATGAACAAGGCAATAAGAAAGATCAGTGATACAAGAAAGCTAAAACGGCCCATTCTAGGGTAGTCCACATGATACTCTTTGGTCCCCCCAAGCATCCTATGTTGTAGTCCATTTTTAGATAGTGCTCCTCAAAATTTTGGACAATTTTATAGTATGTTAAATGTGGTTAGGCTATATTTTGATTAGTTAATTTGTGATGCTCTTAACATTAATAACTTGTCTTGTTGAATTGTCGAGATGTAATATTAATAACTTGTCCTGTTGAATTGTGGAGATCTAATATTGATGTTTTTACAGCTCAATGCCAAGGATGTTGATGGGATGTTTTAGAGGCCCGCCTTTATTTCAATTTCACCAACAATGGATTAAGTTTAAAGATCCAAATGTGACCCAAAATTAACATGATTATTTGTATTTTTTAAAATAACTACTATTTTATTTTAGTTTTATGCCCGTAGCAACGCACGGGCTATTACCTAGTAGATACTAAAAAAATTTAGCGTACTCTATTAGCACTTTCGTTTGGAGGAATGTGCTAAAGTTTAGCACTTTCACTTATTTGGCTAATCTTAATGGTAATGTATCATGAGCATTAAATTTACTGATATGGTAAAGTCTTTATGAAAAGAAAGGAAGGGGATGTCACTTTTTCGACTCGGCTATCTAGTTTACTGTCTTAGTAATTTCCATTAAAACTGTCCTTAGCACCTCATTAGCACTTGGATCAAAATACAACTTATATCGAGTTAATGACATTTTTTGATGCGCGACCGACTCTCTGGTTGGGCGCCAGCAGTGTTACTCGGACGCTGCGTCGCCGCCCACCCATGTAAATCTTTTGTTCGAGACTTCGAGTAGGGATGGCAATTCCACCTGCGGATGCGGGTATCCGCGGATTTTAAACCCAATGGGTGCAAGTGCGGGTCGGATGCTGGTCCGATATTCCAACCGTGGATGGACCCACACCCACATCCATCTAAAAACAAAGAAACTCCGGTCCAGCCTGTTTAGATAAGGTCTAACCCAACTATCTTACCTATAAAATGATCACAGAAACTTATAAATTTATTGTTAGTTTGTTCTTATTACTTTGAAGTTATGGATTTATTGTTAGTTTACCCTTATTACTTATAGAAATATATTGTTTAACTGTTTAAATTGACAAATTTGTGCATTTTTATTATATATATGTTGCCACATCCGCGGGCACCCGAAACCTGCCCGAAATCCGCAGATGCGGGTGCGGATGCAGAAATGCATCCGCGGGTCTGCCCGCGGGCGGATTTTTTCCCAACCCCGTAAGTTTGCTTACAGACAGATTTTCACCAAACCCACACCCGCATCCGCGGATACCATCCCTAACTTCGAGTGAGGGCACACAATATTTGATGTTTGGGTTCGTGATTTCTCTATGCAACAATAGCTGGGTGCAGCATGATAGATCCAGGTCTGCAAGGATCTGAAGGGGAACCGGAAGAGGTCGACGGGACGGGACTGCGTGTACGTTTGTTGTTAATGCTGAACTAGTCCTCTTTGCTAGGCGCGGTTAACACGCTTGTGATGGTTACGCCAACCATTATTATCTGAAAAGATTAATTAAAATGAAATTTAGATGGACCGCCAGCCTAATAATGAAGCATGCATAGACTGTTAGCGCGTATGTAGCTAACTAATTGACGAGAGAATATATGCGTACATGCAGAAGTAGACAACAATGCTGACATCACTCAAATACATGTAAACTAGTAAGGTGGCCCGCGCTAATAGCGCGGCTAGTCTGATTTCAGCTATCATAGTAATATGTACATAAAATTCATTTTTTTCTCTAGGTAGTTTCTTTTTTTTCTCATAGTGATGAGGTATATGTGTACATTTTTTTAAGCATTCCAGAAGTAGGGCCATTTATTTCTACTTCGATGGAACCAACTGTTCATACTATTATTACTAAGTTTTATAATTTTATTCTAAATTTAGCTTTTTACTAATCAAAGTATCACAATAATATTTTGTGTTATTTATAATTCTAAAATTAGATGTAAACTAAGATTAGCTCATATGGTAGAACTTGTCCACTTGTGTTCAAGACTAAAAGTTCTCGACTCAGCATGAGTCCTCACATTCAGTGGTAGTAGATATGCCAGTCGACAGCGAGATGCTTGTAGTGACTTTAGGATCTACTTGCTCAATCCCCTGGAGGTGCTCGAGAGTGGTAGAGTTGCGTGCACGTATTCATAGAGGTGAGCATGTGTGCTTGTAATTTATTTCATAAAATAAAATTCTAAAAATATCTATTTAGTAATTGTATTTGTCATAGACTTCTATTGTAGCTATTTTGCATCCCAATTGGTATGCAAATTGATTGCTAATTTTCTTTATCCTTTAATTCCATATTTAATTTTTTATTAGTCTGATTTGACATGGAGCCATTGTGTAAACTGCTAATTTCTTTACGATAATTTCCTAATTTTTAAAATTTTAAATATATATAGTATTCTTATTTGAAATGGATTTTTTGAGTTAGTCTAGATAGTTAGATCTTCGTAATGCTTCAGCTTGACATACAGACATACAGTTTGGCGATGGAAGCCATACTCCACAGCATGAAAGAACACACCCGCACGATGCCCAAATTGAAACAATCTGATATGGATACATGTATCACAAATGTTTGAACTACAATTCCATAGCCCAATACGGGCATATGCAAGTCATTCCTGTCATTTTGTTGGAGTGCTCGTTAGCCTGATCAGTTTCTCTAGGCATGCAGCAAAACAATTTTTAGTAGCTATTTACTTTTCGTATTCGGTAAGGATTTTTAATCGAAAGCAAGTTTTATTAATTTATCAATTCTGAAATTATATATACTACCCGTATTTGATGTGGACTCGCCCGTTAGCCTAATCAGTTTCTCTAGGCGTACAGCAAAATAATTTTTAGTAGCTATTTACTTATCGTATTCGGTAAGGATTTTTAATCGAAGGCAAGTTTTATTAATTTATAAATTCCGAAATTATATATACTAATTGTATTTGATGTGGACTCTTTGTTACTAATCGTATTTGATGTGGACTCTTTGGGTTAATTTTGACCGTTAGATCTTCATATAATCCAACAGTGCAAATCATTCTCTTTTTTAGATTAACGTGAGAATTTATAGACCCTCTCGGCGAACGTGGTGGCTTCTTTTAACACTCCTTTAATAATATAATAGATTCGAAACTAAAATACGATAACTATTAAACCAAGCATCTATATTAAATTTGAATTATGACATAATCTTTCTTATGATAACATCTTCAAAAATAAGATCACAATTGACTATATTTGCACGATATTTTTAAACACATTTTTAATATCAAATAATTAGTTTTGGCTACTTGGAACAAATATTGTAACACCACGAACAAATAATATTCTTCTACGAATAAAAACTTAAGCATAGAGAACAAATAATAATGTACTATGAATAAAATATTAAACATCATCACATAAGTAATAATAAAGTGTATATGACTGCGTTTTCATACTTATTACGAATACTCCATCTTCTTGATCGTAATAAGTGTATGACTTCATTATTCTCATACTTATTACGACTGTACTCCATCTAGATTTGTACTACTCATACTATTCACAAATGATCTTCACATAAGTATTTTAGAGTCTTCCAAATTTAATCTTCATATGGTTAGTACTTGTGCATACATTAGGTATCTCTACATTAATTCTCATAGCATGCATTGACTACTGACGACCCTAACTAGGCTGTGGATGGAGGTATTTGTCTTCAACAAAGTGACGCAATTTGCCTGAATCATTCAGCAAAGGGTGCAAGTTCCTGAAACAGGTTATATATGTATCCGGCTAAGTCAGACTTTTGTTCTATTCAGTCAGCCCAAAGAGGCTTCCCAAGAAATATATAGTAGAAATATTCAGCAACACATAAAGAGAACTCGATTTTCGAACTATTGTGTTAGTCTTATTCACGGTTTTAAATAGCGGGCTATGGTAAATAGCGGCGTATTTTTCCCCAAGGCTAAGAGGCTATAGCGGAGATTATAGCGGGCTAAGGCAAATAGCGATTTACTACTAAACCATAAAAAATACAAGCAATAGATGCACAAAAACATAATAATTAGCGAATTTCATAAACATAAATATGTTTCTAGGGTGGGATCATTACTTAAGTTGACAATACAATAAAATTCATACAATTAAATATTCAATTATCTAAAAGACCAAAACAGTAGCACTGAGCTAAGTATAAGGCTATAGCGGCGTTCAAGCTACGCCGTTTAGCGCAACTATAGCGCAATTTAGCGTTCATAGCTGCCATAGCGGCATAAATACAAATAGTCTAGCGGGGACTCTCTGAAAAGGCTATAGCGAAACTATAGCGGGGCTATAGCCTGCTATTTAAAACCATAGTCTTATTATTATCATATAGGACCAATGATCAGGTTGACTACCACCAAATAGAGCACGCCTTGAAAATAATATGTAGCTCTCTAGAGAGTGACCAAGAAACACGTCAACATCAGCCTACTCCTCGTCGGCGGCGGCGGCCACCTCCTTCCCCTTTCCCTTCTTGGCCTTCTTCGCCAGCGCCTCCTCCTTGGCATCCTGCAGCGCCTCCACCAGCGCGGCGAGGCACGAGTCGGCGTCCTCGCCGGGTCCCTTGGGCGTCAGGTTCTCGGCGACGTCGGCGGGGGTCATGTCCACCTCCCAGAGCAGCGCCTCCGAGTCGTCGAACAGCGGGTTCGCGTCCACTCCGAGGTACACCTTGGCGAGGAACCTGAACGCCTCGGCGCAGCAGTAGGACATCTCGATGTGCTTGTCCATGCGGCCGCGCCGGATGAGCGCCGGGTCCAGCTTGTCGACGTGGTTGGCGGTGAACACGATGATGCGCTCGCCGCCGCAGGCCGACCACAGCCCGTCGATGAAGTTGAGCACGCCGGAGAGCGTCACCTTGCTGCTGCCCTTGTCGTCGTCCTTCTCCTCGTCGCCGGGCGGCTCCGGCAAGCAGTCCTTCTTGTCGCCGTCCTGCTTGCTCTCCTCGGCCTCGTCGTCCTTGTTGTTCTTCTTCTTCTTGCGCTTGCAGGTGAGGTCGAGCGAGCAGTCGATGTCCTCGATGACGATGATGGACTTGCCGGTAGTCTCGATGAAGAGCTTGCGGAGGTCGGTGTTGGTGCGCACGGAGGTGAGCTCGATGTCGTAGATGTCGTAGTCGAGGTGGTTGGCCATGGCGGCGATCATGGTGGACTTGCCGGTGCCCGGTGGGCCGTAGAGGAGGTAGCCGCGCTTCCACGCCTTGCCGACCCGCTTGTAGTAGTCCTTGCCGTTCTGGAACGCGTCGAGGTCGGCGATGATCTCCTTCTTCTTGGCCGGGTCCATGGCCAGCGTGTCGAACGTCTTGGGGTGCTCGAAGCCTCGAACACCACGTGGCTCCACACCCAGTCGCCGGACCAGAAGCTGGGGGATGAACATCGTCGATCAGCAGGCAAAGGCGATCGGTCGAGCGAGCTAGCTAGCTTCTTGGCGCAAGCAATTCCGTCAATTTGATTCGTTCTTACGTACCCGTCGGAGTCGAAGCTGTCGCCGGAGATGTTGGTGAAGAGCTTGCGCTGGCGGTTGGCGACCATGACGGCGCGGCCCTCGCGGCGGACGTGGGGGAGGCACTCGCCGAGGACGAGGTCGCGGTCGCGCTCGAGGAAGTGGAGACAGTAGAACCAGACGGTGGCGCCGCGCGCGGAACTCGTCGGCGACCTCCTCGTTCTATCCCATGCTGAGGGCGAGGCCGTCGGGGTCGGCGTCGCCCTCGCCCTCGGCGGGCTCGGCCTTGAGGTGGCGCACGCCACCCCTGGCCTCCCGCGTGGTGCGCATCAGGTACGCCTGGGCCTCCTTGTACGCGTCGCTCCGGTGCATGCGGCCGCCGTCGTACTCGGTGATGGTGACGCTGAGGTAGGGGTCGACGAGGGCGGCGAGGCGGCGCCGGTGCCGGCAGGCGTGGCGGCCGAAGAGCTCGTGCAGCTGGAGAGGCCACGGCCACGAGGCTCAGCGCCAGGCCGGAGTTGAGGGCGATTCCGCTCCGCAGAGACCACGACTCCGACGACATCGTGCTGCTGCTCCGACGACTCAGCTGTGACGGGTGAGAAGCTACTCTTGTTTATTTATATAGAAGCAGAGCAGAGCACAGAGCAGAGGGCAGAGATGTCAATAGTTTTGTGGCAAGGGGAAACTTGGAAGTTGGAACTGTGCAAAGTGGGGGTTTGTTGGTGTTGGTGTGTGTATATGTAATATAGTTATATATGGAGGGTTAAAATGTAAAAAAACCCGAAGGGATAAGAAAAGACAACGGGAGTGAAAAAATCTCCTGAGTGGATTTTCCCCCAAATCTACATGGTATCAGGGCTGGGGGCGATGGTGGCGATGGTAGCGGCATCATCGGCGTGACGCCGGCCGGCGAGCAGGAGCCGGAGCAGCAGCGCCGGCGTGGCTAGGCGGCGCGGAGCAGCAGCGCACGGGCGGATCAGAGCGGCGCGGGCCTTTCCCGGCAGCGCCTAGGTCGCGTGCGGCGGTGCGGGAGCAGCGTGGCTCGAGGGGCTGCTGAGGCTGCAGCGGCGCGGCGCGTGGGCGGCGCTGCACGGATCCGACGGAGGTGCAGTCTGGGAGGCAGCGCGCATGCAAGCTCGTGAAGTGCAGGAAGGAGCAGGAGGTGGCAGTTGCAGAGCAGGAAGGAGCAGGAGGTGCTGTTGCAGTTCTTCTTGTTGTTGTTCTTGGCATAAGCGTGGAAGCTTCGTTTGTGATCCCACGCGGTTCTCGAGGAATTTTGATTGGATTGCTGGTGGGATTGACGTGAGGGAGGCTGTGGTGCTTGGTGTGGATCCAGGAAGCATTTAATTGCAATTACATTGGGAGGAGGCTGTGGTGCTCCAGAGCAGCGGCGAGCAGAGCAAGGAGCAAGAGCTGTACTGCAACTAGAGGAAGAAAGTGTTGTTGTGAAGAAGCAAGGGGTTCTAAAGCCACTAAATTATGGCAGAGAATCAATGAATTGAACAGGTTCTTGGGAAATTGGTGGAATTACTTACTGCAAAGAAGGATGATGTCTCGTCCTCAAGTAAAGAGATTGACATGGTACAGAAATTGGAGTTGATGCCTGTTGATATTAAGCTGGAAGGCATGAAAAATTATTTGGCTTGGTCCAGGAGAGCATTGTTACAGCTGCAATCAAAGAAGCTTGAGGGCTTCATCAATGGGGACATAACTGAACCTAAAGACAAGTTGAGCAGTGAGTGGAAGAATTGGAATGCCACTAATGCGCTAGTGGTTACTTGGTTATTCAATTCTGACTCCAACAATTGCAGGTTCTGATGACACTATTACTTCTGCCTCAGAGATATGGAAGGCTCTTGCAAGCATGTATTCAGGTGTTGGGAATGTGATGCTTTTGGCAGATACAGATGATAAGATACATTATCTGAAACAGGGGGAGCGGACTTTGATGGATTATGTCGCAGAATTGAAGCGATTGTTGGCTGATTTAGATCATTATGATCCTATTGAGTTACCTCACCCTGAATGTGTGGCTTGGGTGAAAAAGTGGGTAGAGAAAAAAGGGTCCTTCAGTTTTTGAGGGGTCTAAATCTAGAATTTGAAGGAAGACGTGCTGCATTATTCCATCAAGCTAATCTCCCTAGTCTTGAAGAAGCTATTGCTGCTATGGCACAGGAAGAGACAAGGCTGAAGATGATAAAGGATAACTCCTTAAATTCACAAGTCCAGCTTATGTGGTAGCGGGGTCCCAAGAGACCAGAATCTGTTATAATTGTGGTGAAAAAGGGCATTTGATTCGTGATTGCTGTCAGCCACTCAAACCAAATCGTGGTAGGGGTCGAGGCAGAGGTATGCTGAGAGGTGGTACTAGCCGAGGTGGTGCTAGTCGTGGTGGAAGAGTAAGCTTTAGAGCTAATCATGCAGTGTTAGATGGGTGTGCTACAGAATCAGTTACAATTTCGCCAAATGAGCTAGATGAGTTCAGAAGGTGGAAGGAAATTGCAATGGGTTCTCAATTGAACAATCAAGAAACAACATCCTCGAGTAATACTGTTGCTGATGCGGTTCACACAGACTCAGGTACATTCAACAAAAATCATATATCTAATTGGATATTAGACTCAGGTGCATCAAGGCACGTCACGGGTAAACTAAATGAATTTACATCATATACGCCATACTCACATTCTTATAAGGGGACAATTAAAACTGCGGATGGAATCCCTCGTTCTATTAGAGGCATTGGGACAGTTCAATGCACACCAAATATTACCTTATCATCAGTATTACATGTTCCATCCTTTCCTGTGAATCTTATTTCAATAAGCTCGTTAATTGATCAAATGGATTGCCGGGTGCTTCTTGATCGTGAAAATTGTTTAATTCAGGAAAGGAGGACGGGAAGAAATCTTGGAGTTGGAACTTGGCATGATGGGCTCTGGTATCTTGATAAAAGCAAGACAAGAGAAGAAGTCTATTTTGCTCTATCAGCTAGTGAAGATGAAGCTAAGGTGATGTTGTTGCATTGTCGTCTGGGACATATATCTTTTGATATCATGAGCAAAATGTTTCCTCATGAAATGTCTAAGGTGAATAAGAGTAATTTAATATGTGATGCATGTGAGTACGGGAAGCACACTAGAAGCTCATATGTGAGTAGGGGTTTAAGGAGTTTATCACCTTTTATATTAATCCATTCAGATGTGTGGACTTCCCCAGTCACTGCTATAAGTGGGGCAAAATATTTTGTTACCTTCATTGATTGTTAGTCTCGTATGACATGGGTATATTTAATGAAGCATAAAAGTGAGGTACTTGAATGTTTTAAGGCTTTCTATGCTTATGTGAAGAATCAATTTGGCACCTCTATTCAAATTATCCGGAGTGATAATGGAACTGAATATGTGAATAAGGAATTTCAGGGTTTTCTTCCAAGAGAAGGAATTCTACAACAGACTTCATGCCTCGATACCCCACCACAAAATAGAGTTGCTGAAAGAAAGAATAGGCATCTTCTGGAGGTAACTCGTTCACTTATGCATACAATGAATGTGCCTAAGTTCCTTTGGAATGAGGCAGTTTTGACTGCCATTCACTTGATAAACCGTATGCCATCAAGGGTACTTGGTATGAAATCTCCTTGTGAGATGTTATTTGGAAAAAATGAGTTCTTAGTTCCACCCAAAGTCTTTGGATGCACATGCTTTGTTAGAGATCATAGACCAGGGGTTGGAAAGCTAGATTCTCAAGCTATCAAGTGTATTTTTGTGGGGTATTCATCTGGACAAAAAGGATATAAGTGTTGGAGCCCATCTGAGCGCCATATATTTGTGAGTATGGATGTAACCTTTAGAGAATCAGTTCCTTTCTATGGTGAGAAGACTGATTTAGGTTCTCTGTTCATTGATTTAGATCCTTCAAATGGATCAGAAGAAGGTGAGCAAATGGAGTCTAATGTTGAGACTAAAGCAAATGAGAAGAGTGTTATGGTTGGTTTAATCCCAGATTCAGTTAAAGTGAATGACACTATACAGGAAAGGAGAGTACAACCGTCTCCTACAGAAAGGAATCTACGAGTATATACGAGAAGGAGAGAAAATCCCATACAACCCACCACTATTGTTGATGAAGTTGAAAGTGACCAAGCTCGTTCGAGTGAAAATGAGAATGACCAGTTATCTGAGTCAGGGGGAGAGATAATGGATCACTTGAATGATTTGCCTATTGCTCTTAGAAGAGAAACAAGGAGCACTGCAGGTAAACCTCCAGTGAGATATGGCTTTGAAGATAATTGTGAAGATGACCATAGTAATGAGGAAAGTAATTATGTGTCATATGAGTCCTTACCATTTGAGTTCCGGGCATTTGTGACGACCCTGCAATCTGTACAAATTCCAAAAAACTGGAAAGAAGCAAAGCAAGATCCAAGATGGAAAGAGGCAATGCTTGAAGAGTTGGCAGCACTTGAGAAGAATGACACATGGGAGCTCGTACCTTCTCCTCCTGGGAAGAAGGTGGTTGGTTGTAAATGGGTATATACTGTGAAACAAAACCCTGAAGGAAAAGTGGAGAGATATAAGGCAAGACTGGTAGCAAAAGGGTATAGCCAGACATATGAGATTGACTATGATGAGATGTTTGCACCAGTTGCAAAGATGAGTACCGTGAGGACCTTGATTTCATGTGCTGCTAACTTTGATTGGCCATTATATCAATTAGATGTTAAAAATGCATTCCTTCATGGTGATCTTAAAGAGGAGGTTTATATGGAGATTCCACCTGGATTCACTACTGCTGAAACAGAAGGTAAGGTACTAAGATTGAGGAAATCTTTGTATGGACTAAAACAATCGCCAAGAGCGTGGTTTGATAGGTTTAAATGTGCAATGCTTGCTATGGGATATAAGCAGTGTAATGGAGATCATACTCTGTTCTATCTATGTTCCAAAAATCGCATAACTATCCTAGCGGTCTATGTTGATGATATTATTATCACTGGAGATGATACTTTAGAGGTGGTACGATTGAAGGAGAATTTGAGAAGGGAATTTGAAATTAAAGATTTGGGACAACTTCGATATTTTCTGGGGATTGAAGTAGTGAGATCTCCTAGAGGGATTGTGCTCTCACAGCGAAAGTATGTTTTGGATCTACTAGATGAGACGGGTATGCTTGGGTGTCATTCAACCACTACACCAATAGAGCAAAACCACAAATTGGGTGCTGAATCTGGACATCCTGTAGATAAGGAGAGATATCAAAGACTTGTGGGGCGCCTCATTTATCTATGCCATACAAGACCAGATATAACATATGTTGTGAGTGTAGTAAGCAGATACATGCATGACCAAGAAGTGATCACATGGATGCAGTATATAGAATCTTGAGATACTTAAAGAAGAATCTAGGCAAAGGTTTGCTGTTCAAGAAAAATGGACATCTGAATGTGGAGGGTTATTGTGATGCAGATTGGGCGAGTTGTCCTGATGATAGAAGATCAACTTTGGGCTATTGTGTATTTGTTGGTGGCAACTTGGTGATTTGGAGAAGTAAGAAACAACATGTGGTATCGCGCTCTACTGCAGAAGCTGAGTATAGAGCTATGTCACAGAGTTTGAGTGAATTATTGTGGATTAATAATCTTCTAACTGAGTTAAAACTTCATGAGGCCAGTTCTATGAAGCTTTGGTGCGATAACAAATCAGCTATTAACATTGCCAACAACCCAGTTCAACATGATCGAACCAAGCATGTGGAGATCGACCGCTTCTTTATTAGAGAAAGGATTGATGATGGTACTTTAAGTCTAGGGTTTATAACTTCTGAGGAACAAATCGCTGACTGTCTAACAAAAGGGTTGAGTGTTAAAAGGTGTGTGTCTTTATGTGACAAGATGGGCATGATAGATATCTACATCCCATCTTGAGGGGGAGTGTTGGTGTGTGTATATGTAATATAGTTATATATGGAGGGTTAAAATGTAAAAAAACAAAGGGATAAGAAAAGACAACGGGAGTGAAAAAATCTCCTGAGTGGATTTCCCCCCAAATCTACAGTTGGCATTTTCCGGATGTTGCCGTTTGTACCGTGTAAGACTTGATATTTGCAATATTCATTCAGAACTTATTAGCAGGCTCTTGCTGTTATGATATTTTTTAACAGCACAGAAGATGGGAAATGGAAGTGGGGAGCATTCACACGTCTACAAAGTTGCTACTGATACTATTTCTTTAGTTTGTATATGAACATGTGGTCATTTTAAGCCTAAGAGATCTGTGCGTAATACTTGATCTTTGCAATCTTTTAGAACTTACTAGTTGAATGCCCGTGCGTTGCTACGGGGTAATCTTTTTAATTTGAACAAAAAAAAGTATATAGGGACAAATCATGATGCAAATCAAACAACCAAGTGGATATCCACATCAAAATATTCAACCAAAATATAATGTAAGAGATTGCTATAGATATTCAGATTTGTGCTAGGGTTGTTAGGCATTCTTGATAAGCGATATGTTTGGCACGATAGACAGTGATGCAACTTTCTTCAAATAACTTTCTCACTGCCTCCCGCTATGTAGAATGACTGTTGAGAGAGGACGTCGTACTTCCCGTCCAAAAGGCCTAACACAACACAAGATCTTTTAGCAAAAAAAAACTTAAACAAGTTTTACATGGCTAAAGCAACGAGTAATGCAATGATATTTTCCTACGAACTTGAAGATAAGGTCTCAAAGAACAAGTATAGTTAAGCTTAAGATAAGCAAGCATAGTTTCCAAATTGCAGTTTCAGAAATTTTTTACATGGAAACTCTTAGTGCTCTCAATAAGCTACGCATACTTCCCAGGAGCACAACATCCCGTAGTAGGGGTGGATGAGTGGACCTAGGGAGATTTGAAGCCCCCCATGGCCCCATAGAGCTGCTGCATCAATGGAAATATGGGAAGGATGAGAGAAAAAAAATAGAGGGAAGGAAAGAAGAAAAATGGAGAAATGAAGGAGGAAGAAGGTGCAACATCTGCCACTGTTCTGTAATGTGAGATAATCACGCAAATTGATTCATTGATTTAATGACTCAAGAGTTACAAATATGTATAGGCACAGCTCAGCACAGCTTTATATTGTTAGATTTATGGAACAACATAAGAGAAAGATAGGCACAACTTGATCGCTGAAGCCGAGCACTCTTGCCCATTATCCTGAAATCCTCAACACCGTTTCTAAATTCCAAAGTCATATCAATTTTAAAGCAGTAGGATAAGTAGCTCTAAAGAGCAATTTAAAACCATTGGCTACATTACATAGTGTCAGACTGTCAGGGAATATAAATGCAGACATACAAATATATTGCTCTGTGCCCATGTGTTACTATGGGTGAAACAAATTCCTTCTATAAGTATCAAAATAATTATGATAACATGTAACAATGGAGATATACATTTAGCTTAAACCAAAATTGTGTGCCCATCCACTAATACTGCAGTGCAAGAAACTTGGCTGAATGCCAAAACTCTAAAAACTCTAAAATAGTATATACAAGGAAAAATCCAAGTAAGCTTTCACAATATTTCCCATTACACACAAACAATTGTATATGCAACAAGGGTAGTTGTTTTTATTTTCTAGTTATTACGAATCTATTTAACTTGAACAACCGTAGAGCTAAGCAAAATAATATGCAAGGAGATTCAGGTGACACAGGAAGATATATATGAGCCACTATCCTCCATGTAATATTATTTTGCTTTTATATGGGAAAAGAAAAGAAAAAACATCCCTTGTCGAGGGAAATGTCATCCAGACATGTATATCCATGGTGCTCGGCTCTCCAGCATCACAACAGCTTGCATCTGATCCTCGGTGCCTCTTACCTTCACACCACAAGGCTAACCAAAGTTGTGGCCAATGCCTGCACAACTTTGCTGAACCTGCATATTTGAAGCTGCAAAATATCCAATGAGACTGTTTCAGCTCATCTCTATAACTTCCATACAACGGCAAGAACAGCAGGAGCGATTCCAGCTCATGGACTCACGGCATGTTGCTGGAGTCCCATCTACGCCCTGTTCGCTGTGCTGGTGCTGGAGGTTGCTGCTAGAGTGGTGTGAGAGGAAAATATTGTTGGCTGGCTGGTGGCTGGAGGCTGCTGCTGGAGTGGTGTGAGAGGAAAACACTGCTGGCTGGCTGGAGGCTGCTGGAGCAGAACAGGGCTATTATTTACTGGTGTTAAAATCTTTTGGATACCTTCACTTTCTACAACTAAACTAATCCAATGCATTAAGGAGAACAAAAACCTACCTGTATGATTCAGAACTAAATTATATAGATGATATTTCTAAGTATTTGCATTGATACCCGTGCATTGTTTCTATCAACAAGCTAAGAAGATTTGAATATAATTTTCTAACAGGCAAGGCTCCAACAATGTGCTCCTGCCCAATATATTTTGGAATTCATTTGTGCACCTATTGATGAAAACATATTCAAGAAGTAGATTTGAAGGTAGTTTATTTGTTCCATTCGCCACATTTAAGACATTTCATAGGACTACAAAGTATATATACTCTAATAAAACTACAACAAAAGTGCCAAATTTATATTTCTGGCTCAGTTCAATATCAGATAACCTACATATTCTGCAATATCATTTTTTCCACAAAGAATTTTATAGAGCACAATGAAGACCGTTCTTTTATCATAAAGACATGGCACGTACAAGAACAAAGCAGAATTATATCTCACCTTGTTTTTACAGTCTGCCTCATATTGGGAGCACCAGCTGCACGAAGGGCCTGAGCTTCTCCCATCGAACCAACACAGAAAATAGGATATAATTCAGATATATGTCCAAAAAAAAACTACAGGAGTTAACCTTCGTACATCTCTTCTGGTTCCCCCCTTTCTTGTGTCCCTTATTCTCTGAGTCTTTTTCTCTGTGTTGTGCCCCTTGGACACAAATCACAAGCAGCAGGTAGGGATTTCACGTCCTCCAAGCAACAGTGCTCCCAGGGAGGCCGCTTGAAGGGCATGTCTCTCCCATGTTGCTGCGGCCGGGTGGGACGGCCTCTAACAAATTGGAACCCAATATGCTCCAAAGAGACTAATGGATGCGTCCCTGGCAGAGGTGATGTTGGAGGCCGGGCTGCAGCCTGGTGGTGCTATCATTTGCGCATGTGCGGCTAACGACTTCATGCAGTGTCTGTTGTGCTTGCAAGGTGCTCGACCAATTCCCTAAATAATATGTCTACTGCTTTGATTTATGCTGTCTGCATTTATCGTCAACTCATTAGTCATTACTCATCTCTGGTTAAAGTAATCAATTCTTGTGACATGTTTATGCTAACAGTAGTGAAAATATGTCTTGTCTGATCACAGTTTCTAGCATGGTTATTTTACTTACGTGAGTTTACATCAGCTTGAAAGCTAGGGGATAAATTTGTGTATGAGTTTCACTAAGAAAACTAAAGCTTTCTTATAACTTATAATGAATTCAGTCACGATTGTGAACTTTCTGAAAAACTTCAAAAGTCGATGGTCCAAGCTAAATAAATAAAGAGTAAGGTGTTGCTGTAAAATCTTTCATAAGTTGCTTTCAAATTTACAGTGGGCTATGCTCTTTTCCTACTCATGTTGCAATGCATTATGAAAGGCAATGATCACAAATTGATAGATTATGACATGCACTTGCTTGCTACAGAATGATTGTACATTTATGCTTTAATAAAAATGACTTTTGAGTGGTACATGTCTACCTTCCTCATAATGTTTGTCATCCTGCTTGGTTATAGTGAACCATTGAGCACACCGATAGTCTGATACGCTTATTCTTTGCTTCAGAAGTAGTTGAGTACTGGATGTCCATAAGAAAAGTTATGCATTCTACTCTAAAATACATATGGACTAAAAATTGAGGCCCTGCTTGGATGTATAGTATCTTTAGAGATGGTATTCAGATGAACATAATTCATTTGTATACTGAGCTTCAGGAAAGTTTCTATGTCTATTTGTTCTATTCTATTTTTATATTTGAAGGTGGAAAAGATCTTTGATAACTAATTACATGTATCTAACTTTGAGGTATGTTGGCTTTATTTGTAGAAGAGTTATTTACCTGCCTTTGAGGGCAGAAAAGCGCACATGAGTCTGACCCCATAACTGGGGAGGGAACAAGCCTCATTGTTACCACCCTGGAACTATTGCTCTTCGATGTGTGAAATATTGAACGTTTGGCATTTACTATCACGCATACTTGAAACAAACTGAGGTCAGGTTGTTAAATTATTAGTTAAACACAATTATAGAGAAATTTAGCCCTCTGTTTCTCCAACCTCGTCTTCGAACGACCGTGCTCGAGGAATTACACACAAAATGTGCAGCTCATGCTTTCTGAAATTTTTAGCACTGTGTGTCGAGGTAGGTCTGCAGTACCTTCTTCCATACAATTTACAATGCAACTAGACCAAAGTTCGATGGAATCAGCCAATAATGATAGATGCCCTTGCATTGTTGGATTGGTTGCAGCTATTGCGACACTTATGGGATCATCTGCTACCCTACTATGCCCAAGGGCAGCATCACCTAGACCTTTGCTATCACAGTCCTCTTTATCGATAATGAGTGCTGGGATGATGTGCCATTTATCATGAAAGCCGGCAAGTCGCTGCACACCCGATGGTCAGTTATGCCACCCTCAGCTTTACTACATAATGCATGTCCTTGCTGCTGATGATCCGAAATGGCAACCGCTCATGTGCAAAGAGGTTGCAAGTTCATATCCATTTCAACATCCTGAAAGAGGTCTGAAGTGGCAAAGTTCTAATCCACATCTGAACTTCATAAACAAAATTGTTCATGGGTCGGTGAGATTTTTGTTTTTCCCCTTTCTGTTCATGAATTCATACAATTATCTACCTATCTATTTGTTAGGCTTAGGAATGTGGTCAATCAAATAGGCAAACCATATATAATGCATTTGAGGCTGTTTACATGGACGATCAAAACTGTATGTTCTCATATCATTCTCATAAATTTTAATCAATATCATGTTTTTAAATGACTGACTGGAACATCTGCGCATCAGTAAATTTTAATTTTGGCTTCCTCAAACTTTATACAACAAGCGGACAGCTTTTTCTTAAGTGCTGAAACATTGAAATGTAAAAACCAACATTCTCTGCACACAGTCTCACTCATAATATCCCGCCATTCAAATTATGCTACAGATTCCAGATGTTGGTTGAAATAAGTCTATTATCATCCTGTAATTATTTAGCTAATATGCTCATCCTTAAATTTCATTGATATATAGTCTATGCATTGCTCTGTCATATGTATTGAAGTTAATTTTATGAATTTCTTTGATATTCGATTAACAGGTCTTAATAGTGCTATAAAGTTGGAAGAAACACTGAATGAACAATAAGGTGCTAAAGGTGTATGCGAGCGGTGACTTCTTAATAAGCGCAGAACATCTTTGTTGTGCCTATCTGGTAAGTCCAGCAACAGCTGGGCAACTTGCCAAAGTCCAAAAGTTGACATCAGGATGCACTCCAGGCACTCTCATACATTGGTAATTTGGATGGAATGGGTAATTATTCTTAGAGCCATGAATAGACCTATTTAATCTTCTATCTTTGTGTAACTGGTATTTTTCACATCCATTACTGGCTGAGCAGACAGCTATTTTTATGTGTCGCAATGTTTGTGCTTACGTCTAAGGGATGCTACATGGTGTTATAAATATTACAAATGTTATTCATGAGGAAATTTAATGCTTATGTTGAGAATTTATTTTATCCTTGTTACGTGCCTTTCACTACCCGTAGCAACGCAAGGGCATGAACCTAGTACTGCTTAAAAAAAATCCGATTTGAATACAAGCTGAAGCGACGACCCTTTCGGCGCAACAGGCTTCAAGTCTCGGCCCACTTTAGTTTCAGCTCGTCGTCTCGTCCCCGCCCGTTGGACCAAAAGTGTATCGGGCCTGGGCCCAGAGCCTCGCCGACGCTGCACAGCCTGCACTGAAGTCTGGCTCTTTTGCTGTCGGTATAGGAGGCACCCAGCTGACATTTAGTTCCCCTGTCAAAATGGTTCGGCTAACATAGATTGATTGGCAGGCATTTACCTTGACTTTACTTTTACTCTTGCATATCATTATGGAGCCCATTTTGCTGAGATCACAATTTTCTGCATTTTGCCAAATTCATTCTACTTTTTTTCTAGACCTTGATTCAGATAACCTGTGGCTATTTTGCATGACATTGTTCCTTCAGTAAAGGAGATGTTAACAACGAGACAAATCCATTCCTCCATTTTCCTTGGCAATTTGCAACTGCCATCTATCTGCAAGGCTCCTGCAGCAGCACCAAGTACTACCGGCCACCCACGGTATCATACTCTGATCGCCTGATCCAAGCAGTGCTAGTACACTACTCCCTCTAGCTCTCCCAATGGCAGTATCCCTTTCCAAGCAGCCGGAGAGAAGCCTTTTGCAGGGCACTTTACTTGACCACCCAAAGCCCCTTTGAAAGCAGCAGCTTCTGTCTGCATGGACGGACGGACGGATGGATTCCCTCCAAGATGCCCCTTTTGTTTTCCCTTCTTTTCCTTGTCTTTGATACCTGTAAGCACCTTCCCTTGGCCCCCCTAAACCCCACTTTAAAGCCCAAGAGCATTGATCCCCTCTCCAAATCACTCACGCGCCGTAACCTTATCCCCCATGTGCGATGCTCATCGACATTCTATCCATCTTCCCCTTGGACTCTCGCTCCTGTTTGCATCCCTGCAAGTTATGTGCTGCCTACATCTTAATACGTACAAGAATTTGTAGAAAAGCTGGGGAGTTATAAAGTGCCTGGCTCATCGTAAGTCAATGCAGTGCACAAGGAAAACTGCAGACTTGCAGCAGCAGCAGCAGCAGGGGTGTTCAGGTCGAAAGGGTTTTGATCAGCAATGGCTACTCTCCTACCAGCAGACTAGTCCTGGGAGATGTAAAGCGAGCTAACAAAGGACCTGCCTAGGTCACTACATGTCATGCTGACGCTTACGAGAAGAAAATTGCTGGAAAATTTTGCAGCAAAGATGAACTGAAGATAAAAAAAATTCAGAGAGATAAAATATTTCTCTTTTCTGAGAAAACCTTGTGAATTTCCCCTCCTGTTTCATAAAAAAAATTGACTAGTCATGTCACTGTTTTTCACGCTTATGCTGTACACCGAGACGTGCAGTGAATGGATAATTGTTCACGGCTCCTTGCAGTACGGAGGAATCGATCCATTTCATGCCGTCCACGTCCAGTCAGGAGATTTAACGCATTAGGCACAGTAGAAAACGATGCAGCTACCAGGAGCAGTTCATAAGCAAAGAGAGAATCGTGTCACTGCAGTGGCATTTCAAGGCTCGACTAATTCGTAAAGATAAAGGCGATGGAATCACTCATCTTCGTGTCTGTGAGAAAGATGAGCTGCTAACCAGAGGATTAAACGGGAAAACAACCGTCAGTGAGAGGTGTTTTGAGCTTTAGCCTCGACACAGGTGGCCTACTTCTCGGAGGTGATCGCCCCTGAGGTCATTACCTAGGCTTAAGAAAGGTTTATGTCTGCAGAGGATGAAAAGGGAAAGCCTTCTCCGACCACTCAAGGAATGTTTCACTGTTAGTGAATGATTACTGTATTATCTTTCTGAAAGGCAGGCAGGCTCTGAAACTCCTGCATGTACGGTGGTTATCATTCCATTTCGCCTTGTTGCAAGCGTCAAGCTGCAGATAAAAAAAAAGGCGCGAAATTTCAAATTGTTGGGTTCTGTCGGCATGGGTCAAAAAAAAGAAATATTCCAAAGCGGCGAAGGCCATTGTTTTTTTTAAATAAAAATGAAGTACCGCAAAGTTTAGTATTCAACGAATAGACCAAGAACTAGGGATGTAAATGGTACGGATATTTCCCGACCGCATTCGAATTCGATCCGGTCTGGAAGAGTTTTTATCCGTCCGTATCCGATTCCGAGGATCCAATATCCGTAACCAATCCGTATCCGAATGCTCAAAAATTACATTTTTATGATGTCGATATCCATTAGAATCTTATCCGACAAAAACTAACACTATCCATATCCGACTCCGTATTCGAGTACAAATATGAAAACAAATACGATATCAATGATATCCGTCTGTATCCGATCCGTTTTCATCCCTACCAAGAACACTTGACGGCACATGAAAGAGGCAAATCTTCAGAAACAGACAGACGGATACTCTGGCAGTCTGATATTGGAGAACGTACTGATCTTCGACATGTCTGAAACTAAAATTTTCAGACAGGTAATGCACTGTTTCTTTCACACCTGGAATTCAGAGAAAATATGATCCGGTCATCTGATGCATAGCCATCTGATCAAACAAAAACTTATGAGAACTCTGCGTAATCGGGGTCCAATACCACCACAGCTCGGCCGAATCTCTGCACCTAATTTCACGAGGCCGAGCTGCAATTCTTTCGAAAATTAGAAGCCATCCACCCAGTGGCGCGGGCACCACAAGAATGTCAATCGAGCTAGCGGATATGAGGAACGTTCACCGCGCAACTCCGGATCGCGCGAAGGAGATATGGTTTTCTGTAGGAATTCCTTCCCGGATCTCGCCACTTGACTGAAAGCTTGGATGCGAGGATGGTCCTTCATCACCAGGAACCTTAACGCAGGCGACAATTAGCATCCCGTCAGATTCCTGATGAGCCCTGGCCGTTCCTTTTTTTAAGCCTCTCCTAATCGCTGCTTTTTTCTCTCTCTCTGCTCCTGCATTTGGCTTCAGAGAATCATGCCCTTCTGCGCGCGCATCATGGCGATTGGCGAGGTAGCCCATAACACCTTGATTATTCCCTCGTCAGTCATGAGATCGAATCGCTGAACCGGCCCACGCCTTGATTGTTTCTGAAGCGTTTGCATTGTTCTTCAGCTGTTCATGTGCTTTTGTACAAGATGTGATGAACAGAAGACGCATCTGAAGGTGAAAAGAAAGGAGGAATATTACTATGTGAAAAGAAGATGAAAATAATCGAGCACCAGCTTGTACTTGAGTGCTGTTGGCTCGAACCTCGAAACAGAAGGGCGAAGCAAGCTGAGGAGAGGACACAGGGTGTGTTGCTTCAGAAAACACAGGGGCGTAGGCGCGTAGCACGGTAGGGTGGGGGAGGGGGGAAGGAATATTCGCACGCCACGTCGCACCAGACAAAAGGGATATTCACAGGACGATTTTGGCAGGCCACCACTGACGCGTGTCACGAGGAGAAAGTGCGTAAAGCCCCTCTGCGCCGCTGCCCAGTCAGAGGCCATGCACATCTTCTCCTTGACCAGGAATATCACCCGGCTACGTCTACACAAGGCTTGCCAGCCTACACGGTGCCGGATCACATCGACTGGTTGTAAAATTCAAAATTTCAAAACTATCACATTGAATGAAAAGTTTACATGCATGAAGTGTTAAATCTAGACGAAATAAAAAAATTAATTGCATAGTTTGCTTGTAAATTACGAGACGAATCTAATGACCATAATTAGACCATGCACGATTAGACATTAAATTGCTACAGTAATTGCTACAATAAACATATGCTAACGACGGATTAATTAGTCTTATTAGATTCATCTCGAGATTTACAGACGGAATCTACAATTAATTTTGTGATTAGTCTATATTTAATACTTCAAATCTGAAAAAAAATCTCTTTTAAAAAGTTTACGGGGTGCATGTAAACGAGGGCTAGGAACCTCGCCCTCCTATTTTTGCCTTGTTCGGTTGGCTGGTTGCCGCATTTTCACTGTAGCTACATACTACCGTGTCGCGCTCATACTACCGCTAGCCCAGCTAACAATTTGCAGCTTAGTCGAACGGGCTATTTATTTGTGAGTCTCAGCAGCACCTTCCCTTTGGGGTTGTAATTGGCGTGCTAAGTAACTCTGTTCTTTTATATCAACAAATCTAATGTGGATACAACATGTTTCAGTTGTTTTAAATGGGTGGTCAAAGTTTTGAAAAGCCCTTCAGTTACATTTAAAAAGTTAGCTCTGTATGTTCTAGAACAACAAAGAAACACAAATCAACGGAGACATGGAGGATATGTCGAAATCATATCTGATAAGAAAACTGTCAACAAGGGCCACCCCCTTTGATTGTATAATTTCAAGCGCATACAATGTAATATCTTGATTGTTTTGCCATCTTATTAGATGATAAAGCAGGGCTCCTACAAGTTTTTTGGGGGAAAAAATAAACATATTCGGCTGTGTAGTACATCCTTAGGTGTAGATACACGATCACACACAGAGGTTATGTCATGCTCTCAACGAAATAAAAAATGTTGGCATGCTAAAATATGGGCAAGCCCATAAATTTTGATAATTGTTTGGTTAACAGTCGAAAAAACAGCCCAACTAACCAAGTATTATTCTAACTTGCCAAACGTTTGGTAAACAAAATGGCATGCCCACATTTTGCCATGCCAATATTTTGGAATCCAACCAAGCAGGTCCAAAGCCCCATTATCTAAAATAATTTTTGAACATATTATCTTAATGAAATAAATTTCTGTTATATAAATTTAATTTATTTTGGAATATTGTTTTATGTACAAAGCATGGCCCCCCTCAATGGCTTCTAATTAAGCATGTTGCGCTACTCACGCACCAGTAATTTGATTGTGCACAAACAACGGTATATATGTGAATACTCCTATATGTACATAGGTAGTTAGGTACATGCATGCAGTATACATGTATGGTGTGCATGTGTTGGGTATCAAACACTACCGGAAACTCGTAGTTTCCTGTGTGCCAGAATCTTTACCGTGTGCACTATCTCGGGCACACGGCAAAGAGCATATTTGCCGTGTGCCACGAAAGGGACACACGGCAAACTTAATGGCACACGGCAAAGGTCTTGTTTGCCGTGTGCCACGAAGAAGACACACGACAAAGCAGTGGACACACGGCAGTGCAGGATGTTTGCCGTGTGCCATGATCTACAACACACGGCAAAAAAAAACACACGGCAAAATGTGGTCTTTGCCGTGTGTTTATTTCTGGCACACGGCAAATTTGTTTAAAAAAAATCATTCTGCCTTTGAAACTTTTTTGCTTATCTTTATATTGTATGTGGGACTCTATACTAGGTTTTGGTATTTTTCTCAGTCATTTTGCTATATTTAACATTGTTATTTGATGTAAAGGAATATTAGAGAATAAGTAAATTTTGAACTGCAATAATTCTAAATAAAATAATAATGAAGCAAAAAATGATGTTAACATCATGAAGTCCCATGTGAGCCCTTATCTAAAAAATTGATGCAAAATTTGAAAAATTTGCTCATGAGCCATCCCATGAACCATGTGGCCCAACCGTTTTAAAATTCTATAAAAGGCAAACTTACTCTGAAAAATATAAGATTTGTTATGGTATCATGATTTTATAAGTGGAGGCTATGGAAAAAATTTGAAAATGTTTAGCACAAGTTATCACTTGTACTCCTTATAAACCGGAGTATCTTCAAAGAAGATCTATAGAGTTGAGAATGAGATGTTGATATTTGAAGTGAAAGTGATAGTCGAATTGGGTGTTGACTTCAAAAAATTTTGTACATGCAATACACAATCTTAGAATCTTTGTACATGCCAAAATTTCATTATTTTTCAGATTCATTTGCAATATTTTATATTTTTCCCCATTAAATAATAACATGTGATATACATTGCAATGGAGGTGTAACTGCATGAAATAATGATTTTTTCATTGCAATCATAGAACAGAAAAGGTTGAGTGATTTTTTTGTGATATTAATAGTGTTGTGAACAAATTTTAGTTAAACACGTAATGGTGATTCAGTTGGTACATATAGGATTCAAGTAGCATGAAATAGTACATTCGATCCGCATGTGATAATGAAACAAGAAATATTTATTCTTGCACGAAATGAATGATATATTTTTTAATTATTACTTATTGACTACACTAGTTGAAACACTAATTAAACAATATTTGAAACACTAATTAAACAAAAATTTCGAAGCAAAAAAAAATAAATAGCTACAGATGCCTTTGCCGTGTGCCGGATCGGGGTGGCACACGGCAAAGCTGACGTCTTTGCCGTGGGCCAGATCGGCGCCCACGGCAAAGACCCGCCCCTTATCCCCTTTGAATGGCCGGCGGCAGTTCATCACTCTCACGCTAACACTCCACACACTCACACTCACGCTCCACCCCCGCACGCCGCCACCGCCACGCCACCCCCGCACGACGCCGCCGCCACGCCACCCCCGCATGCCGCCGCTGCCACGCTCGCACCCGCACTCGGCCTCGCCTTTGCTCGCCACCCCGACGCCAACGCCCTCTCCGCTGCCACGCGCGTACGCGCCGCCGCCGCCGCCACGCGAGCCCGGACGCCGCCGTCGAACCCTAGGTGAGGACATTGACAAGGGCCCTCGCGCCGTCTCATGTTCGTGGTAGATTACATAAGCTCATTGCCCGTGATGATATAAATTGTTACCTAGATTTGGACTGTGTAACATATGATGATCTTGAGCTTGTGGTTATATTTCTCATGATTGTCATCAAACCATGTGACACATCCATGCCCAAAGCAAACTTTCGTTTGTGTTGATATGATGCCCAGGGCGATGCAGGTGGCTAGCAGAGCTTGTTACAAGCTGGTGGCAGATATGCTTTATGAGGCGCGCATCCAGGCCGTCATCGACTACAAGGCCAGGATCGAAAAAGTGAGGATCTACAAAGGACCTGCGAGAGACATCAGACTTACCCGGGAACAATATTTGCGGGTAAAGATTCAATCTTAAGGAGTTATCAACTATGCTCCATTTGTTCTTCTTAAATGTATTAGATATTGATGATGTGCAGGTGCCTCCATGGTGGATTGCCAATGATTATCCATGCTGGGAAATGATAGTGGACCGGTGGTGCTCGCAAGAGTGGGTGGAGATGCATGAGGCTGCCCGGCAGTGGCGTTTGCTGATGCCAGGTGCATCGCACCATCAGGGCAACCGTAACCTCAAGGCGTATGCGGCTAGATATGTATGTGAATTAATTTCTTTATTCTAACGCTCAATTCTGCATAATTTCTAATCATCTTCCTTTTTTCACAGTCGGCGTCACATGGTGGTGTGCCTTGCACCCAAGTCCAGGCATACTGTTTGGCCCACAAAGGAAAGGCGACGTCCGATGTCACCTTCAACCCGCAGGATCCGCCCGAAGTGTACAGCAACACAAGCGTCCACAGCCGCCTCAGTGGGTACACCTCAATGGCACAAGAAGTTCATGGGCCGAAGTTTGATGCGATCAATGAGCCCATTGATGGAGAAGTCGTCATGAGGGCGGGAGGAGGCAAGAAGCATGGACGGTACTGGTTTGGCGACAGCTTAGTCGACACGGCGACTACTCCCACTCTTTCACAGATTCGAGCCAGGAGTACCAGCTCAAGCCCTGCCATACGCCCACGGCCAGACACTACACAGACTCAGATTGAGGCTGTCAAGGTTATTTCTGTTCCATCCGTCGTTCCTCCGTTTTTACATATGTTCACTTTGAATTCTAACCCTGGGATCAAATCCTTTAGGCCCAGATGGAAGCAGCCTTCCAAGCACGGCAGGAGGCGGCAGAGGAGAGGTGGAGGGCCGGGCGGGACGACATCCAGCAAAAATTGGATCAAGCTCTAACATTTATGCAAAGCCTGGGCTCGGCGATGGGTGTTTCGCCTCCACAATTCCCTCCGGCCCCACTTGTTCGTCGTGCAGAAACTCCTCCTACCGTAAGTGGTTTTGACTCCTATCGAGTTTCGGAATGTCTTAGTGACTTAGCATTAACCTAGATTTACTTAAAAATAATATCTTATGATATATCTACAATGACTTAGAACTTAGGCTAATGCTTGTAGTTTCATTCTTATGTAACTCAATATATATTCGCTTATGGGCAGAATCAGTCGGCGGCATCCAATTATGGGCTAGTGAATCCTGACTTCTCGCCTCCGGTGCAGCAGACTCAGCAGCCTCAGCAGTTTGTGTGGCCACCGCCTCAATGGGTGGCTTGGATTTAGCAGCAGCAGCAGCCAGGTTGGTCGCAGACGCCTACATGGCCGCCCCCGCCGATGTGGCCGCAGCACCCGCCACCGCCGTCGGCCCCGTGAGTTATGTTGTATGGACTTGCTTTGTACCACTTTTATGGATTTGTTTGAACTTGATTTGTATGAACTTGTATGAACTAGACCAGTACTTGTGGTTGTCGATGAACGAAACAAGACTTTATTTGTATGTGTGTATCAAATGCCTGTGATGCTTATTCGGATACATGGAATAATCATTATGATATATATGATTTTCTGGGGTACCATATACGTAATAATCAAACAAAAAAATTGGTTCTGGCACCTTTGCCGTGTGCAAAAACCATGGCACACGGCAAAGATTTGAACTTTGCCGTGTGCCACGTCTGCAGGGCACATAGCAAATATTTGGCCACGTCATCGTTCCTGGCTGGCTACTTTATTTTGCCGTGGGTCGAGAGTGGCACACAGCAAACCCTTTGCCGTGTGCCCGATATATAGCACACGGCAAAGGCCGGCTTTGCCGATGCCTGGTTGCTGTGTGCGCTTTACCGTGTGCGGCACACGACAAAAGGTTTGCCGTGGGCTTTTGGGGCTTTTGTTCACGTAGAGACTGGGGAGAAAGGCGGAGAGAATCCAGAGAAAAGGCAGGGATTGGAGCCTTGTACCTGAAGACTGCCCCAAGAAAGCGACCAACCCTAATTATTGCACAGGGAATTCGATGCACCAATACACAGACACAACACCTTTCTCCCCGGCCTCTCCCTTCTCTCTCTCCCTCTCCCTCTCTACCCCGGCCCCTTGTTTAGCAACACCATACGGAGTACATGCATTCTCTCTCTCTCTCCTCACTCCGTCTGTGTGTCTAGAGAGATAAAGAGAGAATCTTCTTAGCTTCCTTCCCACTTCCTAAAAAGCCAAGAGTAGTAGCAGCTGCGGAGATTCTCTCTCTCTCTCTCTCTCTCTCTCTCTCTCTCTCTCTCCAAAGCACACCGTGTTTTCCTTTCTTGATATCCCTCCCAAAGCCTAAGATATTCCTTGCTTGAGCCGTGCTAACATATTCCCTGTGAATGCAAAGCCAGCCGGCACCCTCTTCTCTCTTGCACACAGGGATAGAGGAGACACAGGCGGCATACATGCGTGTTATTCCCATGGCTACCGAGGAAGAGCTTGTGTGTGAAGGGATGCGCCACCCTTTTCAAAGCAAAGAGGGAGGAATCTTTTTTTTTTCATATCTTTGGGGGCTTGAATTATGTGTGGTATATGCTGCTTTACTGCTTTACCATCCCCTCCTTTGATTAATCGTGCAGGAATCATCCATTAGAACCCCCAAAAACAAAAGTTGACAATGCGCAAGCATCTACGGTGTTTGTAGTTAACAATTGCTAGATTTGTTGTGTTAGCGGTTTCGCTACATTCTTTCGTTTTTTTAATGCGAGTTGGGAGCTGGAGGAGGAGGTGATGTGATTCTCAGGTAGGTATATCTGGTGATTATCCCTGTGCTTTGAGATCAAGATTAGGTAAAAGGTAAATATTCTCCCAAGACACCTAGTTGGGTTCTCGCTTAGACTTGCAAGGTTCTCTTTGGACTACTTTGAGCTCATCTTTAATTCCTTTGAATCAAACGCACCCGCCTAAGCTTTTCATACTCCCATGGGTGGACAATGCAAAAGCTAGGATGCATGGATATAAATTCTTTCGTTGTAAAAAACTTTGCAAAGTTAACTTAGCACAAAATGAGCATCCACGGAAAAAGATATCGCGAATGCTCATTGGGACAAGAAGGCATGGCCATGTAAAAGTTCCAATTTTTCACGCATGCATGCTGCTGAGAAGAGATTCATATCACTGGAACTTTGAATGACAGAGCTCGATTTGATTTGAATGGAGTTACCAGAAGCACGCACAGGTGATCGTCAGGGGAGACTACTGACTAGACGAGACTAGAGAGAGAGAGAGAGAGACGTGCGTACGAAGAAGTGGCCCAAAACCACATGGCCCCATCTGTGTGGTCGTTGAGCTGTGCTGGGAGGAGATAAGTCTTTGATTCCCTTGTATTGTATGTACATGATGCATGAAACCTCCTGCATATGCAGAAGCTTTTGCATGCAGATGCCTTTGATCTTTGCAAGAAGTTACCATGCCTTTGCTTTATCCCCTCCTCCCCCTTCCCCTGCTGCTGCTAGCTAGGAACCTCCTGCAAGATCACAACATGGCTTTTCCTTTTTTTCCTCCCCCTCTAAATCCACCTTTATTCTCTCCCCCCTCCCAAACCTCACTCTTAAAAGAAGCCGATCGATTCCCCTTCTGATCCCTCATCAAACACACTCTCTCACACATTCACATCCTCTCTCTACAGCCCCTTCTCTCTCTCTCTCTAACACACAGAGACGCTACTTGATCATATTCAGATGTGATAAGTAATATACTAGAAGCTTGTAGCAGCTACTGCTAATAATAGTGCAAGCTCCAACACGAACACACATATACTTGCACTAGTGTCTAGTGATCCTAGTGCAACGTCTGAGCTCGTCGGCAGCATGGCGTCTTCGCCCTCCGACCTAACCCTAGACTACAAGCCCAACGGCAACGGCGGTGGCGGCGGCGGCACGTACGCGGTGATCCCGAAGCAGCAGGAGCCGCTCGTCGACGGCCACCATCTGACGACGACGGAGCAGACGACGCAGAAGCTCCGGGAGTTCCTCGCCCGCCTGGAGGAGGAGCGGCTCAAGATCGACGCCTTCAAGCGCGAGCTCCCCTTGTGCATGCATCTTCTCAACTACGGTGCGCAACGTTCATGCATGCTCATCGGTCGGCGACATGGATGTATTCATTATTCTTTGTGCTCATGCATGTCCATGAATGCATGGCCGTGACAATGTGTTGATGGGTGCATGAGCAGCCATGGAGGCGTACAGGCAGCAGCTGGAGGCGTACCAGATGGGGAGCCTGCAGGGCGCGCCGGCGAGGCCGCTGGTGCTGGAGGAGTTCATACCGCTCAAGAACATCGGGATGGACGCCGCCGCCGACAAGATGAGGAACGCGCCGTCGGAGAAGGCGAGCTGGATGGAGTCGGCGCAGCTCTGGAACGGGCCAGGCGCGGCGGCGGCGCCAGCGGACACCGCGGCGAAGGGCCCGCAGACGCCCAAGGAGAGCTCGGAGCACCCGCTGCCGATCGACACGCTCGGCGCGCTCGACGCCGGCGCGGGGCTGCGCAACGGCGGCGCGTTCCTCCCGTTCGGCAAGGACAAGGCCGCCGCGGAAGGCGCGGCGCTGCTGGAGATCGCCCTCGCCCCCGCGGAGAAAGACGCGGGCGAGGCCGACAGGAAGCCGTACCTTGACGCCGCCGGAGCCAACGGTGGCCTCGGCGCGCGGAGAGACCTCCAGAACGGGGCGAAGCCGGCGTCGAACGGGCCGGACGGGCAGGCGCCGCCGCACCCGCCGCAGCCCCACCGGAAGGCCCGGCGGTGCTGGTCGCCGGAGCTGCACCGCCGCTTCGTCAATGCCCTCCAGATCCTCGGCGGCGCCCAAGGTACCCTCGCACACACGCTTGTACTATTTGAGCGATGAATCAAACAACCCCAATTGGGTAGAGAAAATGCCAAGTGCATGCGTGCATGGGCTAAAGACAAATAAAACTTGTTTCTTGTTTGCAAAAGTGGCGACCCCGAAGCAGATCCGCGAGCTGATGAAGGTGGATGGATTGACCAATGATGAGGTGAAAAGCCATCTCCAGGTAATTATAATCTCATCATCTGTCCATCCAAGCACGATCATGATGCAGTAATAGTATATCGACTGGTTAATCATGGGTTGTTATGAGTTTTTTTTTTTGGGAAAAGATGAGTTATTATGATTAGGTTGAACCAGATCGAGTACGGACATGGAGTGTTTCTAAGCCGAGTATTCTTCTGATCTGTCGTGCAGAAGTACAGGCTGCACACGCGGCGGCCGATGCCGCCGCCGCCGGCGCCGGCGACCGCGGCGCCGCAGCTGGTGGTGCTCGGGGGCATTTGGGTCCCGCCGGAGTACGCGACGCAGGCGGCGGGCCAGGCCATCTACGGCGCGCACCCGGCGACGCAGCCGCACTACACGGCGGCTGTGGCGGCGGCGGCGGCGCAGGAGTACTACCCGCCGCACGCGGCGGTGCACCACCTGCAGCACCACCCGGGCGCCATGACGATGCACCGCGCGGCCGCGCCACCGCCGACGCCGCAGGCCGCGTACAAGGCGGCCATGGCGAGCTCGCCGCCGGAGTCGTCCGAGGGCCGCGGCAGCGCGGGGGGAGGCAGCGCCGGCGGGAGGGAGAGGTCCGAGAGCATCGATGAGGAGGACGAGGGCGAGGACCGGGAGGACGACGATGACGACGACGACGTGCCGGCCGCCAAGCCCGCCGGCGAGGAATCCGCCGGCGCCGCGGCGATCAAGTACTGATCAAGAATTTAACTAGCGTGCGCCGTGCCCTACAACTCCATTACTGAATAGTAGTAGCTAGCTTGATCAATATTAGCTCCGGGATTTGGATTTTTCTAAAAGTCTGTGCTGTTGCATCATCGGGAAAGTGGATTTTTGTTCGCGCCCGCGCGGGGAGCGAACGCCGCCGATCGATCTGAACTCACTCTACTCCACTCGACATGCGGAGTGGAGCGGAGTGTCCGAGATTGTCTCATTCGTGATGTGATATATGAGCGGGGGGGCTTTTCTTTACTTTTGGGTCTCTCGATCTTGCTTTGTGTTTTCTGCCTTTGTTTTCGTTCGAACTGGTAAATATACTCAGCAATTATAAGCTAATGTAGTCAGCAATGTAAGCTTGTTGTTGGGTCTGGAGATAATTGGGACAATTGGATTGGACTCTAATATGTGATCATTTGATTGTTATGCTTGTACCCTAGCTAGCATTATGATAAGCACATTATATTGAGGACCTCTGGGTAACGCAAGCTAAGATTGCAGTTCTGCAGATGTACTTCTGCTGTGAGGACACTTATGTGTGGTTATTAGTTTTTATTTAACACCTTCAAAAGACTTAAATATTAGTTTATTGTTTTATCTGTGATGAGGAATATTTTCTTGTTACGCTGTAGCATTTGTACTAGATGAGTAGGTGTCATGCGATTTTGCAATGGATCAATGATTAAGCTAAGACCCATATGGAGGATGTGAAGCCCGGTCCTTTTCCTCATGGGCTGGAGCATCTCCAAGAGTTCCCAATCCCACTTCCTAATCTTTGGTTTTTTGGAAAAAGAGGGAAAAAATCATCTCCAATAGTTCTCTATCTTAATTCTCCATCATCTAACAATTGACAAATTCTCCTCTCATGTGCCTAAATATACGCATGCCTTGCTAAGACCGTCCACAGTGGAAGGAGCAAATGAAGGAGCAAATACACTGTTTGACACTGTAGATGTACTGTTTGGCACTGTAGACAGAGAGGGTGTGGGAAACGAGGAGGGAGCAAATTTGCTCTCGCTCCCTCCGCTGTGGTCAGCCTAAGGCCCATATGGAGGATGTGAAGCCCGGTCCTTTTCCTCATGGGCCACTAATTCTAACGCAAAATATAGCAAGCCCCGTCGCGAAAATCTCCTCCTCGTTCACGTGGACGACACATGCCGCCGTCCTCGCCGGCGTGACATGCCATGGACTGCCGCGCCCCGGCCGCGATGCCCGCCGCGGCGGCCGCGCGCGCCACCTGCGCCGCCGCGTCAACTGCCCCAAGCTACCCCTCTCCGCCTGGCGGCGGCACAGCTGCAGAGGCTCCTCCGGGCCCGGGGCGTTCTGGGGACTCGACGCGCGGCCCTCTGCTTCCGGGTCGCTTCCCTCGGAAGTCAAACCCTAATTCTATATGTCCAGCCTCCAAGAACCGTAGTTCCGAGAGGCAGAAAGGGATTGGCAGGCTGATAAACAATGCGGCCGAAGCATCCATGGGGGGTGACTATAAGGTTGGATTCCGAGCGATCCAATCTGGTCCACGAATTGTTCTGGATCTGGCACATTCTGGTCAGAAATCCATGCTCTGTACTAGAGCAGTGGAGCCAGTGGTGTCTTGGGCTCTTGGATACAAGCCGATTGGATGCTGAAGGGGACTGAAGAAATCTCTACATGTTGAGGTCAGCAACCAAATCACTCTATGATCCTACTAGCAGCGTAATTGCAGAAATTTTGCTGCAGGTTTGCAATGTTTTCGAGCTAGTTTACTCTCATTTTTGTACTCTCCGTGGCACAACTAGTGATGTAATTCTGTTGTTCTTGGTGTTTCAAATGCAGAGCTGAGAATCTCTGAAGCACCGAAGCAGATAGTTGAAGGTGGTCAACAAGAACAACAGAATCAACAATGGTGTCAAAAAATTTGCTCTGCATCGGCGCGTTCTTACTGCCATTCTTTGTCATCGCCACCTCGTTTGATCCCTTCCGACAGAATCAGCAACCAATGGGTCCGATGGGCCCCGGCGGCCAGGTCCCCTTCGTCCCCCACGAGTACGTCCGCTTCGCCGAGGTCAAGCGGCAGTGCCGGTCGGTGCTGTCCTCCGCCTCCGAGCTCACGTTCGACGCCAACCGTGCCAACGCCCTCATGCCGGAGCTGACCTTCGTCAAGGGGGACTGGAAGAAGGACGCGGACGGGGCGGCGCTGATGCCGTTCGACGGCACCGACGCCGCCGACGGAGCGCCGGATCCGCTGCCGCTGGCCTCGTTCACGCTCACGCACATCGACGTGGGGCGCCGCGGGAGGACGGCCCTCAACGTGAGCGGCGTGCTCGGGGTCGCCATCTCCCGGAACGGCACCGCCCCGGAGATGGGGCAGTACGTGTCGCCGGAGCTCAAGGTGTGGCCCGGGAGCACGGAGCTCAAGATCCTCTTCGAGGGCGTGTACACCGAGAATGACGACGGCGAGAGCGTGCTCTGCATGGTCGGTGACGCCCTGCTGCCGAAGCGCGGCGGCGACGCCGGCAACCCGTGGGGCTGGGCCAAGAACACCGACCGCGACAACTTCCAACCGCCGGTCACCAAGGACGGCAACATACTGCTCGTGCTCCGGTACCCGACGACGCTAACGCTGACGACGCGCGCCGTGCGCGGCGAGCTGACAAGCACGAGCGCCAAGTCCGACGCCGCCTACTTCGACGCCGTGCACCTGCTGTCGCAGCTGGGCGCCTACTCCAACTACAAGTTCGGGTCGGAGAAGCTCGTGGCCGAGGCGTGCACCCCGCACCCTTACCGCGACGACATCCTCGGCGGCGGCAGGGGCCTCTACAAGGGCAACTCCTTCTGCGGCATCCTGGATCGATTCACGTCGGAGGACTTGCTCACCGTCGTGCCCAACTGGCGGTGCAACGCCACGGACGCCACCTGCCGGAGACTCGGGCCGTTCGAGACGGACAAGGCGGTCGACGCGACGGACGGCACGTTCACGGACGTCAGCATCGTGATGCAGAACGTCCGGTGCGAGCCGAGGAACGCCCCGGACGGCGAGAGCTCGGCGAGGGTGGCGGCCGTGCTCCGCGCCGTGCCCCCGTGGGAGCACAAGTACACGGCGGGCAAGCGGAGCGGGCTCGGCGGCATGACGCTGTCGGCCGAGGGCGTGTGGCGCGCGTCCACCGGGCAGCTCTGCATGGTGGGCTGCCTCGGCGTCGGCGACAAGGCGTGCCACTCGCGCGTGTGCCTGTACGTGCAGACCACCTTCACGGCCACCCGCCGCAGCATCACGGTGGGGCAGATCACCCGCATCGACGGCGGCGGCGGCGTCGCCCACTTCCCGCTGACGATCAAACGCACGGTGCACCCGACGGAGCTCTGGAACCGGTTCGGCGTCTCCGGCGGCGCGCCGCTGAGCATGGCGTACAACTACACCAAGGTGAGGCAGGCCGGCGAGTTCCTCAGGCGGAGCGAGCCGTTCGGCCTCGGCACCGTCCTCGCCAAGTCGCTCCTGAGCTACCCGAGGGCAGCCGCCGCCGACGCGATGGGCCTGTCCAACCTCGCCGACGACCTCACGCTCCACGTCCCGGGCGTGCCTGACCCGTTCCCGCACGAACGGTTTGAGCGGCCATTCTTTCAGCTGGAGGTGCTCTCTCTCGGATCACTCGTCGGCCGAAACTCGCTGGCGGCGCAGAGCACGGCATTCTCTGGCATGCCAGGCGAGCGAGGAATAGGCGGGGCATCCTCGTCCTCGTCGTTGCAGCCGGAGTCCTCGTCGTCGTCGACGTCGTCGCAGCCTGTAGAGGCGGCGTCTCTTCTCAACGTGTCCGCGGAGCTCTCGCTGTCCGGGCAGCCTTATGTGAACGTGTCGAGCCTGTTCTTGGAAGGCGTATACAACCCGGTGAACGGCCGGATGTACCTGATCGGCTGCCGGAGCATTCAGGCGAGTCGGCAAGCCTTCTCGACGCTGAAAGAGGTGGAGGGCGGCATGGACTGCTCGATCGAGGTGCGGGTGGAGTACCCGCCGACGACGGCTCGGTGGCTGATCAACCCCACGGCGAAGGTGCGCATCGCCAGCACGCGCGACGGCGGCGACCCGCTGCGCTTTAACACGACCGCGCTCCAGACGCTGCCGATCCTGTACCGGGAGCAGCGGCAGGACATCCTGTCCCGGCGCGGCGTCGAGGGGATCCTCCGCATCGCGACGCTGGCGGCGGCCATCGCCGCGGAGCTCAGCCAGCTCATGTACATCAAGGCCAACACCGACGTGATGCCGTACGTGTCGCTGGTGATGCTGGGCGTGCAGGCGGTCGGGTACAGCGTGCCGCTGATCACCGGCGCGGAGGCGCTGTTCGCGCGCATCACGGCGGGGTCCGACGGTGCCGCCGTGCCGCCGCCGTCGTACGAGGTGGACAAGAGCACCCTGCACTGGACCATCGACTGCGTCGTCAAGATCCTCATCCTCGCCGCGTTCCTGCTAACGCTCCGGCTGGCGCAGAAGGTGTGGCGGTCGCGGATCCGGCTGCTGACGCGGTCGCCGCTGGAGCCCGGCCGCGTGCCGAGCGACCGGAAGGTGCTCCTCTACAGCTCCGGCGCGCACCTGGTGGGCTTCACGGTGATCCTGCTGGCGCACTACGCGAGCGTGTACGGCCGGCCGGTGCGGGACGAGGCGGCGGGGTCGTACATGGACGAGCGCGGGAGGACGCACGCGCTGCGGGAGTGGGCGGTGACGCTGGAGGAGTACATCGGGATGGCGCAGGACTTCTTCCTCCTCCCGCAGGTGATCGGCAACGTGGTGTGGCGGATCAACTGCAGGCCGCTGAAGAAGAGCTACTACGCCGGCGTGACGGCGGTGAGGCTGCTGCCGCACCTCTACGACTACATCAAGGCGCCGGCCATCAACCCCTACTTCGCGGAGGAGTACGAGTTCGTGAACACGAGCCTCGACTTCTACTCGCGGTTCGGCGACGTGGCGATCCCGCTGGTGGCCGTGGCGCTGGCCGCCGCCGTGTACGTGCAGCAGCGCTGGAACTACAAGATCATCAGCAAGACCGTCAAGACGCAGCAGAAGAAGCTGCAGCACCTCGGGTCCAGGGTGTACGAGCGCCTGCCGTCCATGTCGTCGGCCAACTTCGAGGCTGAGCTCGTCTCCGGCGTCAACGAGGGCGCCGGCCTGCGCCGGGACACCAGCTTGAGCTGAGCTGCATCATCCATCGACCAGCTAGCTAGTAGCTCGTTTGCTTTCCGGTTTTGCCTTTTTCCTTTTTTGGGTTTGTGATGCTCTTTGTTTGTTTGTTTTAGAGAAAAAAATTAAATAACACCCGGTTGTTTTGAAGGCTCACCCGAAATTTCTGCCGTCGGATCGCTCACGTAGATAGCCTGCTGTCCTCCGATCTGTTAGTTTATTTATCATTTTTTTAGTTTATTTATTATTTTTTATCCTTCTGCAATGTGGGTCCCAGCTATCGGTGGCACTGTTTCCCAATTAATTAAGGGTAGGTTTTGGGCTTTCTAAACTATAGGGCGTGTTTAGTTCGCAAATTTTTTGGGTTTGACTACTGTAGCACTTTCGTTTTTATTAGGTAATTAGTGTCCAATCATGGACTAATTAGGCTCAAAAGATTCATCTCATCATTTCTAGCTAAACTGTACAATTAGTTATTTCTTTAAACTACATTTATTACTCCATACATGTGTCCAAAAATTCGATGTGACGGGAAATTTTGAAAATTTTTGGGAACTAAACAGGGCCATAGTAGTATGGAGGAAAAGAGGTAGGCAAATAGCAGGGGAAGATCCAAAGGACGATTGCTACTTGCAGTATAAATCTTTATTTTTTAAGAAAAAAGAGAACATGTGTACTTCCCCTTATTTAGGTCACCACAGAATCAGATGTGAGGTTCCGTCCATTTTATTGTGAGTCACTGGTGTTTGTTTGATGGTACTGTGCTTTTTGCACAGTTGTAGGTGAATCAGTGAGAACTATGTATGCAATTACCAGTACGAATATAACCTACATGTCCAATCGAACTATGAGCTAGAGGTCTTTTGACTTCCGTTTGGGCCATGGCGGCCAGTGCTCCTAAGATCATAGAAGCAATGCTTTGCACAAATTAGCTTACTTTTGTTTTTTATGCCGTTAATTAACTTCATGTGCGAGATCATTAGCTCTATATGTTGCTCTCATAAGTCTCAAAGGCAGTCAACTTGTTTTCCTTTTGTAGCCTCAAGTGGAAATGTCTGCCTGGTTGGCTATGGTTAATGTATTTGTGTGATCCCCTATGCTTATTATTCTAATTTTTAGATAATGGATGAAAAGCATCCGGCCTCTACGCCCAAGGGCGTACACAGCCAATTATTACAGGGTTCGCATAAATGGGAAAAATAGAGGAGAGCGAAGCCGTTCTCAAAGATAAAATTACAGCAAATGATAAAAAGTGTTCCATCCTCCCTTGATGAACTCCAAAGCGATAGTCTCTATGTTTCTGCTCATCAAGAAAAGTGATGTATTGGCTTGCTCCTCACGCTGTAGCTGCGCCCAGAAACGTAACCAGTACGCCCCCCCTGAAAATAACCTGCAAAATCGAATGGTATTTGACTTTGTGAAAATTTATATCATTCCGGCATCTCCAGATTGCCCAGCAAACAGTAGCCACTCCCACCCAAATCAAATTTCTAATCTTTTTAGATTGATTAGAAAGCCATGAGCCAAACATATGCCTAATCGAATTAGGTGGAGTCAAACCTGTAGCGTAAGAAATTATCCTCCAAACAATTCTTGCGTACGGGCAATCTAAGAAAAGATGATCTATAGACTCATTAATATTACAGCCACAACATTTTTGGCTACCCGTCCAGTTCTTTTTAGCGAGATTATCTTTTGTTAAAACCACTCCCTTTTGCAGATACCAAAGGAATATTTTAATTTTGAGAGGAATCTTTAGTTTCCAAATACTCTTATGTCGAAATGGTGGGTTTCTATCTATCAGATGTAGATAGAGAGAGCGAACTGTATATGACCTGGATGTGGTCATATTCCAGTTGAAATTATCAGGCTCGTCCACCAAGTTGACATGGGCGATTTGTGCTACAAGGTTTTGCCATTCAAGCAGTTTATTATCCACCAACGCTCTCCTGAAGGATACCTGGAGAGGCGACGTGGCCATAACTTTAGCCACTGTTGCGTGTGGATCCCTCACTATATTGTAGATTGATGGATATTTAACTTTGAAAGGTCTGTCTCCTATCCATGTATCTTCCCAGAATCTGGTCTTGGACCCATCCTTTACCACAAAAGAGCCAAGGCCGAACACCTCATCTTTAATCTTCATGAGGCCTCTCCAAAAATGAGAGTCATAGGATCTTGCCTTTACCTGGGTTAGTGACTTGGAATGTAGATATTTATTAGTTAGCAGCTTTTGCCACATGCCATCGGTATTCAGTAGGTTTACAAGCCACTTAGCCAATAAACACTTATTCTGCAATTGCAGATTTACGATTCCAAGTCCTCCTTGGTCCTTAGGACGACACAAGATGTCCCACTTGACAAGTCGGTATTTATGTTTATCCGATGATCCTTGCCAGAAAAACCTTGATCTAAATTTGTCAAGGTTTTTGAGAACCCCTTTGGGAATTTCAAAGAAGGACATCATGAACATGGGTAGGCTACTAAGTACTGAGTTTAAGAGGACTAGCCGCCCTCCATAGGACAGATATTTCGCTTTCCAACAAGAGAGCTTTTTCTCGAAGCGTTCCTCTATTTTTCTCCATTCAGAATTTAGGAGTTGCTTGTGGTGTATAGGGATCCCTAGATATCTGAAGGGATATTCACCAGCATTACAGCCAAAGAGATTAGTGTAGGTATCTTTCATCTCTTTGGCGGCACCAAAATAGAATATTTCGCTCTTGTGGAAGTTGATCTTAAGACCTGATAATTGCTCGAAAGCACATAGCAAAAGTTTGAGATTTTTTGCTTGTTCCAGGTCATGGTCAATAAAGATGATAGTGTCATCCGCATATTGCAGTATTGATAAACCATCCTCTACAAGATGAGGAATGACACCTCTTATTTGATCATCGGCTTTTGCTCTCTTGATCAGGAGAGTCAGCATATCGCCACGATGTTAAATAAGATAGGTGACATAAGGTCCCCTTGACGGAGTCCCCTCTTAGTTTGGAAGTATGGGCCGACATCATCGTTAACCTTGATTCCCACACTTCCTCCTGTCACCATACATTCAATCCACCTACACCACTTGGAGGAGAACCCTTTCATGCGTAGGGTTTGCTGCAGGAATGGCCATTTGACCTTATAATACGCCTTTTTTGAAATCGATCTTAAGAATGATCCCATCTTGATTTTTTGTATGTAGTTCATGGATAGTTTCGTGTAGGATGACTACTCCTTCCATAATATTCCTGCCATGCATAAAAGCTGTTTGTGTGGGGCTAACCACCGTCTTAGCTACATGGTTCAACCTGTTTGTGGCAACTTTAGTGAAGATTTTAAAGCTGACATTAAGTACACAAATGGGTCTATATTGTTGAATCCTAGTAGCGTCAGCCACTTTCGGGACAAGGGTGATGATCCCAAAATTTAGGCTGAAGAGGTTTAGATCCTCCCGGTGGAAGTCCGAAAAGAGAGCCATCAGGTCATCCTTGATCACATTCCAGAATACCTGATAAAATTTTGCGGGGAAACCGTCAGGTCCCGGAGCCTTATTATGCTCCATCTGAAACACCGCATTTCGCACTTCGGCCTCATCGAATTGACTAGTGAGGGCCTGATTTTCCTCTAGGGAGACTTGGGATCTATTTTTTGTGTAACCCCCGTAATACACACACCTGTGATGACCCACAGTGCTCCAACGTTATTTTTACAATGATTATCTGACTGCCAGTTCAGTGTGTTGATGACACCGTCATATTTTTTTCATGTGTGTATTTATGATCATGCACAACATTATATGCTTTTTTGGTCTATTCATATTGTGATCAATTCATGACCATGTACAGCAATTTGTGCTCTTTTATTTTTTACAATCAATGCCAATGTCAATGTTATGTGTTTGATCCATCAACTTTTTAATCTTACAAATGACTGCTCCTTTTCTTTTGCAGGTGATTCGTTACTACAAGCTTCGTTCATTTTACAGGAAATGTGTTAGAATGGCATGGTACAACCACTGCTAGGCTCTAGGATCCTGCTAGGCGCTACACTTTTATCCACTGCCTTAACCATGCAATCACTGAGCATCTGCATGCCTAGAAGAACAATACTAGACAAGACTGTTGTTTAAGTTTGTGACCAGTGTATCCTCATGCTATTCCACTGTGACGGAGACAACATGCTAGAATTGATTTCAGCTGAGTACTGAATGTAAAGGCCTTTTTATGAAGTACATGATTTAGTTTGCTGGTCAGTCTGAATCGATAGTATGGGATGCACACTTGCTCTGTATGAAACATCCTAGTTTGTCTGACATATTACATATGTATGACCGAAACTGTCATATGCCAGCTATCTTTTTTATGTTTGCACATATATTATGTATTAATCAGTTATGATATGAAGAAGTATCTCTATAGTCTATAGCAGGGGCGGAGCCAGAGTTTGGACCAGGGGGGCTCATTTTCTTCTTCTTCTTTCTCTCTTCTATCTTCCCTTCTTCCTCTCTTCTCCTTCTTCCTCCTCTTCACTATCCCAAAATTTCTTAGGAGGGATTTGTAGGGGCTCCAATGGACAACATGGGGGTAAGGGGGACCGGAGCCCCCCTGTCCCCACGCTGGCTCCGCCCCTGGTCTATAGGTAAGCCACTTTATTGCTGACGTGCTACATGCTGCAATGGCATTCAGATGTCCATTTCAAGTATGTGTCGGATGGTTTCAAGTATGTGTATATATTTGTCTTAATGTTATTTCTCTGTGTGTTGAATATGCTGCTGATGCCTGCTGCCCTGGATGTAAATCGGAGATGGATGCAAATTTGGCTGTTAGATGCCTCGGGAACACCTGGTTTTTGCCCATGAAAAAACTGTGTTTTGCTGAGGCAGAACAACCGGGTGCCAGGGATCTCTTTCATGTTTTTTTTTAAAAAAAATCCCTGATAGCTTCGGTTCTCATGTTGTCATGTGAACTGCATGCCGATCAAGATCGTCATGGCATCGCTTATAGATTGTGAAGGATGCTGAAGTGTTTTGCAACCTCCGATATTCTTTCAAGTACAGTACTACTAGCTCTCTGGTTAGTACCAGCAATTAGTTAGAGTCCGGGACAGAGACAATCTGGCATCGCGGCTACATGTAGGCGAAGGAAATGGTGAGCTCGAGCGACAGCTTCGCCTCCTCCTCCTCCTCCCGCCGCTGCTCCGGCTGCTGCAGGGTCACCGCCTCCGTTGTGCCGCTGTGGGAGGAAGGCTTCTGATGGTCGGAGCTGCAGCTCGGACCTGCCGCGCCGTCGACCACACCCTGCAATGGAGATGACAATGAAATACTCAAATACAGATCAGCCCGGCACAATGAGGGAGACGGGGGGACTGGTACCTGGAGGCGCGTGACGTTGCCGTCGTCGTCGACGTGGTACCCAGCCTCGGCGCAGAGCGCGCGGAGAACGTCGTTCTGGTCCGCGTGCTTGGGCAGCGTGTACCCGGCGTGGGCGCGCAGGCCGGCGTAGATCTTGGCGGCCACCTGCCGCCGCCGCCGCTCGCGCTGCCGGTTGTTCTCCCGCTCCCGCGGCGTCGGGTGCCGCAGCGACGTCGTCAGCCCACCGCCCCGGCCTCGCCGCCGCACCGTCCACGGCCCCTGCGTCGAGCGGATGCACCCCCTCCGCCCTGCCACTGGCGCCACCTCCGTTGCAACCGCTGCCGCCGCCTCACCCTCCTCTCTCCCGGCTCCGACCTCCATTGTCATCGATCGCTCACACTAGCTACACCTCCACTCGCAGCACGTACTGCTCTGTTGCTCGCTCTCTCTCTTGAAGTCTTACTCAACCGATGCCTTCTCACTGACACGAGTATTTATAGGCCGAGGATCGCGTGCCTATGGTCTATGGACTGAAAAGTTGCTGCTTCTTTCACATTGCGAAAAACCAAGTGATCCTAGATGGCTAGATCATGAAGTTCTTGTTGCTATGTGCATGTAAGTTTCTTCAATGTGTGCGAGTGTGTGTGAGAGAAGGAATAATGTAGTTGGGAGCATGTAACATCTGTGTTGAGCACTTGGGGCTGTACTCTACAAGGGGAAGCAGGAGATGCTGCAGGTTATTACCACAAGAAGGGGAATATTTTCGCTGCAGTACATCCAATGGTTCCTTGCCCCGTTCCTGAATCCTACCTGCCTTTTCAGTTCTCAGCCATGGCTTGTGTCTTTCTTGCTGGCAGGTGTGCACTAGTGTACTGCCTATACCGCTGCTGAGTAGTGCCTAGAGAGAAGCCTATCCAACAGTCAGAGGAAGTTACTGTCTTACATGCATGGTAACGCATCCAAGTGTCAAGTGTGCGTGCAGGCGGTGCATGCATCCAAGCATATCAAAACCGAATGATTTTCTAAGGAGATAAAAAAAAAGAAGTGTCCTTTTGGGTTTTCCCATTTCCTCTCTTCATTGTGCATGCATGTGTTTCCTAATAGTTGTTCTTTTTCCTGATGTATCTTTTACTCGCTTCGACTGAATACACGGTTAGATGGTCAAAGAGGGGGCAGTGAGCATCAGATTTTGATGAGTCATGAGATATCTGCCTTAGAATCTCAAAATTCCCGTGAAGGCATACATGCGTTTAGGCTCAATGATCAGGTGTGCCAAGCTGCTCCGGCCATTGGTTTTCTTTGACTGAGGCTTGTTCATGCACATCGGTGTGTACCGGCATGCAGGATTAACATTTAACAGCAGATGTCAGTACAAAGAGGAGATGGAGAAGTTGCAAGGAATTTGAAATCCGCTTGTGTACAGATAAATAAAACAAAGGAGTAAATCAAAAGTAATTTACCATGCCATACTTCAGACTTCGGAGATAAAGCTGCATCTTTCACTGGCGAAGAAATAATCTCAGAGCTTCCTGTATAAGGTCAGCAGTTATTTACCGTTTAAACGGGCAGTAAGTTAATTACTTTTTCAAAAAAAAAACAGGCGGTAAGTTTTGTGATGCCGCTGTACATACATACGAAGTTCAATGGAAAGAAACTTCTCTTCGTGTCATGCTTAGATCGTTGCATATGCTGAATACCATGGGCATCTTTACTTTATCCGGTCGCCATTTGGCAAAAAATATCCCAGAATGCGTCAGAGTTGGATCTTTACAATGGAGAGCTTGGTTTGCACTTGATATGTTTTCATAAGTAAATGATTCAAGTAATCTCCCATCTGTGTACTAACTAGGGATGCCTGGATGCCCACAGCCTCATAAGTAAAAGATCAATGTTTACACTTCACATGCCCAAACCAATGTCTCTGGGGCAATGCAAAGGTGTTTCATTTCAGAGTTTCAAAAGTCTTGTCTTTCAAAAATCTTTCTACGGTATGGAAGAAACCAAAGGGGCACTTAGCTCGTGGGTGGTAACTAACAGATGGAGACAAAAACGTCCAGGACTCCACAACAAAGGGTGTGTTTAGTTGGTGAAAATGTTTGGGTTTTGACACTGTAGCACATTTCATTGTTATTTGACAAGTAATGTCCAATCATGGACTAATTAGGTTTCAAAGTTTCATCTCGTGGTAATCAGTTAAACTGTGTAATTAGTTATTTTGTTCAACTGCATTTAATATTTCATGCATGTGTCCGAAGATTCGATGTGACAGGTTGAATTTTTTTGGAAACTATATGGGGCCAAAGAAAGATGGTGAAGTGAAAAGCTAAAGAAAAAGCAAAGGAGAGGAGCTCAGGCTCTCACATGTTAGAGACACACTAGCATCCCTGATTCCTGGGATCAGACACGGGAATATTTACGCGGTGCCAGGCCAATAAAATTGTTAACGCAGCACAACAGACAAGGAGCAGCTTCGTTCTCTCATTCTCTGCTGCACTTCCCTTCTCAAATCTATCGGCTCATCGTCTGCTGCCATATTCTATCCACGCCCTATCCACCAGTCACTGAAATTCCTCTGCGTACCTGTCTGACCGGGGCTGCTGCCTGCCACCGTGCCGGAGCCTCTTCGCTGAACTTTCCCGGCGGCGATGATTGCGCAGCGGGGCAGTGGCAGCAGCAGGGTTCCAAGAACTGACGCGCAGCACGAGCCCTTTTCTAGCAGCCTCCGCTCTCCCTTGGAATGGCGCGAGAAGCACCAGCCTCGGCGTCGTCTTGCCACTGGGGAAAAGGGGATGGCGTCGTGCGTCGTCTGCATTGCGAATTCGAATGAACTGGCTCTGCTTCCTGACCTCGGACGTTGCCTCCGGCCGTGAGCCGCTGACGGTGGTGGCGGCGGCGCCGTGCACGTGGCTGTAGAAATCGGGAGCTTCGTCGACGCCGATGACGCGGCCGCCGGCGGCTCATCTGCCACTGCCATCGTCGTGTAGTTGCGATCAACTAAGGCGAGCATCGACCAACCGGATCGGCTCACTGGTCCAGCTCAGTTTAGGTGGAGCATCGATCGTCGAGAAGAATGTGCGCAGTTTGTTCTTCCTTGGTCGGAGCAGTCGCGGCCTCGCCGGGCCGTCGACACGCGCCAGCGGCGGGGCCGTCAGGTTCGAGACAGTGGCGAATCTAGAATTTGGACTTAGAGGTTCATCTTGTTAGAAATACTTGGGAGTAGATCGATTTGGGTAAATACTCTTACAGAATAAAAACCTTGCTGGTAGCCTTTGCCGTCGCCACTGGCCATGGTGCCGCCATTGACTCGCCGAAGTGGTTCATGTTGGAAATATGCTCTAGAAGCAATCATATTTTTTTGTACTCATAGTTAATAAAATATATTTTGAATATTCATGGATGACAACTTGTATTGATTAATGCTTATGTGAAGTATTTGTAAAACTCTATACTTGTATGAATATTCTAAAATGTTCCTAGTCGGAGTTCATGTGAGGACACACATGAATATTAGACTAGCACATGTATTAGTTGATTGACTACGTTTCACAAGTCATGGACATGGGGATGTCAAACTAATAATGTGGGCTCATGTGAGACATGAGACTGAACTGACCCAACACGAGATGATGACTTCTCATTACACAATATGTACGCTGTGTCCTAAGACCTGAGATCGTCGTATGTACTCAAGATGTGAACCGACTTACTTAGGAGGCATCAAACGCTGCACCGTAACAGGGTAGTCATAAAGGTGGCTTTCGGGTCTATCAAGAAGCATGCTGTGAGACATAGTCGGTCAAGATGAGATTTGCCCCTCTCTACAAGAGAGATATCTCTGGGCCCCTCGAGTGATTTGAATCAGGAAATACATGGCCATGCTGGGGTTAAGAGTTAACCAAGGATTCCGAATCACAGGATCGAGAAAGAGTGGACGGCTTTCAGCTAGACCAAATATCGTGAGGCAAAGGGAACAGCATGTATATGATATTGTGGCGCCTCGTCTGATATGATCTTTGTGTATGTATAAGAGTTGACATGTCTTGCTAGAGGCCACTGTCTACTATTGGGCCGAGTAAGAGTACTCGGGCCATGTATATTCGCATGTGAGCCCATATGGTCACACAGTTAAGGGAAAGAAGTCTGATAAAGATGAGATCCGAATTAGACTGGACTTAAGTGCACTAATGGGCCTTTTAGGCCCAAAAGGTGGCTCCTAAGGTGGGGCCTAAGATAACCCACCTAAGGGGCTATATAAACAGAGGGGGGCGCCTAAAAACCCTAACCCTAGCTACTGTGCGCCAAGCCCTTGGTCGCCCTCGCAGACCTAGCAGTCCGGATTGCGACGCTTCTTCCCGTACGTGTGGACTTCGTGGAGGTGCTGCGCTTGCTGCACAAGGACGAGCCGTTCGTGAGGTGATTCACGCAACTGCACTGCCGGCTTCCATCTGCACTACACCGACGCGCTACAGAAGTTCTGTAACCGCGCGTCTAGTGGTAATCTCGTGATCTATAACCGCAGTAATCCTGGTTTATGCGGAAGAAAATTTTTGTTTTTCTACCCCATATTCCTACAGTTCAATGAGGAGGGCGGCGTCGTTGCAGTATAGGGGAGGCGGCGTCGTGGTGCAGTGGGGAGATCGGTGAGGACCGTTGATGCAGCGGGTCGTCGGAGTCGTAGAGGATGGTGCAGCGACGTCTGGCCATGGGGACATCCTCGCTGTGGAGAGGACGTTGGCGTCGATGGGCTTTCCGCCGTTGCAGCGCCTCCCTCTCGATCGGTCTAGGGATGAGGTGGATTGTGCGGCAGTGGTGAACCTCTTGTCACGAGCCACTGACCCCACCTGTCTCTTTTATACGGCACTGCGCGGCGGGGGGCCACCGGCCGTGTTGGGCTGGCCGTTCCTGATCAAGACGCGAGTCAAGGGGTCTGAGCAAACCATTGGGCATGACTCGGATGAGATCAACCTAGAGATGGCAACATGTAAAATCCACGCGCATACCTGTTTCATATACCCGTACCCGCGACCCAACATCCATGCCCGTATCCGCGCCCGCCACCCGCAACGGGCACAAAATCATGCCCGAACCCGCTATCCGCGGGTATCTCGTGCCCGCGGGCACACCCGTGTACCCGCAGATGGGTGCCGGGCGACCGGGGGAATCCGGCGCGAGCACGGTGCCTGGGAGAAGGAAGGGGGACGGCGGCGGCGTGCGGTCTGGAGGAGGGGATGGCGGCGTGCGCGCTTGGAGGCCGGAGGGGGCTCCATCGCCGGCAGGGAGGAAGGTGGCGGCGCCCGCATGGAGGAGGACTGGAGGAGGCGGCGGTGCCCGCATTCCGCAGGGAGGAGGTGGCGGCGGCACCACCCACACCCAGCAGGGAGGAGGGCAGCGGCGCCCGTACCCAGCAGGGAGGAGGAGGAGACGGCGGCACTAGCTGGGCCGTAGAGGAGCCGAGGGGGTGGCGCGCCGCTCACGCAGGCACCTGGAAGGGGGCAGCGGCGGGGCCTCCTGGGCGCCGCCAGGGGCAGTAGGAGGTGGCAGCCAGGAGTGGATCTGTGGAGAGATGGGTGGGATGGAGAAACCCTAATTCGAGTTTATATATCCTGGAATTTTTGACCCCACATGTCAGCTTCTAAAGCGGGTTGGCGGATTTACGGGTGCGGATATCATTTTTTCATGCCCGCGAGCAGATACCCATCGGGTTTAAAGTCAGACCCGTGCCCGTACCCGCGGGCACAAATTTAAACACGTACCCATGCCCGTCGGGTTTACTATCCGCGGGTACGCGGATAATTCGTACCCGTTGCCATCTTTAGATCAACCTAACACATCTTCCTCTTCTTGTTTCTTTCCGCTCTCTTTTTCTTCTTCGTTCTAATTTTTCTCCTCCTCCTCCTCTTGATTTATGGTTGAAATTTGTAGGGGGGCTTTGGGGTGCTCCATGGATTGTGTAGGAGTACGAGGGCTGGAGCACCCAGCACCCCCTGGCTCCGCCGCTGGTTCGAGATGAGAGGTGAGCTCTTCAGCATCAGAACCATGCCGGCAAAAATTGAGGCTCTGTGCGAAACTCTAAAGTGAAGCCTAACAGATATGACTTCAATCGATCGTTTCTAATACAAAAGATGAAAGACCAAAATTATAATTAATCTATTAAAGATTCAAAGCATACAAGTACGTGTAGATTAATATAGTAGGATAATTAAAAAAACCTATTTAGCTTCTGCTCGAGCCCTGTCAGTTGCTTGGAGTTGAAGAGTTGAAGTTGCAAAATGAAGACTTGAGACTTAGTGTTGATCGCCAGATCCTATGCGGAGTGGGAATTGTAGCTCTGCCTGCCCCGGGGCCGTCGGCGACTCAGTGATGACGCTTGCGGGCTGCGGCCTGCCCTGCCCGCCTGCTGTGTGCCACTGTGCCGTGTGTCATCAGCCTTAGCAGTGCGACACTCGGTCGAGGTGTTGGACGGTGATTCGGTCGGTGAAGATCAGAGAATGAATCGATAATCGGAGTTAGAAAGATGGCACGACAAGTCGGCAGAACAGGCGGGCAGGGGCGGAGCTCAGTAGAGGCGAAACTGGGCTCCGGCCCCTGCTTGCCCAAAGTAATTTTTCTAATGTCCCATTAACGCATAGCCTCTGGTGTATTATTGTCCATTCAAAGTCCACAGTTAGTAGCCACGTGCTGCAATTTGGCCCCCCCTTGCTCTTGGGTCACGTTCCGCCACTGCAGGCGGGGGCGGCAGCAGGAGTCCGGACTCCAAAGTGTCGTGGGCTTTGTTTTGGTCCTTAGACGTTTGATGTTTGCATTTAGGCGGGTAGGAAGGAGGCAAAGGAGCTAGACTGATAATGGGCCACTACAAATTCTGGAGTTCCAGAAAAATGGGAGCTCTGTGCGGTCGCACGGGCTGCACCCCGGGCTCGGGCCTGTTCAGCATGCAGAAGCAGGTAGCCGATGAACCACGGCAAGGATCGAATTGCTCGGTTTCGCACCGCCACCGCTGCCGCCGGCTATGTCAGCACGTTCCTGGTTGCAACAAAAGCTGTGCCAGTGTGCTGACGGATCTCCTCCGAAGAGCATCGGAGCAGCAGCAGTGTATAGATCCTGAGATAGTGCTAATGTTGGACGTGTTATCCGTATGCTACATGGAACAAAACTCTCTAGCATATAGTACTAAATTCTACCCAAAAAAAATTCCTTCTTGCCTAACTTGCAACAGTTGCAACTTGCAACGGTCAATAGAAAAGTTACATTACTTTACTTGAAGCACTAGGTGTAAAATTAAGCACCATAGCTAAGGTGGTACCCACGTCTCCAGCGTGGCAAGAGGGAATCTTAAAAAAGTCTTGGGTCTGATCGTGGGTCTATTGGCTAAATGCTAGAACAAATAGGCTAGGGAGGAACAAACAGCGTACAGCCCAACCCGTCTGATGAGTTGGGTTAAATCCTTTTCCTGGGCTGGTAAACTTGTAGCCCACATATCGCAGGCCCGTGCCGTCCACGGGAGAGAAGAGTGGGACTCCCGATTTCACCATTCGTTGAGGACGGTTTTTTATTTTTTTAGATTTATAAAAAATATATACTTAAATTTTTTTTCAAATATGTCACCCTGCCGCTGGTTCATCCGGCGGGAACAAGATATCGCCAAATGAACCGGCGGTAGGGAATGTGGGGGCACGGCCTGACATCCTACCGCCGGATGAAACGGCGATAGGAGGCCAGCTTGATGGGCCATGGTGGGCCGGCAACATACCGCCGGTTGAAACGGCGGTTTTTGAGCCTTACCGCCGAATCATCCGGCGGTAGGCTGCTGCCGCCGAACGAACCGGCGGAAGGACCCCCTCTTAAATGCGCTCCGTCGCTCGCCCGCTCCGCCGCACATCCATTGCCGCCACACTCCTCTGCTCGCCCGCTCTGCCGCCCGCATCGCCCGCTCCTCTGGGCCGCCCCCCGCGCCTCGTGCGCCGGCGTTTGGGCGGCCGGCGCGGCTCGCCGGCGGTCCCCAGCCCGCCAGTGCGCGGCGCCGCTCGCCCGGGCCGGGCGCGCCGGCGCTCGGCCGGACACCGGGGCGCGGCTCGGTCGCCAGCCCGCCCCCGCGCGAGGAAGAAGCGAGGGCCGGCGTGTTTTGTCTCAGGTACACTTTAAAATCGAGTTTTATGTATAATAGTAGGTAGACTAGTATTAGGAAATACATTCATGTGTAAAGTATCGGGTGTAGAGATATTTGTAGTGAATATTAGTGGTTTGGATATAATTATTTTAGATATATATTGTAGTACATGAAATTAAAATATTAGTTTAAATACGAATATTAGTTTATATATATATTAATGACTTCAAATAAACATATTAGACACATAGAAATATTAGTAATTTATATTATGGTAGATACAAAACCTAGGAATATAAATGGGTTCTAGAAATTGTAGAGAACAAATTAAAATATTGTGGTCTGTTGATTGTAGAGAATTTAAGTCGGTTATAGAAATTGTAGAGCGCTTCCTCTAAAAATTAATTACGCCCCGTTACTCGATTGACAATTATAATTGATGATAAGAAATACAAACAACATTGGAATGGTCATCAATATAAATTAACTAAGTCACATACAGTACTTGTTTAATTGAAATATGAAAAATTGTTAGAATCGATTTTCGTATGTTGACATTTGTGTAGAAAATATTATTAATAATTAAGTTGTGTTCTGAATGTGACATTACAAAATAACAGAAATATTTAGTGGTGTTGATTAAATTTAAGGACGAGTAATTATTGTCATAAATGTTGGTAGGCATGTCAGATGATTTGTATTTTCAAGTGTTTTATGGGTCAGGAGAAGTTAGATATGGTCCTGAGGGGATTGATTTGTCAGAGTTTAGCTCGATCCAAAAAAAAGTACCCAGAGCAAGAGAGAGGACTTGGATTTCAATATCCAATTGGCTATTTAAAGCTTTCGGCCTTAATCGAGATGAACATGAGATCTCTGTCATGGCAGTGGTCAGTCGAAGGGAACCAGTGTTTTGGGAGCTATTGCCGCTTGAAGTGACGCAAAACTGGAGGAACTATGTCAATATTAGTAGTCGAGGCTTACCGCTTGTGTTGTTTGTTCAAGCGTTCGAGAAGATTAGTTTTAGTACTGCAGCGGGTGGGGAACAAGAAGGGCAGGGAGAAATAGTATCGGATGATGCCGAGACGATGCATGAACCTTGTGAAGAAGGTGGTGAACTCGAGATTGTAGAAGATGATACACATGCTGCACACGAACCTCGTCAACCAACTGGTCAGGCTGACGAGGGGGAACACATTCCAAAAATAGTTGAAGAGTTTCAGAGGGAGGGTGAACAACAGAACAATGCAATGAATGATGACTCGTCAGATGATGATGATGATGATTACCATGTCCCACAGAACTGGTCCGGGTATGATTTTTCAAAATTAAGTGTAAATGAAGTTGAAACGGTCCCTTGGGAGTACAGGAAAAATGAGATATGCATCAGTTCGGTGTATGCTAACAGTGACAATATGAAGAAAGCTATAAAACATTGGTCCACTCTCTCTTTGCAAAAACAGTTCAAAGTTGTCAAGAGCAGTCAGAGAACATATGACGTGTGTTGTGTGAGAAGCGAATGCCCTTTCAGAGTGTACGCTTCTAAGGGAAAGTGGTAGGATTTCTGGGAGGTCAGAAAAGTTGTGGAGCACACATGGCTGCTTGAGCAATTAGAACCACAGCACCGCAACCTCAGTGCAGGTTTCATAGCTAACTACATGTACCCTTTGATAGTGGACAATCCTAGTTATGAACCTAAGTCAATTATTTGTGCTGTTGAGGAGGAGTTTAAATATAAAATTAGTTACAACAAAACTTACAGAGCGAAGCAGAAAGCGCTGGAGATGAGGTGGGGGACGTATGAAGCTTCGTATCACAATATGCCGGCATTGCTGCACACCATATGCCTTAGAAATCCTGATAGCTACTACGACTTGAAAACGTATCCATATGCCCAGAAGCCTGGAAAACAGGTACTCCAACGGTCGTTCTTGGCCTTGGGCGCTTGCATTGAGGCGTTTCCGCACTGCCGGCCAGTCATTTACATAGATGGGACATTTTTGACAGGAAGGTATAAAGGCACAATCCTCACAGCTGTTGCAGCTAATGGTAACAGGCAATTGTTGCCTTTGGCGATTGCCTTCGTGGAGAAAGAATCAGGGGATACTTGATATTGGTTTTTGCAGAGGGTGAAGCAGATGATTGTCAAAGATGTAGAGAACGTGTGTTTGATTCATGATCGGTACAAGGGTATATTACAAGCAATCGATGACATATAGAATGGTTCTACTGAGCGTCGTAGGGCTGCACTTTGGCCGGACCTAAAGAGTAGGTGGTGCATGTGGCATATGGGGGAAAACTTTCATAGCCAATTCAAGAACAAAACCCTTATGAAGCTGTTCAAGCGGTTATGCAGCCAGAATCAGGAAAGGAAATTCAACTTCCTGTGGAAAAAGTTGGATGAGCTGACAAAACAGCAAACAGCGGAGCTAGCGAAGAGACCTGCCAATACAGAGGAGGACGACCAGGTCTCACTTGAAGACGTGAGCTTGGACGGTCCGAATGTCAGGCGCAAAAAGGAGAAGGGCAATTAAGACATTCTCGGAGTGGATTGAGCATGAACCAAAAGAAAAATGGGCTTTACTATTTGATGAAGGAGGTGCTAGGTACGGTATAATGACTACTGTAACATCCCGAGAGTTTACTAAATTAAATCGTGCGATAAAACTGTTTTCTTAGTCGTTGAGCTCGACTCTCCCTTAAACCCTAAACCCTAGAATTTCTCCTGGACAACCCGACACCCGATGTCAAAGCACGTCCCATCCTTTTCCCATCCAGCGCGACGCGTCGCGTTCGACCGCCGCGAATCTCTCCCTCTCTTTTTCTCTCTCTCCTTTTCCTCCCTCTCCTCCCTGGCGTGCACCCGACCGCGCACGCCGCCCGCGGGCCTGCGTACCCCGCGATCGCCGCCGGCGCGTGCTCGTTTTTTCCCCTCCTTCTTTTTCCCTCCCTCCCATTTTTTTTCTTTTCTTTTCCTCTATTTCTTTTTTTCCTTTTTTTAATTTCTATTTCCCCTTTTCTCTTTTTCTACTCCCTCTCTCCTTCCTTTCTCCCTCTCCCTCCTCTGCCTCGCTTCCGCACGCTCCAAGCGCCGCCGTGCCCGGCTCCTTCCCCCCCGCACGCCCAGCTCGACTTGCCCCGCATGCCACGCCGCCCCTCCGCGCTCAGCCGCTCCCCGCGCCCGCGCCCCGCTCCGCTGCGCAATCGCAGCAGCTCGCCACCGCGCGCGCGCCGCTCCCCACGCACGCCCACGCGTGCGCGCACAAGCACACGCACGCGTGCCCCGCACCGCGGCACACCGAGCCGTGCCCCCACGACGCCGGCCCGCACAGCCGTCCACCGCCTTCCCTCCCCACGTGCTCCACACGGGCCACCCGCCGCGCCGCCCGCCGCGACGCCGCTCGCCGACGCCGCAGCTCACACCGCCTTGACGCGCGCGCGCACGCGCACCGCGTGGCCGCGACGCGCGCTGACCACTCCGACCCCGCTCGCCCTGCTTCTGGGCCCGCCCTCGCGCACGCATCCCGCCCCGCCTGTGCCCTACCGGCGCACCGCACGCGCGGCCCTGTGCGCGGCCCCAGCCAACGCCGCGCCGCCCGTCGTCCCGAACAGCACCCCGCCCCGGAACGCCGCCCTCGGCGCGAGCGCCGCCCCACGACGACCGCTAGCGGCCGGGACGCCATTAAGGCACCCCGCCGAACTCGCCGGACGCCACCACCTCGCCCCACCTACCCACGCCATCCCACCGCCATTCCCCCGCTATAAAAGGAGCTCGGCGTGGCTCCTGAGCCCCGCATCTCCGGCCGCCACCACCAGCGCCCCCCTTGCTTCCCTAACGTCACCGCCACAAATTTCCCCAACTGCCGCCGCCCGCTCCCGTCGAGCCGCCTCTGCACGCCATCCTAGCTCGAGGTGAGGCAGGGGATCGATTCCCCACAACCCCCTCTCCCTCTTTCCCCGGTCCCCGGCCGCCTCCGAGGCCGGAGCGGCCGGATTGCCCGCCGCCGGCGCCCTGCGCCTTGCCTCCCTTGTTCTGGTCGCGGGGGAGAAGAAGGGGAGGGGCAAATTTGCCCGTAACCCCCTGGCCCCTCTTCTATTACCTCAAGAAACCCTTCACCCTTATAGCCGTTTTACAGAAACACCCCGCCCTTAATATGTTCACAAATAAACCCCCTCTAGAATAAACTTAATTTCAAATAGATCCCTGACCTCTCAAGAATAACCCAGATGCTCCCAAAAAAATTACAAACAGGCCCCTGCCTACTCAAGAATAATTACAACTAGGACCCTAACCCCTTTATTAACCCATAAACCTCTACACAACCTATCATTTCATGTACCAAACGACCTCTGATCAACCCAAAAACTTTACCACGCCTCACTTAACCTAGTTTCGGCCATGCCATTAGGAAACCACTCAAAGATGTCACTTCTATCTCCATATCTTATATGTTCCCGATTCGAGCTCAACGATAAATCTTTAATTTATGTGTCTTGATTGTGTGCTTGTTTGTTTGCGTCGTAGACCACGGAGTGAACGAAGGAGAGCCCGTCAACGAGCAGTACTATGAGCAGGAGAACGAGGACCCGTTCCGCGACCCCGAGCCCGAAGGACAAGACCTCCCAGAAGGCTTTGAAGACGGCAAGTTCAATCCCATCCTTTGATGCATGTTTCTGTCCTAGTTTTTATAAACACATCCCAATGGCCTGCTTTATAAAATTGCATATATTTTGCTTGCATGAAAACACGGTTGGATAGCCATCCCTTGATTTGTGATGACCATTCCTTGACCACCTAAATTAATGTCTGATTGTGCTTGGACGTTAATCGATATTAGAACGCTTAGGACTTTACTCATAATATGGTTTCTTTTATAAAGAAAATGTGTGCGTGTGGGATGGGATAAATGTGGTGTTTCGTAAAGAAAGTTCAGACGGGATGGATGGCATTTCTACGGATTTGCCATTTGGTGTGCTCGTGCCAGTGTGGCAGGGCAAGGAAGGGAGATATCCATCTTGTCACAACTAAGGACCGAGTTGGTGTGTCATCTCACCTAACTCCACTATCGTGCAAACCACTCGACCGTTGAATGGGCAACGGCGTAGCATAAATCCCACTAGTTGGTGTGATAGCCATCAGGAGGGCTGAGAGCAACGGGTGGCCAAGGAGCAGGGATATGCTCAGTGTGACTTATACCCCGGTTATACCTCAGAGTTAGGTCGATGACCCCTTGGTGAATCCCGTGATGGCTAGTCAGGCTTAGCTAAGGTGGGTAATGGCTATGTTGGGATCTACACCGACACGACGGTGTTCGAGATGTGGTATCCTACTTGTGGGTAAAGTTGCACACCTCTGCAGAGTTAAAAGCTATTCGAATAGCCGTGCCCACGGTATTGGGCGAGTTACGGTGTGGTCACATAACAAGTGTTTCATTGGGATGGGCTGGTGTGAGTTGTTTTGGAATTGTGTCCGGCAGTTGTGCCGTGTGCTACGACGGACGGGGAGTCCTGTAGCAGTTCAAAACTTAAACTCCGTGTTACTCAACAAAAACTGGTTTCTGAAATGTTTTCTGCTAAATAAACCCCTGCATAAAATTTAGCTTTCTGCAAATGAAACTGTAACCTTACCCTTGATTTACCTATGCATGTTATTCTGATATAACCCTCTCCGTGGGTGTGGTTGGACTTGCTGAGTACGTTTGTACTCACCCCATTCTTACTTTTTACAGAGGAAGATCCAGACTTCGTACCAGACGACGCTGAGTAGGGTTATCGTTCTACACCCAACCTTGCCTGTGGAACCGGCCCCGTTCGAGATGTTTTCGCTAACGCAGTACTCTGAGCCCGAGTTAGACCCCATGTGGGTTGCAGTCTGGTGTTATGTCGTAGCATGGTTACTTTTCATTATCATCTGTATCGAGTGTCCTCCAAGGTTTGTACGGTTTTGAACCATCTGATGTAATAAATGTGGCATCTGCCTCCTGGGACTGGTGTTTTGTATCACATTTAAGTCTTCTCTTATGAGGGGACGCTTCAACTACGAACCTAACCGAGGTGTACAATTGGGTGCTGCGTGGTATAAGATCATTGCCACTTGTTGGGATCGTCGAGTTCTTCTTGTATCACACTTGCGAGTACTTTAGAGACCGTTACACTGTGGCACAGAAGGATATGGCTGATAATCGCAAAGTTTACGGATACAAGATTACGGAGTACATGGAGACGGCTTTTAAAAAGGCCCGTTTACACCGGGTGACTCTAGTTGGCTCTATGGAACGTCGGTACGAGGTGATGTGTAGGGACAAATCCCGAATGGTGGGCCGGTGTGAGAAGCATGTGTAGGAGTGTGTTCTTCGTACCGATGCTTGTATTTGCTCATGTCATAAGCCAAAGCTGCTGCACCTGCCGTGCACACGTGTCATTGCTGCCTGTTTTGAAGCTGGTGGACTACAGCCTCGTATGTATGTCTCAAATTACTTCCTGAAGGAAACCATTTGGATGACTTGGAGGCACGAGATTTATGGGTTCCGCATCCTGAGAGACTTCATAACTGATCTTGGACACAATGCAACTTACATTCCGGACCCAGATCCAGAAATGTTTCAAGGGGTGGGCTGACGCAAGAAAAAACGCATTCGGAATAACATGGATCGATCGGAGGCTGGTCGAGACGTGCGGCTCTGCTCGAAGTGCCATGAGACGGGTTATACGTACAAGGATTGTACGGCATTGAGTTATGGTGGCCGCACGGATGGAGCGGGCCCATCAGGAGTTGCTCCAAATCCGGCAGCGCGGTCAACGGGTCGTCGTGGCCGTCGTGCGAACAACGATGGCCTTGTGTGATGGACAATTGTCATGTGTGTCATTCGCTATAGAATTATGTCCCATGTTAAAATATGTAATTGTATGAACTACTAGGTGATGAATTAATTTTGTGTTGTACAAAAAATGTGTTGTAATTTGTGGCACCATGTCATGTTCAACTATTTTGCTGTAATTGACAATTGAAGTTCTATGTTATTTAATTTCTTTTGCGTCATTATTAGTGTATTATCTTCAACTTAATGATTCATTACGATATTTTAATTGCTCATTATTTTAATGCACTAATTTATTACTATTGTTATGATGTTTTCTAATCAATTCTATTTTGCAGGTATGGAGCACGAAGAAGGCGCCACCCCTGAGTTGTTCGATACTCTCGTCGACAAGCGCCGGCGGTCATATATTGCTTTGAGAGCTGCTGTCTCAAAAGCATCAACAAGACGGTACCCAATCACCTCAATCTCAATCGGTGGCCACTCCAAGGTGGGGTGCTGAGGAATGGTCATTGTAACTCTGTTCTTCTTAATTCCCTCCTTAGAAAACTGGCGTCCCGTGTACTGGGGTGGATCTGGGTAGTGGAAGATACGAAGTGAATCCCAAAGAATCCTTGGGAAACCCTCCCAGTACAGACAGTCGGTATGAGCATTCCCCTCCTCATCCCAAAAGATCTGGGAACAAGTCGCCATCCGAATCAAAAAGGATTCAAATGTGAGTAATACAATTATCTCAAGACTTCTCAAATAAAGCTTTAAGAAGACTGCAGTAAAACAAATGTGATTCTAATTCACAAGATGATATGGTTCCAAACTCAGAAAATAATAAACCACAATCGGTACTGGTTCATCATTTGAGATTCAAAGGAATGAAAAGATCCTTATAACAACAAGATGGGGCTTAGAATGAACACACGACTCGAAACCACTTTTTTTCAACCAAGAATATCTAAGTATTGCAACAAACATGCTCTCTAAATTCAAAATTAACTTACTTATGGCTTAAGCACACTAACACTTATCTATGGGGATTCATACTAGAAATTCCTTAAAAAGATCATGTAACAACTTCAAAGACTAGGAATCAATTAGAACATCAACCAAATATGCATGCATGTCCTGACCGTCCTCACAAGATAAACAATTGCCAACTATTGTTGGGCTTACGTGGTTAGCACGGTGGCATACATAGATACGGCTCTTCCTATATAACTAGTCGATACACTCTAACCGTTCTTAACTTATCAAATCGCGGTTAGTGTACCTGCAGAAGATTGGCAGAACATATATATATACCCAATGAACCTTTCATGCCAGCACTCATGAAAGCGTCCCCAAACATTACCGCTCACTATAGAAGCGGCAGCCATACAATTCCCGCCGTATGGCCAACGTTATCATACGCTACTTAGAGGCGTATTCACAAGTTCCTTTACTCCCAATATAGTCGACCGAGGTCGGTATATTGGCAGCAGCTCAAGTAGGTCACTGCTTGAGCGCAGCATTCGGTTCGCATCGCCGACGGGAAGGTCAAACTCCCTCAGCTGACTGAGCACACTTTACTTCCAATATAGTCAACTAATCATCGATATATTGGAAGCACCTCAAGTAAGGCACTGCTTGAGGGCTGCGTTCGGCTCGCATCACCGACGGGAAGGTCAGACTTCCTCAGCTGACTGAGGATCCTTACCATCTTACCTCAACGTAGGTGCGTCGTTACAGGAATTAAGAGTTGCTTGTGAGTATGGTTTGACAAAAATGTAAAGTGCTGGAAGTCAGATAACATAAACCATACACAAATAGCCACCTAGCAATTCCCGTAAATTCCCTAGGACTTTACGTTCTATGCACAACTCTTAACGAATCCAACGTAGTTTTTCGAAATCCTTTGTTGTTCCGTTTTATACGGAAAAATGATTTTTAAGGTTCCAACACCTCTGGTGTATGCTTGCAGCTCTGATACTAGCTGTGGCAGAACCGCCTAAATTATCCCGGCTCAAGTGCGCAGGCCATCACCATAAAGGCAACATTAGCTTAAATGCACTTCAAACGGAACAATTCTTGGTCTGTCGGGTAACGTCCCGATACAACCACCGGTTCTCAGATCGAACAAGCATACCCCGCACGAAGGCGAGTCCAGAGATATTGCAACCACCATTTTACAACACAGGTATAGTAATGATTACAAACCAGTTAAAACCATTATTACAAAGCCAACTTAAGTAAAACAGTTATACAAACCATAATTTAAGTTCAGAGTTTAAAATAGCGGAAGATAAAACACGACGGCTACAACACGTCGCAAAAGGACACCCGGCTAGCCCAAGCATGGTATCACTCATCATAGTTATTGCCGGTCGCAGACGTATCCCACTCTACGGACCAGCCAGGAGGCAACGAGCAAGGGTAGGTCAAGCTAGCGATCTGATCCTCAAAACTCATACCTGAAAGAGAGTTCAACAGCAAGGCTGAGTATTCTAATACTCAGCAAGACTTAACCGCCAACGGGTATAAGTAGCCCACTTTAGCTAGACTATGCAAGGTTTTTGTGAGGCTCTGGTTTTCCTTTGCTGAAAAGCAATAAAGAGTATGTCCTTACTTTCAAGTTTTAGCTTTCAAGATTCTAGTTGATTAACCATTCTATGTAAGCAGCTACTATTCAACCATGGTAGAAAACTAAGCAAACATCAAGATTGATAAAAAATATTGTTGGTCTTATTACTCTGTGTGGCAAAGAGATCAAGCAGTCTCATTTCATCGTGAGAGGCGGACGATTCTGAATCGAAATTCAACCTTGCAAGGATAAACCTAGCACACACGTTTGGAACACCGTCGGGTCGTTTCCAAACAACTGTTGACCTTTCTTTTCGGCTTGTGGATAGTGCCACTCTCCCCGACTACAGGGCTCCAAGGCCGAACCTTGTCCCTAGAAGTCGTAGTGTTGCGCAACATAAAATAAAACCTATCCCTAAGAGAGAGTGGGAGGTATATCCACTCCCCGGTCCAATCGGCTACTAGGCTTGCCGCGTACCATATTGACGGCATGTGGCTAGTACTTTCAAAGACTTAACCAATGCTACCACACACCGCGACCTTAGCAAGTTCATTAACACAGACGGGGTCTCACATGAAGTTATGATATCGATCACAACCCCGTCCGTCGTCCTTATATTGTTAACAGAAGGTAAACAGGCAATTCCTATAAAGCTCGCGAGTGACAGGCAATCACTCGACTTTTACCGGTCATATAAGCTTAGCAAGTAGTCGAACTCAAGTCTAGTGTTCAGTACATAGGTTCCTAGGATCATGCATCTAGGTTTTCAATTCAAATCCTAAGAACTGTAAATGCACAAGTAGGTAATACAGTAAATGATATTAATTTGAAATATAGGTTATGTCCGGGCTTGCCTTCTCGGTAGTTGCTAACTATTTCAGCCCTAGGCTCTTCCGAACTTTGGTTCGGGGCTTCAGTTAGTTCCGCAGTGTTTACTTGAGCTTCGAGATCACCTCCGTCAGACTCCAGGATCAGCTCGTACGTCCCGTCCGATAAGGCAGTCGTGTCTACATGTAATGCAAGAACAGTATTATAAACACACATGGGCAATTGTTTATAGAGTAGTTAAATACCAAATTTAACTACACAAGGCATCATGATCAACAGCACAAAAGAAGTTGACTAACTTTATAAACAAGTGGGGGTGGTTTTCTTATAACAAACAAAACGTAGTTTGCTAACAAATCAACTACTCAAAGTACAAACTGTAACAAATTCTGCCAAAATTACCCTAAACAGAAAATGAACAAAGCAACCTACCCTGTAAAAATCATGCCAAGACATGTAGCCATTTAATCACAACAAATCATTTATGCAGGCAGCACATAGAAAAAACATGCATTATACAGGTCAAATTAGAACAAAGTAGAATCTCAAAATTTAACAGGAGGTTGACACAGAAATGAGCAAACTACAGTAAATTTTTCATGATTTTAACTACACATAAATAAATATGAGAAAATAAACAAAACAGACAACAGATTAGCAAGATTTATTTTTAGCTCCTGATATAGCCATGAACTGAAGCTAAAACTTCCTGGACAAGCTAAGATACTCCAGATGAACACTCAAGAATATTTTTAGGATTTAACAAGAACAGAAACTATTTATCATAAATAAAGTCTATTAAACAAGGATTAAATCAAATAAAAAGCTACACATAAGAACTGAGCACGAAATTTTTATAGAAACACCAAATACATATGAGTAAACCACCACAAAAATTTTATTGCAAGATCAGGCATCACACAGTAGATAAGAAAAAAATAAAATCAGCCAATATTTATGCACTAGCAACACAAACTAAATTCTACAGCAAAAACTTGCCACTGAAGCCTAACATATTATGGTTCTACTGCATAGAGCTCTTCAAGAGGATTCTAAAACATCAAGATTTGCTATTTTACGAATTTTATACGAATTGATATTGAATTTCAAAGATCACTGAAAATCATAGCAAAGAAGTCCCTATAGCACTATTCATCTGAGTCTAGGCCTATTCAAATAACCCCCTGGGGTTTTCTTTCTTTCAACCCGAGGTCCCTGGGCCGGGTCAGAGAGGGGTGGCGGCGGTTGACCGGCCGTTTCCCGGCGAGGGGCTCACCAGCGAGGTATGGGTTGGGGGAAATGGAGTAGAGGTCGATGCGGTTCTCTGGAGGCTCTTGGGTCGCGAAATGAGGGCGGGAGGAGGTCGGTCCACGGCGAGCGGCGGCCGGTGGAGCTCGGAGCACGGCGGCGGGGTGGCTCCGGTGAGGTTCGGGCGAGGGGAAGCGGTCTGGGAGTTGCGCGAGGGCGAGGCGCAGCTAATGGTGGGGGCTATTGGGGTGGAGCGGGTCTGTGGTGGCGGCTCCGCGGCGGGGTGAGCTCGCCAGGGTTCAGGGTGGTGCGGCGGCGGCGTTCCGAGGTGTGGGCGCGAGGGAAAAGCAAGAGAGCGAGGGGAATGGGTTTCTGGGGTTCCTTTATTGCTCGGGCGCGCGTGAGGAGAGGGCGGCGGGCTCTGCCCGGGGCTGTCCACGGCGGCGTCGCGGTGGTGGCCGTCGAGGCGGCTCTGGAAGCTGCGGGGCGCGTGGCACGGCCGGGGAACTCCAGCACGAGGCAACAGGAGGGGGAGGAGGAGCGGTGCGACGCGTGGGTGCCAGCGCGAGGCGGAGTAATGGCCGGGAAGGCTTTCCCCGGCGCCGGCGGTGGCGCTGTCGGTGGACGGCGGCGAGAACAGAGCAGGGGGGTGGAGGTGGAAGAAAAGGGTCGTTTTGCAATTACCAAAAGTTCCAGGGACTAAACTGTAAACCAGCGATAACTTTTAAACCAAAGCTCAAATGGAAAAGTGACCAACATGAAAGTTGTTAAACTTTTCAAGATCTACAACTTTGATGTTATGCAAAAATTTATTTGACCAAAGATTCAAGAGCTAAAATTAAAATCATTGAAGGGATTTTGAATTCTAGGAATTTTGTCCTTTTCAAAGCAAATTCACTTCAAACATAGACTTAAAAGTAAATATTGCTGCCTTGCATTAAATGCACTGAAATTTTGCAAAAACACCCTCCACAAAAGCTATAATCAGAAATAACTAAAGAAAGGACCTTGCATAAAATCATAATTACACACATAGCCTTTTATAATTACAAAAAGATCCTTTTTAAGCATTTCAAGCACATGATGCATAGCAAACATACACAATTACTATGCAGACACCTATTTAATTACTGCACAGACACCCGGGGTGTTACAAGTGGCGAGGGCGATAGCTGATGCTCGACTTGACGAGGTCCCCCAGTTCAGCTGGGCCTCTGCCATGTTGGCTGCGATGTATAGGGGCCTTTGCACGGGCGTGACGAAGGTCTCAGCAGAGGAGCCCATCTTTGTTGGGTGCCCTCTACTGATACAGCTCTGGTCATACGAGCGCTTCCCCATGGGTCGACCAGAGATGGACTTTGAGCTGTACGCCCAGCTATCCCCAGACCACGACGACGTCGATAGACCGACGATGGGTTCGCTATAGTGCCTCAGAAGGGTACGTTAAATCATTGTTGTTACTTATTATTACCTGACTTCGAAATGCTACAAATTAATATTTAATTTTCTACATTATGCAGCCATCTTGGGTTGGCGTGCAGGTGAGGAAGTCGTACTCTGACTTCGTGGGACAGTTCGACAGTCTTGTGGACAAAGATGTGAGGTGGACTCCGTTCACTGCAGCCGACATTTACATCCGGGCACCGAGCGTGAAAGGCCCTTGTTTGGTTTTGGTAATTGAGTGACAACTTATGTGGACTAATAAGTGTTTATGTTGAGATACACAGGAGATTAGTCCACACAAAGACACTAGTATGAGCAACATGTGCCATGGAGGAGAAATGACTAAGGGTTGATGCTATGCTCATATAGTGTGATCGAGGAGCTCATTGCATATGAGACATGACATGGAGTTATGTGACCAAAGTGGAGAAGATCAAGACAAGGCTTGGCTTGATGGACCGGTTGCAATGGAGAAGGGCAAGTCAAGGCTTTGAAGCGAGGGACCGCGAGGCGGTGAAGCTTGGGCAAGATTTGGCGCCGATGGACCGAGGCAACGGTGAAGAGCGAGCAAGGTCAAGATCGATGGACCAAAGAGGTCATGTGATGATATGGAGTGGATCATATCTTTTAAGAAAGATCAAGTCAAGTGTTGACTCATGATGATGATCAAAAGGCTTGATGGAGTTTGGTGCTTGTGTGGCATCAATGTTTGGGAAGATGAAATGGAATGCGCAAGGCAAAGGTATGACTTGTAGGGCAATTCATTTCACCAGTCAAAGGTTGTGTAGAGAAGTGCATGACCGGATTTAGGATAGATGGCCGTACTATCAAGAGGGGCAAACTTGTTTGCATATCGGTCATCTAGTGCCACTTGAGCGATCAAACATTGCGATGTTGCTAGGATCGAGTGGCGTGGTGAGATCAAGTGAAAATCCTTTGAAAATGATTGTGAAATGCTAACACACATGCACATGATGTTGTTCACATGGTTGTGTTGGCACATTTGCAAAGGAGAAAGAGTTGGAGTTGATGTTGATCAACTTTGGGAAGCAAGAAAGGTTTTTCGGTTTTCTCCGGAAATTAGGTGGTCTCTTGGAGTGGAATACTGCTTTGATCCATTGTGTTTTGGATCAAGTATTCAGTTGGGTTGTGTAGCCCTCTGAATTAGCTTTCCATAGAGTCCAAGATCACCTAATTTGGACATCGGAGTTAAGAGTTATGGCCGTTTTACCGAGGTACATTTCTACTGGAAATATACCTGCGGACGGTCCGCTCAAGGGGGGCGGACGGTCCGCCGTTATCTCGGATGAGCTCGAATAGAACCGTTTTTGGCTCTGTTGGTGGTCCAAAATGAACTGCGGACCGTCCGGTCCTTGGGGGCGGACGGTCCGCCTCCTACTGAAAATTCTGGGACAGAAACACTGCGGTTTCTGTGTGTGCTCACGTTTTGAACGGCGGACAGTCCGCCCTGGGGAGCGGATAGTCCGCCGGTCACTTCCAGATTTAGTCAGAGACGTTTGCAAATCGGTTGGTTCAATGTTTTGAACAGCGGACAGTCCGCCCCAGGGGTGCGGACAGTCCGCTCGGGGCTCTAACGGTCGACTCTGACACATAATCGTTGCAGATCTAGCCGTTGGTTTTGAATGGCGGACAGTCCGGTTTTTGTGAGGCGGACAGTCCGCGAAAACTCTGTTTTCACGGGTTTTGAGTGTAACGGCTAGTTTGGGGCCTCCCTCTATAAATAGAGGGTGTGGCCGGCCATTTGAGATGGTTGAGTACCTTGGGGACTTGGTGTCCATGTGTGAGAGTGCTTGAGAGCCCTCTACTCACTCTAACTTGATAGTATTCATCCGATCGAGTGAGAGAGCGATTCTAGTGCAATTGCTTTGAGAGTTTGCATCGAGTGGCACTAGGTGATCGTGTTGCAAGCCGGTGTGCTTGTTACTCTTGGAGGTTGCCACCTCCTAGACGGCTTGGTGGCAAGAGACTCCGTTGAAGCCCGCAAGAAGATTGTGCGGTGCTCCGGAGAAGAGATTGTGAGGGGTATTGTGCTCACCCCGCGGGAGCCGCAGAGAGCAACTCTAGTTGAGCGAGACGTGAAGAGCAACAAGTGGTTCGGCCGGATCATGTGCTAGAGCTCGGTGTGAGCACTCCACGTGGGAGAGTGTGACTTGAGAGTCACCGCTAGCAAGAGGATCGGCGGCAACCTTGGAGCTTATCTCAACGGAGATTAGCTTGGTGGCAACCAAGTGAACCTCGGGATAAAAATCACCGTGTCAATCTTGTCTACTCTTCTCGGTCGTTTGCATTCTCCAAATCACAAGTCTTGTGTTTACATTCATCTATATCTTGTGCTTGTGTAGTTGCTCTCTAGTGATTAGTTAGCTTGTGTAGCTTGCTAATCATCTTCTTGCTTGTGTGGCTAGAAGTAGAGATCCTAGTGTAACTAGTTAGCTTGTGTAGCTTAATTAGTTGCTCTTGCTTAGATTGTGTAGCTAAGCAAGTTGAGCTCTTGGATTTGGATTGTGTATCCTTGTCCTTGAGCATCTAGTGAGCTTAGGTTTGGCTTTGTGCTTTTGCTCATTAGAATTGTGTAGGAGCTCCCCCGGTTTGTGAAGTACTAGTGCTTAGACTTGTATGACTTGGCATTAGAATTGTTAGGAGAGCTCTTAATAGCTTGGCACTCCATTTGCTTTGTGTAGGACCTTTTTGGAGGTGCCTTAGAGTCATAGTTAGAGGGGTGAAGTCTTGGCTAAGCGAATAGTTTCAATTCCGCATAAGTTTCGGTTAGCCGGCGCAATTAGTTTTAGAAAGGACTATTCACCCCCCCTCTAGTCCGCCATCTCGACCCTACAGAGCGGTCTTTCTTCCTTGTGCCTGCGAGACCAGGAATACTGGATGACAAGAAAGCCGATCCTTTATGACATCCACGTCGACTGGGTCATGAGGCAGTTCCGGTCTCTACTAGCAGACCCTCGTCCCGATTGTGCACTCAGTGGAGCCCCACGTGTACAGGTACGGAATACATAGTTACATTAGTAATTAATTTTATTTTTACATGGTAGCATTAAACGTGGATGCATTCTTTTTTTGTATTGTAGGTGGACACGTCAGGGGCAGCCAACAAGGTCGCTGTGGGCCGACAAGGTCCGTCCTTACGTCGAGTCCTGGGCCGCGGCCCTTGACGACATCATTTTTGAGGATCGGCCACACAGCGACGAGGCATTCGCAGACTACCTACGGTGGTACCTTCCGAGGACGCGCACTCGTGTCATGCACGTTCCACCGGAGGCTCCGATCGAGCCAGCAGCGGTGTCGGAGACGTACCCACTGGTGTGAGACCAGAACTTCGCTATAGCGGTACGTTTGTCAAATTGATTTTGCATTGTATAAAACCGAGCGCATATGATGTTAATACCTTGTCGGTTCAGTACGACGTCATACGAGCGATGGAGTCGGAGGCCTCGTCGAGCATGGGCCACTACCATGACATGATGCCCGTGCAGCACCAGAGCACGCTGAAGAGGATCGTCGACCTGTGCGGGCGGTTTCGGCGAGCTGTGACTTGTCGTACGGATGACACCTTACTTCCACCTCGTGCTACAGGGCCGGTGCCTTGGGCCGGTCCCTCGGCACGACGGTCAGCACCCGCGGCACAGTCGGGTGCACCGCCACGGCCACCGGTCACGATGGCCACACCGTCGGCGTCTGCTGCTTCGCCCCCGTACGTGCCTCGACCAGCACTTTTGTACTCAGCAGGTAAATCATCTTCTAACCTCGTCTCACTCCGATAGTATGGCAATATGTAAAAGTTCATTAATAAAATTGTACCTATTTTTCATGCAGGGCCCGGCTCGTCGTCGTTTACTCCGATAGATCCGTCTGGCGCCGGATCTTCCTCCCGTCGACGTCCCATTCAAGATTTAGGTACGTTTAAGAGCACTTGTTAATATGCAATAACATCTATATACTTAATGGAACAATGATGGATACAACCTTGTGAATCAGAGTACCGGCAGCTTGGAGGGACAGACGACGATGAGGAGGCTACGGACGTGGACAACCTCGAGCAGGCGGACTGGGTGAACACATTCTTCTCTACTGCATCATTGCCAGAGGAGGTCACCCCTTCACAACTGGGGGGCACCCTACCCGCGACGCAGGACTCCACTCAGGGGGAGCAGACACCTGTTCCTGACCAGACTCGTTGTTCCACTCGCGAGGCCATTCCACCAGAGCCACTCACGTACTCGCAGTACCACACTAGGGCGGCCCAGGCTGCAGAGCGACGTGGCAGGAGGAGAGGGGACAAGCGCGGACGCATCTAGTGTACAGGTTGTTGCTTGTTAATTACTTTCTTCCGTCAGACTATGTTATGTAGGTCTGTGCAGACTATGATATGCGTGGTACCGTCATGTCCCGTGACCTGTTTGTATTGTGACGATGGGATGTGTCAGTTACGTGCCATTATGACGAGTAGGCCGGTGCAGTGCTTTCGGGGATGGGATGTCTGGGGGGTGCCATTCCATTATGACGATTAGGCCGGTGCCGTGCAGTGGTCTGGGTGATGGGATGTGTCGGTGCAGTGCAATAATTACGAGTAGGACGATGCAGTGGCAGTACCACTATTAGGTCCGTGCGAGAGTACGATCGATGGGATACGACATTACACTGACAGTACGATGACTAGGCTGCATGCACTACAACTATGACCGGTACCCGTTGATCCGAGGCAGCTGTGTCATGACCGCCTATGTATATCCGCAGTGACAGACGCATTGCTACTCGCTTCGGTAGCAGCGTCTTGCTTAAGTAGTTATGTCTGGGGGTCATCTAGTGGTAAGGGTTTCGGTGGTGGGAGAGGAAAGGGGTTACGAAAGGGACCACCTATTGTGTGGGAGGGTCCTATTGGTCCTGAGATTTATCCAGAACCAGTGTGTGAGTTTCCGGTACAGAGCAAAAGTGAGTTCACTACCACAAAACCTCTGAGAGGATACGATAACCGCAAAGAGGAATGGCCAAAATGCATGCATGGTGAGGATTGTGTAGTGCAGATGATGACCGAGGGAGAGGATGGAGGCCGTCGTTTCTTCAAATGCCCGCGAGCATGGGTAACTTTAACTAATTTTTATTTGTACCATGTGTCGCATCTCGTTCCTAGTACTTACCCCAGGTTACATGTTTCAGTCTTCCGTAGATGAGGATGGGTGCGGGTTCGTTAGGTGGGTGGATCTAGCTCCTATTCATCCACATCAAGAATACATTGAGTACCTGCAGAATCGTATCTTCGATCTAGAAATGAATATTGGTGACAACGGCACGGAAGACAATGACAACAACAATGTTGCCATTTCACAGGACACAATCTGCAGCGATCCATACTACAACTGTCAGTGTCACAAGAAGGATGGGGATCTGCCACCGCCGCCGCCGCCACCACCACCAACAACGGATGCTTACTATGGCGAAGGAGCCACACAATATGCAAGGTGGCCGCACTATTAGGTGTAACCTTTGTTATATTCGATTGTAAGCTGCCTATCTAAATAACTAACAGCATGCTAGGTGTATGATAGCGTGGTGTCTGTATGCCGCTTGAAGTATCATAGCGTTTGTGTATTGTCTTCACTTGTTCAATGATGTTTGCATGCCTGGGAACCATTTCTCTTTAATGTGACGCGTCCAGGCCAAAGGACACAGCTGTGTGGGGTGTGCAGTGCTTTTATCACGAATAGACCGGTGCAGTGCTATGCATAGGACCAGTGACATGACAACTCACTGAATTATTTTTGGAATGTCCGTGAACATAGCCCGTGGACCTTCCAAATTGCTCCATAAATAAGGCTACCAGACCATGGAACCATACAACTGCACACTGCAAGCACCAAACAACTCAAAAAACATGTCTTCCTCAGGATCCACCTATATTCTTTGGAGTAAGCGTGGAGCAAATATACCCCAAGGAATCCAGGTGCCTATGTGCTTTTGCGGTTCGTTGTGTAAGCTCATGAAGTCGTCAGTCTTGGAAGACAACTTCAGGATGAGGTTCTTCATGTGCGACAACTATGAGTATGATCCACCGAAGTGTTACGGCAACGATCGAACTAAGGTATTAAATTATACTACCAGAGCTTCGCATATGTTGACCAGTTACTGATTACTAACATGATTTGGGAAAAGTCTCCACCGCCTTTGTGTGATTTCGTGCAGTGGTTACACACCGAGCAATCTCAGGAGGCTAAGGATCACGTTGAACGCGAAGCAAGGTGGGCTACAGAAAGGTGGCAACGAATGCTACACGAGAAAAAGATGAAGGAGAAGCGCAAGAAAGACCAGGAAGAGATCCGGAAGAGGATTGCAGAAGTGGAACATCATGAGGCGGAGGCACGTGAAGCTGACAGGGAGAAGAAGCGAGAGAGGGCCCGCCGTGCTAAGGAAGCAGGGCCCGAAGCTATTAGGAAGGGAAAATATCCCCGGTGCACTCAGTAAAGTACCACCATGTACTCTCCGCAATTTTAATTCCCTAAGGCATGTTACCGTGTTCCACGTGCCACTGTAGTTCGTTCTTTTAGTTCCAAGTTTAGAGCAATGATATCACGTGTCATTTACCATAGTAGTACAGACGCAATGACCCGATGCTGTGTTATCGTTATCTTAATGAAATCCAGGACTTTATAGCTGCTGCCTTATTTTATTGTGCATTGAATTCGAGTATAAAGTAAAGTGATATGAGTTGACGTTCAAAGGACGCTAATTGAATGCCTTGTCTGTCATGCACAGTGAACGGTGATCGCTTTTGCTAGCAGCGGTGTGGAGCAGTGAGTGGCCCCTTCTGACGTTAAAGTTGTAAGGGCAGCAATGTGGCGTAGGGAGGGCTTCTCATGACTCCGTCGCTGTTTCAAAGGACAATGGTGGCAGCCCTTCGTGTTGTCCTGTGCGAGGTCAGCAGGGTGCAGCAGGGACTGGTCATTTCCGTGTTTAAAGAGAGAGGGCAGCAGTGTTGAGCAGTGAGTGGTCACGTCAGTCCTTAAAGTGCGAAGGGCAGTAGTCTCATTTTATGGTGCATTGGATTCGACTATGAAGTGAACTGACATAACTTGACGTTGAAACGACGCTAATTGATTGCTTTGCCTGTCCTGGCGTGTGAGTGCAGTAGTGTGCCACAGTGAATGTCGATCGCTTTTACTGTCGTGCGATTGCAAAAGTCTGGAGCAGTGAAAGGTCGTGTCCGTGTTTAAAGTGCAAGCAGTGAGCGGTGTTGAGCGTGCGAGTGCAGAAGTCATGAGCAGTGACAGGTCATGTCCGTGTTTAAAGTGCGATCAGTGAGCGGTGTGGAGCGTGCGAGTGCAGAAGTATGGAGCACTGTGGAGCAGTAAGAGGTAATGTCTGTGCTTAAAGTGCTTTAACTGTTGACATGAAACGTCATTGTGAATGCAAAATGATCCGTGACTCCCTCGCTGTTGGAAAGGACGATGCAGGCAGCCCTGCGTGTATAAAAGGCGAGCATGTGGTTGCCGAGAGCACAGGCTTGCAAATTTGCTTCCACATATTTTCAGTTAGCCCAAACAAATCGCTATGAGCTCCTCATTCTCCAGGACAGCTTTCCATCGGGAAATGGAGGCTAATTTAGGACCCTCTCCTAACGATCCCAATAGATGTATTACAGATTGCAAGGTATGGCCGAAAGGTGTAGAGCTATCCGATTGCTATTGCCAGATGCGTTGTGTTCCGTACATATCTCGTGATTACGAGACTTTTGGCCAGAGGTATTGGTGTTGCAAGAATATCGAGGAAGTCCAAAAAAGAGGTACAACATCACATGTATAGATTAATTTGTAAATATGTTTGTCTAGTGGTTTTGTTATCTTTAATAAATTTGAATCGTTTCTTGTTTACAAAAGTACGCTGGTGATGACACACATACTTATTGGTGTCATTTCCATGAATGGATTGACACGTGGATCACTCGTCGTGATCAGCAATATATGGAGTGGTTGAATAAGGTGGATGAAGATGTACGCAACTGCGAGCGCGCGAAAGCAGACAGGGCGGGACGTGATAAGGGTATTGACTGTGAATGATGAATGTTGTACTGCTCCGTCTCATTAGGATGAATCGTGATGTCTGAATAAGTAATATAGCTGCCCGGCCAATATGTTGTGTGTTTATTTCGAAAGCCTCTTTTCGCTTCTTATGTATTGTTTTTCCTACCGTGTTTTTCATGTGTGCTTGTGGTGTTATGGAGTTTGTTCTCCTTTCTAATAAAATCGTGCATCATCCGGTATTGGAAAAAAATCATACTAGTACTCTGTGAAAATAGAAAATCGGGCAACTACTTGCACAATCTGTCACCACAATCAATAAAGTTTCTAAACAAATATTTGTTCCACCGGCGGACTGTCCGACCATAGGATCCGACACTACGCTAGATAGTATGGACCTAACATAATCTGGCGGACTGTCCTCTCATCAAACGCGGATTGTCCGCCTATTACGATGTTCGTACATCGAAACGTTCTTTCAATATTTTCGAATGTCCCAACCGCTATTATTTTCGCTAAAAAAATGTCTTTAAACCTGGCCGAGACTTGCTAGCCAGAGACTAATGGAAGGTATAGGGAAATTATTTTCGGATGTCCGATCCGCCTATTACCATGTCTTGTAATTAAACCAGGATTATTTTCAAAAAATTATTTTCACAGAATTCAAAAGATTATTTTCACAGAATCTGAGTGAAGAAAAAAGATGTAATTAAACCAGGAAGAACAAAAAAAATAATAGATCAAGGAAACACAAGAATAATATAGACTCAAAGAGCAGTTAAAACCTATCGCCAATTCAATTGGCGAAAGGTTACTAGGCCCTGTACAGGAGTACAGGACGGCTATCGCCGTGCCACGCCCGGCGGTACCTCCTACCGTCAGTTCATTCGGCGGTAACGAGTTACCGCCGGATCAACTGGCGATATGTGGAATGGGCCGTGGCCCCGGCGGTAGGTCGTTACCGCCAAACGAACTGGCGGCATGGTGAAAAATTTACAAAAAAAATTAAGTATATATTTTTGATAAATCGAAAAAAATAATATAAAAATAAAAAAAACGTTGAAGACTTGAAGTAACAGGACGCCCTCGTGGGCCGGGCCGAGGCCCCCAGCGATCTCACCGAGAGCAGCAGCGATCGGACGGCCCAAGAAACGGACGGGGTGTCGCGGCGAGAGCGTCCAGCCGTCCATGATTTTGAGTGCCGCCGCCTTTCTCATGGAGGAAACAACCTCCATCTCCTTGTCGTCCACTAGTTCCACGCTGACGATGGGAGATGGAAACTCTCCTCCAGATGCCTCCCGCCCCACCCCCAGCGAAGAAGATTACGGATCATGGACATGGAAGCAGAAGTTTGAGGATCTCATTGCCTGCGATCCCAGCCGTAATATCATGCCAAAGCATCCTGAATCTGCTTCCTATATCAAGAAAAAGCTTGAGGTACATGGATCAATTCGTTCCTTCAATTCCCTGAAAGAAGACTAAACATCGGCTACTGATTTTTACACGGTCGGGCGATGTTCTTCAATTCACTTGCTCTCTACCAGTACTCATGATGCGTGTATCTCTTATTGTAGGAAATGTTCGGAAAGTACCTAGGTACGGTATCCCCTAAACAGCGCCCTGCATACGAGAAGGATAGCCTCAAAGAGCTCAATTATGTGTGCAATTGCTTTTCGCGCTTCATGGGCCTCCGTGAGTTCCTGTACCCGGAGATTCTCAGTACCATGGCCTCCTACAACGCCCTGCGATGTGCTAGGATGGCGCTGAAGGGCGGCGCTCCATTCCGCGGCCGCCGTGCAGACCCCAACGGCCGCCACCGCAGCGGCTTCACGCCCCTCCACGTGGCCGCCGAGAACTTCAGCGTGGACATGGTCAAGCTCCTCTTCCGCCACGGCGCATCGGCAAACATCCGCACCAAGGGTGAGGACGTCGTGGAGGGCCTCCTGCCTCTTCATGTCGCCGTTGAGAATGCCAGCATGCACAAGTACCTGGAGGACCATTGGGCTGAAGGGGACCATATTGTCAACCTCGTCCTCCTCCTCTGTCTGCCTGAGATGGTTTGTTCATATCTACTGCCAGAGCATTTAATTTATTTGATATACTAGCCCCCAATCAGTTCCCCTTTGCTGCACCCATCCACCCATGCATCCGACAATATAACCAGCAGCTTTCTAGTTTAATATATTTTTTCCCATGTTATTGCCACTCGCAGAAGATGTTCTTGGACACTACTAGATTAATTGCCAAACAAATAGACAGCCTTGTCGATGAGGTATGGAATTACATTCGTACGGAGAAGCTTGTTGAGGCTGCAATTTTGCTGCTGGCAGCTCAGAAGCAGCTCCGTGGCTGCCTTAACAAGAGCTCCAGCCAGGTCTCTCTGAATGGGTTTGATATTGTTAAAAGCAACATTGATGAAGCTCTTGACACCCTACATCTTGAGGTGTTAGCTATGGTTGAAGAAGGAAAAAAAGGCAAGGCGCTTAAGAAGCTGAAAGACAAGAAGGAAGCCCTTCTTACAGCACGTGCTCTAGTTGGTACCGTCCATAGAAGTCGCGAAGCTGATGCCTTTCTTACAGAACATGAGGTTTCTTTGAATGGTTTTGATATTGTTAAAACCCGCATTGATGAAGCTCTTGACTCCCTACACCGTAAGGGGTTAGCTATGGTTCAAGAGGGGAAAAATGGCAAGGCGCTTCAGATGCTGCAAAACAAGAAGGAAGCCCTTCTGACGGCACATGCACTAGTTGGTATTATTCAGAAAGCTGGTGAAGCTCTTGAGGGGTACATTCAGACCTACCAGAGGTACTGGCTAAATGATTTCCCCTTTGTTTTATAATACCTACAGGTTTTCCTATTTCTGTGTTCTTCAAATGTTCTGTAGTGTTTATTTCCGTGATTATGATCTACCAGTGAATGAGTACAGGGCTTTAGAAGTCTGCGGTGGGTGTGGGTCACTTTTTCTTTTTTTTTTTGTGATATGGAAACAGTGAATCCTTTTTTTCATTTTCTTGTAATAGATTAGTTTTATAAAATATGTGTTTGGTTTGTTACCTTGTAATAACTGTTTTGGTTTATATGATCCATCTTTCAGGTTTTGTTTGGCCAAACATGCGCAGATGAACTAATACAACTTAACCTCGTATTTAGACTTTGAGGTTGAATTTTACACAATAGAAAACGCGGAGATAGCAATGGAAGTGGAAAGGAATACGTGTAATTGAGGACACAAGAATTAAAAATATACAGAATTAGATTTCACTTGAGCAATAGAAAACCCTAAAATATTTTATTACGAAACAAGAAACTTGAGGATCAATTTGGAAGAGGTACTTAAGTGATACTCCCTCCATATTTTGGTCCCAAGTTTGACCACTCGTCTTATTTGAAAAATTGTACAAAATGTCACTCCTTTTGTTGTGGCTTGCTTCATTAATTAAAATTCTTCAAGAATGACTTAAATTTGACTATGTTTGTACAATTTGTTTGAATAAGACGAGCGGTCAAACTCGGAGTCAAAAAAATCAAACGAATTATAATTTGAAACGGATGGAGTACATAGGAATCTCTTCTTGTGGTTCAAACAGACCCAATGGCTAATGTATAATTTGAGCGTTTTTTGGGGGGTGGGCGGGTATTGGCGTATTGCTATAAAAAGTTAGAATGTAAATCATAGCAACGTAATTAATCTGCTCAGGGTCAGGACCACTGAAAGTTGGTTAAGAACATCTTTCACTCTTTGCACATGTATAATGAGCTCTCTTGAAACAGTGATCTTTCACTCTTTCCATGTATGATTACATTTAATGTAGCCATACCGTAGGCGATAGTAGTGGATGCCATGTCGAGCACTGTTATGCAGGATTTTTGAATAGCCATTGAGTTGTTAGCATGCCAAATCAATTTGACTTACTGACTTGATAGCCTTGGCTGCTTAGTGTTCGCATAGATTTATTTAATGCTTAGAGCACCATTCTTGACTTTCAGCTGCACTACTACTTGTGTTTAGAGATTTTCTTATTGAAGGTTATGTGGTTTGCAATCACCACCACAGTTCAACTGAAGATGTCTGAATACACATCTGAATATTTCCTTGAACATCTTTTAATTATTTGTTTTAACAAACATTTTGGTGAAATGTAGGTGTCCCATGAGGAGATTGTTGAGCATGTTTCATCGCTTCTAACAAGTAAAGGCATCGTTTATTCTGGAAAAGGCATCGACACTGGAAACCTAGAATGGTTTGGCATCAATTGGGACCACTTGTATTCTATCGGTACCTCTGGACTAGGGTACCCCTCTTACTGTGTCAAGACTCATAGTTATCCGTAACTACACCCAAAGGAGCTGAGCAACCGGACCCCTGGGTTCCGACTCCATCTCACCGGATCAACGGTCTCGGACCCGCATTCCGCTCGGGGTCGGGTCCGGTGTCACCACGTGTCCCGGAGAAGGAAGCATTCAGACAAAACAGCCGGGGGCCCCGGACCTCCCACGGGGTCCCGGACCTCCCACGGGGTCCCGGACCCCATATACTATCCGGACCCCTCGGCAGGGAGGGAACAGACACCCCGCCTGGGGGGGTCCGGAGCCGCCACGTGTCCGCAGACGCAGATGCGCGCGCGGCTGCCAAGCTTCCTCGGGAAGACTTGGCCACTTACCACATTCAATGCGGGAGGCGTTAAGAGCGCTCTGCCACAGCAGAGCCCGAGGAGACTTTCGGCAGGCTGTACTGTTGACCGCGCGTTACCAAGGTACACTGTACAGCCGCTGGCGCCACTCACACCACGCACGTCAGTCTGCTACACCAGTTAGACATGACAACTCGGCGATGGAGTATCATAATGCCTACACGGTAGACCCAACAGTCTACGCCGCAACCTACACTGCCTCAACGGGCGCCTCGCCGATGAGACAGGAGAAGACCCCACTCGGCCAGAGGGTCTACAGGACGATGAAGTGTATTCGGCAAGAGATTCTCCATCGCTGTAGCACCACTACTGTCTAGTAAAATATACATCCTTGTTGGGCCCACCTGTCGGGGTCCGACGCCTGTGTACGTGTCCTCCTTGCTCTATAAAAGGGAGACGCCCGTTAGAGGAAGACTCAAGTCGAAAGGGAGACTTGGGGGCAGAGGATAGACTCATTCATAGTGCAATACACCCCTCAGTGGATGTAGGGTATTACGCTCCGGCGGCCCGAACCACTCTAAATCCGTGTGTTTTGCGTTCTTGCCCCGAAGCTAGATCGGCCTAATAGCCTAGCTCTTCCCCGAGTACTCCCCCTCGGGAAAAGGCGGGTGCGTTCCGCCACCCGGCTGTGGGTACCCCAAAAAGCCCGCGACATATTCATTCATATATTTTATGCACACCTGATGTGGTTTCTGTTTTTCTAAATTCTTACCTTGTTGTCTTGAAGCTACCAATATGGGGCAGTGCCGATCTATATGTCAAGGTCAGAGAGCGGTATGCTACAATTTTGTTTGATATTATTTACTATTAAAATTACAAAAGAATATTAGTTGTGCAACATTGTTATGTTTCCACCCATTGCAAAGTTGTCGGATTTGGTGGAAGCACCTCTTCTCAACTTTGCAGTACCAAAAGGGTGCAACCGGCCTCCGAACTATCAACTATGCTTCCCATTATTTCATAAGTTGATTCCTAACCAATTTCATTGCTGAAATAGGGGACTGTGAGCAAACTAATGAAACTGACAAGTCATCTTCCAAATTGCGAATGGTAAGGAGATATTTAATGAAATTTAAGTTGATGATATCACCTTTTTGCATGTCAATTGCTAATGGATCAGTTCATGGACAGTTGTTATGTGATTTTTTTTTTTCAAAATTGTAATACTTTAGTTGCTGGAGGATAAAAGGCTTTCAGCTTGTTTCAAATATAAATTTTATTCTGGGAAAATTGTAAAAACCCACCTCTTTAAGACATTTTTGGTCCAGCCTTCACAGTTCACACCTAGGCGACCACCGGAAGTTGCAGTAAACCTCCAAGTAGTGGTGATTATGTTCTGCAATGTTCTAGTTCCACAAGTAGTCCTATGTTTTCTTTCTTTCTTTTTCCTTTTATTTTTTGCCATTGTTAGTCTCCCACAGTGGCACTGAAGCTTCTAGTGCCAGTTTATAGCTGTTAATTGATACTTTAGTGATATTATTCTTCTAAGCAACATCATAGCAACTCAGTCGATCAAAGAAATATTTAAGCGAACATAATACATAACCTCCAATTGGCGCCTTGTTGGTCAAACAGCAGCATGAACACTCGTCGCGTCTCCCAACTGTCAGCGTTTCTATTATATTTGATGCATTTTGATACTAATTGATTCATCTATGCAGGCTCTGATAAAGCATCCGCCGAAAGGATTGGCCATAAAAGAAGTGAGAAATATGTTCTTCCCATACTGGAAATCGGTGCTGTCTCATGGGTCCATGGTGAAGATGGTTCCATCCTGTCAACCAAGCAGGAAAGACTTGCTGAGTGCTGAAGCAAGCAAGAAGGGGACAAAGAAATCGATGGGAAATCCTGGCTCGATGGTATTGGTATGGCCCCAATTAGCAAGCAACTATGAATCCAGAAGGATTTTTTTTGAAAAGGGAAATTTTATTGATTTCAAGCACAATACATCAAGTTGATACATTGTCTTGAAATTTTCCCGACCTCTGTCTAAACGACACACAGTCTAAAAAGAGTTTGATAAAGATTCTTCCACACTAATGACTGTCAATCCTAAGACTAGACTGCCACCTATGTGCCCAGGCAAAAAAATCTTTGGTCACCTGTGCCAAGAAATGAGAGGCCGCTACAAGCTTGTCCTGCAAAGTATACTTCTGAATGATAGTTCATGTACGGAGTCAGTGCATAGTTGAGTAGATAACCTGCAAAAATGAAGATTTTTTTGTTATCGAACACCATCGTATTTCTGCATAGCCAAACAGACCAACACAAGACTGTCGCGCCCAGAAGTACTAGTGGGCTATATTCTTTAGGAATTCCATTGAGCCCATTCCCACACATACTGCATATTATGAATCCAGAAGGATGCTCTATGCTGTTGCTTCCATGTCCCGGAAGGTGGTGTTGTTTAAGGGCACTTGAGAAATATGCGGTGGCACGTGAGCCGCTGACGGTGGTGGTGGCGGCGCCGTGCACGTGGCTGTACAGATTGGGAGCTGCGTCGACGCCGACGACGCGGCCGGCGGCTCATCTGCCATCGTCGTGTAGTTACGATTTTCTGTTGCTGGCAACTGCGGAAACACAGGAACCAGTCTTCAAGTCAATTGCAACAATGCAATTCTAACAAAGGATAACCTAATTAAAAGAAAATGGGTGGGGGATGAGAGATGTTCTTTTTGCTGTGAACCAGAAACGATCTCTCACTTACTATGTGAGTGTACCATGGCCAAATATGTTTGGAGCCTGGTGGCCTTGGCCTTGGTCTTGGCAGCTTGCTGTAGACCGACGTCTCTAGAGCAATTCTGGGTCTGGATAAGAAAATACCTCCCAGCGGGGGGACAATTTCATATGCCGGGTCTAGCAGCGATTTGCTTTGTTTCTTTCATATTGGGCAGGTTTGCAAAAGGATGAAGACGGGGATCAACTGGAGGAGGGTGCGACAGCCCTCAGGAATGCAGCGTTGAGCTTCCATCCGCAAGAAGATGGAGGGCTCACTGGAGTCAAGCTCCTCCAATCCGCCTGAAGCTCTCCTGGATATCGGATCGCTAGACTGCCGGTCATTTTCTGAGCGCTTGTGCTCGTTTCATCGTAGACTTCCCCTGTTGGTTTTTTCTGTTATTGGGGTGCAGACGTTGGCCCTGGACTGGCTTATCTCTGTCTTGTCGTTTACCTTTCTGCTACTCTGAACCGCATCCCGGTAGTTATGTAAGACTCTGTAATTTCGTTGCGATGAGTAATGAAATTCGGGGGTGACCCCTTGGTGGGAAAAATGCTGCTGAATCTGTCGTTTTTTTTTCGGCGTCTGCAAAGCAGAAGCCAAGCTGTGGGGCGCTTGTATGCCTGTTGACACTAGGCATGTAACCTCTAAGTTTTCCATGTATTCCCCCCCATGTAATGTAACCTGTGAGTTCCATCACCTACTTGCCAGCATGTGTGGATCTAGTCCCTATGTGGATCCTTTGTCCCCCACTGGTCACGGTAATTTACCGAAAAAACGATCAGCTAAGCAGGCAGGCTGCAGGCATCTTACCAACGAATCGGACCAGACCCAAAGTGCAACGAAAGCTGGATCTCCTCAGAAGAGCCTGGGGGCCGAGCCCGGCGTCGCACCTGATGGACTGGTCGTAGGCCTAGTGGGCTATATGCAAGAACAAATAGACTAACTAACAGCGTACGGCCCAGGACCCCGTCTGGTGGGTTGGGTTAAATCCTCTTCGTGGGTTGGTGAAGTTGCAGCCCACATATCGCAGAGAGAGAAAAGTAGCAGCAGGACATGAGAGAGAAGTGAAGTCCGCGATTTTCACCATGGTTGCCGTTGCGAGCAGCTTGCTGATCCGTTGCGTCGTGTTGTGTGAGCAGCAGGACGCAAATTGGCCGGCACGTGTTCCTGTATACCGATAAGATGATGAATGGTGATGCAGGACAGCTCGTGCTTCTCTCCATAGCTGCTGTCCTCGGCGATGTGCTGCCGGTGTCAGTGGGTCGGAGGCCCTTCAGTTGGGGCAAAGGCAAACGCGAGCAGGGAGGGGCTCCCCCTCCCCGTACCCAGCTCAATCGCAGGGAGAGCGACCGTCTCCGGTACGACGACCTGGACGGGAGAACGCCGGCGAGCACCGCGGACGGCATCTCAATTCTCAAGTACCGTCCTCCGTCCACCCCCGAGGCCCCGAGTAACACGGAACCGCTGATGTGCAGGCGTGCAGCGCAGAGACCCCCAATCGTGGCGCCGTGGCACTGTGCAGGCAAAAGATCCTGCCTCGTCTCCACGGTCCGCAGCTCCGCACAAGTCTGCAGTTTTGTTACTGTCAAATGTGAATGCCCGGCTCTGCGCGCACACGGTACCTTCTCTCTGATGAATCCACGCTCTTTTCCCCTCTGCACCGGAGAAATGTGCTGCCGCGGGAAGTGTTTCCTGCGCGGGTCCCGCCGAGCAGAGGAGTCAATACAAGCGTCCAAGGGCGAGCAGCTTTTGCTTCGCCGCCTGGACGACCGGCAGCTCGTACGGGTACAGTAGCAGTACTGCATTAGCTTACCAACATGAACATGCACTGTGCTATGTGCTTACCGTCATCCGAACCCGGGGTCAAGCCTAACACCAGCAGTTCTTGAAGTTTTTGGGCCGAAGCAGGTTGACCCTGCTGCTGCTGCTTCGGCCTAGGCCACCAGCGCCCGCGAGCTTTGGGTCCGGATCTCACCCAACGATGCAACGCGACGGCGAGGCTGTGCGGCTGGCGGGCCTTGGTTGGAGGCTTGGAGCGGAGCAGACAGCAGAGCAGCACAAGAGATTGGGGTGGGGAAGCACGCGCCGCGCAAGCGCCGCGCACGCGAGGCGACGGGACGACGGAGCACACCACTAGCTAGTGGCTACGTACACCCTACAGCCTACAGGCTAGCGAGCCGCGGCGGACAGAGTACTTGGGCCCCGTTTGGTTGCGCGGTGTAAAAATTTTGAAAAGACATCTTTCTACATTTGAAGTACTAAACATAGACTAATCACAAAAATAATTACAGAACTCGTCTGTAAATCGCGAGACGAATCTAACGAGCATAATTAATCCGTCATTAGAGGTTGTTTACTGTAGCATCACTGTAGCAATTTAGCGTCCGATTACAGTCTCGTTAGGTTCATTAGATTCGTCTCGCCATTTACAGACAGCAGTCGCAATGCGTTTTTTTTTCGTCTAGATTTAAATCTCCATGCGGGTGCCGGAAAAAATTTTTGGAATTTTGGTTTTTGGAACTGAACACGGGCTTGACCTGTGACTGCGACAGCGGTGGAGCTGCCTGCCTGCGCTGCGCGCCGTGTCGCAGTCGCTAAAATTTTTTTTGTACTACGCTGCTGCCCTCCTCTCCTCCGGTCCTCGGTCCTCCACTCCTCCCCTGCCCCCGCTACCTTGGGTGGGTCCTAGGGCATTGGCCGCGGCGCCGAGCAAATGGCGGGACTGCCCCCGCGCGCCACGGGCACGGCCGCACCGGAGGGGAGCCGGACGCGGCGGGTCAAGACTTGTGTGCCCCGCCCCACCAGTCCCGTCTCGGCCCCACATCTGACGCACCCCGGGGTGGGGGGTGGCAGTCTGACCCTGACCGCTAGCTGCTTGTGCTTCCGTTGACTATCCGGCCACCGGTGCCGCCATGTGTTCACACTCGGCGGTAAGGATGGAATCAGATTTGGAATTCATTTTTTACCATATTTTAATTCGGATATGCATACGAATTCGAATATTGTCGGATATGATGCAAAATGGATGTCTCGAATTTGGATACGGATTCGGATACTTACTTGATTTGGAACATAGTTATATTCGTTTGTTTTATTCATTATAAATATATTTCGAAGGTATCGCTAAGTCATTATGCAATAAGGATTAAAGTATATAACCGTTGTAGTTAAAAAAAAGACATCTCATCAAAACATATTTATCCATAAATATTTAAATAGCTAATAATATAAAGATATAAAATATAAATGAATAAATATTTTAATGGGAATATCAATAGTTATAAAGAATAAATGGAATAAAATATATTTATAATTTTATCAATAAGTGGATAAACCAAAGTAAATTAAAATCAATATGATTATCCATATCAAAATATAGTTAATTAAATTGCAATTAATTAAAATTAATCCTTATATATAATTAGTAATATTAAACCTAGTAGCACATGTCATTTATTCATGATCACTCTTAAATAGGAGTAGTTCCACTATATACATTATTATTAATACTAAAATTAATATATAACTAGTCATTAGTTACTAGTTATATATATATAATTTTTTAATAGTTTTCTAGGTGCTCATTCTTATTCGAATACGGATGTTGCGGATATTGTCGAATACGGATGTGGAATCAGATAGAGAAAAATGAGGAAAAACGAATTCAGATATATCCACTTTAGTACCACATTATAATCGGATACGAATACCTATATTATGTGCGGATACGGATACGGATGCAAAAAATTCAGATAACCACTTCTACATTCCCACCCTTACTCGGCCGGCCCCTCCCACTGCTTTCCCTCGCGCCCCCGCCGTTTCACACGCACAACCTCCGTCCTCGTTGCAATCAAGGTGCCGCGCCGCCGTTGACGTGATTATGGTCAGTATTAAATAAAATCTATTTGTAAAATCGTTTTACTGTGAGTGTATTTTTGCACGATGAATTTAATGACGGCAATTAATTTATAATTGACTATAGTAATGCTATAATAATGTTTTTTAGTCATACTATCAAAGTCTCGTTAGATTTGTCTCACGAAATAACGTAAAAATTGTGGAGTTAGTTTTACAAACTACCTTCATATCATACCTCTAGTTATTAGTTAAAATTTACTACAATAATTTATGCTAAAAAAATCAAACAGAGCCCATGGCCATGGGCCGCCACCGCACCGGAGGGGATCAAAAGAACGAGAACGCGAGATCCCTCATCACCCCCAAGAGGATCCGGGCCTGACTGGATGAGCGGTAGCCCTACAGCTACAGGAGTCAAGTTGGCAAAGCCAGAGGGTGACTCCGTAGAGCAATTGCTCGTCTGCTGCTGCTGGCGCAGGTATCCAAGCGGATCAGCTACTCTAGCGATGATGGACGCGCTCTGTTTTGGCTTAATTAATATACTACTAACCGCTGGTTTTGAATTCACTTATTTTCCGTTTAACTTTGGCAAATGCCATTGCCATGACACCGAGCATCCTCTGATTCTCATCCAGCTCAAGTTCCCATTTTACCCCTGCCCACTTATTCCCTTTACGCTGATGATTGGAGGCTGCTCGACCCGGCACCACTTCTATTCGACCTCGACTCGAGGAAGCTCACACGGAAAGGTGCAGCCGTTCAGGTCAGGGGCTCCCCGCAAGAGTGCGAGACGGCATCGTCTTGGTTCGATGGGTGGTTGGATGGGTGGCTGCATCTCCGTCGGTGAGCCGGCAAGGAGGTGGTGCACTGCCGTAACAGAGGGTTCAGGACTCCAGTAGCAGGACGCCGGAACGCTCTTGTAGGGCGCGCTCCTCCCCGTGCAGGGCTGGAGGCGGACGTCCAACCAATGGATGGATAGATTTTTGGCATTGATGGAGCCAGCTAATTCTCAGCGGATCAAAGAAGAGGAAACGGGGCAGGGCAAAATGGTAACTCTGGTTCAGGGAAAGAAACTGGGACCGAACAGTAAATGAGTAACATCAGCATTGGCCTTTTGGAGGGTTTTCTGGCCTCATTTGAGCTTTAAAACCCTTCCTCCTCACCTGTTCACCCCTTTGGCCCTTTCGTTTCCTCTTTCTCCTCACTTCTCAGTGGACGAGTCTCCTCTTCTCAGAACCATCTGGCCAGTCACCTCTTTTGTTTTCTTAGTTAAACCAGCACCCGCCCTCCTCTGTAACCGAAGATTTCCTCTCCGGCATTCTTAGCTTTGCAAAGCGGCATCAATATTGGATTTGGACCAGAATGTAAGCGGTTGGTTAAATCTTTCCTTATTCTTTGCGCTGTGCTTGGCACTTCGTTTTGATCCAGTTGCTGAGGAGGTGTTCCGTTCTTGATTTCTTGTGTATAGTGTGGCTGCGCGGAGCAAGCAGCAGAACCATGCCGCAGAATGTGTGGGAGGCAGACAAGATGTAAGTTTTCTTTCAACGCTCAATCTGTTCCCTAGCTATTCTCCATGATCGGACGCTTTTCTTTGAGGGCATGATCGGACGGCTTTGATCAGTGAACACGCTGTTTTTTTTTCACTCCTTCAATCTTTTTTGGTATTTTGGGTTGCCCTCCATGGTCCATGAAATCCACTGTTTCCTTCTCTCTCTTTTTCTTCTTGATGGTTTCTTTTCTAGTTAGGTTTCTTCATCGTTTTGTTCCTTTTTCTTTCTTTCTGATTTGTATGATGAATCGCGCCCTTCGCCTCTCTTTGTAGCATTAGTGATGGGTGCAGATGCTTGATATTTGGTTAATTTTCCCATGAATTTCCGCTTTTCCACTCCATTTCGTTGCCTCTTTTTGCAAAAGTTATGCTCCCCCCTCTTCTTTTGATTCTTTTTCGCCCTTACCTTTACACGGCGATGTTTGAGTTTTGTGCCCATTGCTTGGTTCTTTGTTTCTTTCGGTATTGCCTTATAATGCTACTGTGACCATTTAATTTATCTTCTTTCTCGTGGAATGTTTTGGTTTTCTTGTCCTTCTTGTTCGATGGGGTTTTCTCTACCGCGCGAGTATTTCTTAAGACGATTCCTGCAGGTTACTTTTTGTCTGGTCTCTTGCATAGGCTACTAGAAACTTCAGTTTCGAGCTATCTCTTACCACTCATTGTTGGAGAAGCAGGTTAGATTCCTACATCTATGATTACCTGTTGAAGAGGAACCTGCAGAACACGGCGAAGGCATTCCAAACTGAAAGTAATGTGCCTTCAGCTCCTGTTGGTGAGTGCTACAATATCATGTGCTGTGATCCGATTGTAATTTTTTCCATTGATGGCGCAATTTTAGGTTCCGAGCTCCTGCCCGGGGCCGTCATACCCCCGGCAGGTTAAGTTTTTATTTTAGGTTCCGAGCTCCTATCTTTTTGCATAAAGATCTGAAATTCGATTCTGTGAAGCCTTAATTTGAAGCCAAGCACTAAGTTTAGATTCATCTTTATCTTTTGACTAACACTAACACATGAAAGAAAACAAAGTTACTACATAGTCTTAGGGGAGCATATCGAAGTGAACACTAGGCCTTGCTGTTGTGTATGATTGAACAACAAGTACATTCTTTTTGCATTTTGAAAACACAATTTAATTCCTTGTACTTAATTGCCATCCCTTCATCGCTTCTTTTACTTTGCATAGCGATCGATGCCCCAGGGGGCTTTCTCTTCGAGTGGTGGTCAGTTTTCTGGGACATCTTCATTGCAAGGACGAATGAGAAGCATTCTGATTCTGCTGCTGCTTACCTTGAGGTTCGTTTTTTGATATAGTAACTCGAGGTTATTGTAGCACATGCATGTTAATTATTATTCCCTCAAGGCTTTGACCAAGACCAACCATGACTCCATCAGTACTTCATTTATGTAATACAAAATTGTAGTCATAAGTTAATATTTTTAAATATGAATTTAGTATCAAAATTTTTGTGTCAAATTTTTTTTGTATTGATAGAGTAATTGCTGGTCAAAGGCTTCCTAATTCAACAAATTAGGCATTGTAATTTCAGAGGGAGGAGTACTTGTCCTTGTCGGGCTTGCTCGTCCTCATGCTACACTAGTCGGTTAATTGATAGTTTGATACAGAGTATTATCTTACACTATACCTAATATCTAAATGTTTGAATTGTGTTCATCACATGTGTTCCTCCTGCATACACACTTAAATGGTGAACATTACATTACTAGTGATGACTTACATTCCAATATTAACTCAAGTAGCAAAACCCAAGGTAATTCCTTGATTCTGAGACAAGGGATAATACATTAATTAATCTACCTGGGCAATAATGTGTGTGGTTGCTTGCACGTTCTTCATAAGGTTTTTCAACATTGCAATGTAGAAACGACTGTCCAACTGTCAAGTGAGTGCCATGAATTTTGCTTGTTTAATAAGTTTTGGAGCATATGTATACCATTTATCTACTGTGTCTACTATTTAATTTTTACTGCCAGGATTTTCAACTGTTTTTTTCTTCTAAGTAGTTACCAATTTCCACAGTTGGTATGTATAGTTGATATCTGCAATTCTAACTATAGGTCCGAGCGAGCTCTTATTTACTTTGCAGTTGATTGGAAAATAATAATCATGGTCCCATGTACCTGTCGGTCCTGTTGCCTCCATGTGGTTACTAGCTTGTACTAGCTTGTTTTCTGCTGGTCATTTATCTGGAACTACGTGTCATTGCTAGAGATCTACTGCGATGATTATGCAGTAACTGCGATTTATTTTGCCTGCTTCATTGTCTTGTATGCTTATTCTCCCTAATATGATGGCACATAAATTTATGCCCATACAGTCGATTAAAGCATGGGAGCAGCAGCAACAATCACAACAGCAGGTCGAGATACAGCAAAGCTTGTTACAGAGGCATGTGCAACAACAGCAACAGCATCCACAAGAGCAGCAGCACCTGCAGCTGCAACGGTGCCAGCAGAAGCAACAACAGCGTAATGAAAACACTGATTTTAGCACAAGTGTCCAGAATGGTATGGCTGCTGCTGATCCACAAGTGCGACAAAATGCTACAGCTGCAAGTGATTTATCTGCAAAGATCTATGAGGATAGAATGAAAATTACTGCTCAGAGGGACATTTCAGATGAGGCTTCACTGAAGGTAATTTTCTAAATTGCAGTCTCAACTGCTGCTTCAATACTTGTTGTACATTCAATGCAGAATGCTCTGTGTTAATTTGTAATGCAGCAAAGGCTCACTGGAAGCATTGGTCCATTGCTGGAATCAAACCCAACTTCAAGGCTAAAGTCGCCTGCAAGATCAGCTATAGCTTCAGGGTACTGTTCACTTGTTTTTTATTCTTAGCATTGCATTTGCATGGGAGGGGATATCTATTGCAAACCTTTCTCAAGGTCGATGTGTTTGTTTTTATTCTGTTACTAGGCAAATCGTCCATCGACCCGTCGGTGGTGTGTCCGCTTCATTGCAGCAAGCTCAAGCCAGGAGCCAACCTATTCTGGGATCAACACAGGTGGATAACTTATATTCAGATATTATAGCCTCATATTTGTCAATATCAGTAATTGATGACTGAAGATTGCATCAGGATATGAAGGCAGGAACAGATGTAGCTTCAAATCAGAGAGCAGGTGCAGATGGGCCACTATTTGGAGTACAAGGTGTTTGACATCAAACTCTTTTGTTATTTGATGCTTCTGTTATTACCTATTGAGTTGCATGCACCAACCACCAAAAGCTTAAGCTGATGGGGAGAGGTGGGCAATTCACTTATACTTCAACATTACCCTTGTGTTTTTTTTTCACAACTAAAGCCATTCTGAATGTGGAATTTAAAATACAATCCTACTACAAAGTTGTTCATGATTCGAAGCTTGAGATTTAAAGGCTTCATCGTTCTGTTTATAACATACATTTCCATCTTTACTTCCACGCTTGACAGGCTCTAATCTGGTGGGGAACAATTTGACCTTGAAAGGATGGCCTCTCACAGTTAGTTCTTCACCTTTTCCAGTAACTAGCAATAAGTTATGAATTGGAACCAAGTTTGTCTGTTGCATATTGTTGTGATCTTATGATATGTGTCCTTTTGACATAACTATTCAGGGTTTAGAACAACTTCGATCTGGGTTTCTCCAGCACAAATCTTATGTGCACTCTCCCCAACCATTACAGCACCAGTTCCAGTTTCTAACTCCTCAACAGCAGCAAATTCTGCTTCGAGCACAACAAAATATGACTTCTTCACCTATAGAGATGGATAATAGACGACTTCGGATGTTTTTTAGCAGCCAAAACTTGGTTCCGGGAAGAGATGGTCAATCAAATGCTTTAACTGAATTTATTCCCAGTGCGGGTCAGTCATTGCCGAACTTGTGCTTACCGACACAATGCACAGAGACTGATATGCTGATGAAGGTAGTTTTTTCTTAGCTGTATCTATGCTTCAGTTATAGTTGTGTGGATGCTTCAGTTATCAGTATGTTGTGTTTATTAACATCTTTTGGAAACATGTTCTTTTAGCTTGTGCTCTGGATCAAGATTAAGTTTCCCAAAAGAAAAACTGAGTACATAGTTTAGATTGTATTACACCACTTCTAAAATTTTAAAGGGTAAGTTCAATATTAGGTAGGAGATAAAAAAAGAGAAATACATTGTGGTCATAAATTTTGACCTTTCGTTTTTAACACTATGAATGCCAAGGATTCTCTTTCTAGTTTGTCTTGACACAAAACGAATCTAAACATAAAAATATGGATATCTCTCTAAATTATTATATATCTTCTTTTTTCATGTGGAATCTTTTGTGCTCAAACTATTAAGATTTTCAAGTTTCTAAAAAGATGTTGGTTCCACCTGATGTGTCCTTTTTTATGCATATGTTGTCCATATAACATAATGTCGAGTACCGAATCAATGAACAGTAATCAATTTTCTTTGCAACTATCTTAAGTAAACATAGATGATGATACATATGCAATCCTACTCTTGATTGGCATTGCCTGATTCTGAAGTCTTAGGTCACAGTAGTTTGAAGTTCTGATGCAAAGGAAGGACTAATCCATGTCATTCAGCAGTCACAGTAACTTATATGTGCCAAATTCTTATAATTCAGCAGTCACAGAAATTTATAAAAAAGTTCACTTGGGTGCAATCACTTTGATGTGTGTGGTACCAGATTTTGTCAAAGTTTGGTGCATTTGTCAAAGTTGCTATGTGTTGGTCCAGTGATAAAACCCCCCTCTCCCCCACTCTAACACCTGGGTTTTAGGGTCGGAGTGGCTAGAGGGGGTGGTCTAAGTTGGTACCAGAGCCAGGTCCCGGGTTCGAAACCCACCGGCCACACATTTCTTCCGCTGCGCGATTTCCCCTGCGGGGTTCGCTGAGACCAGCAGCCACAGGCGCGGCGCGGCGCGGCTCGCTCGCCGTAGGGGGAATGTTGGTCCAGTGATAAAACCCCCCTCTCCCCCACTCTAACACCTGGGTTTTAGGGTCGGAGTGGCTAGAGGGGGTGGTCTAAGTCTATGTTTTTGGTACCACATTTTGATTGGGTTAAGATTTATTAAGTCGTGACATTGTCTGGGACTTCCTTGAGTACCAACTAATATCCAATTCCCAAGAACATATAAGGCCTGAGCACAGGTGTTGGCATCCCCATGTATTGGGGGGGGGGGGGGGTGCAGCTTTCATGACCTTTCTCGGGTGGTCTCTGGTTAAGCTCTTCTTAGTGAAATACCATGGGACTTACTAATTGTATGTTTAGTGCCAAAATCGGATGTACTGATATTGTTCTGATCACTTGGTGGTGTATATGTGTACGATACAGATGTATCCTAAAACTACCATTTGAGAAAGAAACATGTTATATTTTCAATTAAAACTTGCATCTTTGACTTTGTAGAAGATAGCAGCTCTGTATCATCATCAACAACAACAGAGTAACAGTCAGCAACAGCTCCTGCATCCACTACTGAGCCAGCAACAACAAAGCTCAACTTTTAATGCAAACGAGCAGGAAAAAATGGGTGATGGAAGTGTAACTGTGGCTTTCCATGGAAATCAACAGGTATCTCCCTCTTATTCTTAATTTAATTTCAGTTAAAATCATAGGATCCATATTTTCCTGTGGTTTATGTCCCACAGGTTTCTAAGAATAAAATTGGGCGAAAGCGCAAACAGCCTTTCTCATCATCTACTCCAGCTAATAGTTCTGGTACTACAAATACTGCTGGAGCTTCCCCCAGTTCAACACCGTCAACTCCTTCCGCATATTCTCCAGGAGAAACCATATCAATGCCACAAGTGCCCCACAATGCTAGCTTATCTAAGGCTTTAGTTGTTTATGGTTATGATCCCCAGGGATCACCAACTAACCCACTTGTAAGTTGCTCTATGCTAGCCTCACTCTTTGGTGAGGCAGTTGCACAAATATTGTTATGGCAGCCTGGTGTTGCTCGTTGGATTTTTTATTTATGATATTTCTTATCTCTAGGTTGATATGGATCACTATGTGGAGGATGGCTCCATTGAAGATAATGTGGAACCAACCCTGTTACATGATGACATAGATCTAAGAGTTGCTGGCAGCCATTGTATCAATTCTGCAAAAGGTTTGTTTCCTATCCAATCTGTTTGATTATACATCTACTTATAGTTGAGTTGCTGTTAAGTTGGCAGTTGGTGTTAGACTAACTGGATCAACTAGAGGCGGATCAGTGGGTTTTTTCTTGACTAAACAGGGGTACAACATGGGTTTTACATCTAAGAGAGGGAGGGAGATGTTGTGGCGTGGCGCAGCGGCAGTGGACTTCCGTCGCTCTCAGCGCTCCCTCGATTTGTAGGGTTTTTGTAGGTGGGGTGCGTGCCCCTGCGGCCCCCACCTTTTCTTTATAGTGCTGCGCGACGGGGGGCCACCAGCCATGAGTTGGCTTGGCGCCCCCCATCAGGGCGTGGGATCAAGGCCCAACTCGGCTCAAGGCCGAGTCGGGGGAGATCAACCTAACAGTTGGCACTGGACCTACACAGAAAGACTCCATTTGAAGAAATTGATGTATAACCTTTGAGGACACCCTAGGGATTCGGGTATTGTCCTTGGTCTGTCACAAATGGATTGACCATATGTGATATGTGGGTTCAGTGCATCAGATTAATACTATATGGTTGAGTCAAATTTCTTTTTGCTTTCGCTACTGCTTTTATTCTCTTATATGTTGATTCAGGATATATCCTTCGAGAGATGTCTTCAGCTCAAGCAAGCACAAGCAGTGTTCTATGTTGCCACTTCTCATCAGATGGAAAACTGCTTGCTACTGGAGGTCATGATAAGAAGGTAAAAGCATGTACTGTTGTGCTTGCTAAGCTATTCAGTGGAGTTGATATAGTCATGGAACTTTATGTTCAAAATTTTCATTAGCTCTGAAATATCAAATGTGTAATTACTCATTACCATTTGTAATTCGCAATGCAGGTATTCCTGTGGAATACTGAAACTTTGAAACAAAAATCAATATTGGAGGAGCATTCTCAGCTGATAACTGACGTGCGCTTCAGCCCAAGCACTCCTTTCCTTGCCACCTCTTCATTTGATAAAACCGTGAGGGTCTGGGATACCGATAATGTAAATGTACGTCATCAATCCATGTTCCCTACCTTTTCCTTCGATTGTGTCCATATGTTAAGTCATGCACATTTCACCATGCAGCGTTTCACAAAATTAACTCAAGTTATACATGTCCCTGCTAAGTTTTAATTTCTAGCCCTAGGTTGTTTCATTATGTGAAGTTCATGATTGACACATCTGATACTTTTGCTCTTGATGATCACATTCTCTATCATGAATTTTGCAGTTATGTTTGTTAGAAGCTCAATTCTAACTCTCATTGAGCTGAGAGGATGACAATGAACTTGGGGCAATTTTCTGGGTTTTCTTCATTCACAAACTCAAAGCCATGCCAACCAACGGGAGGGGAGGCAACACATTTATACACAGCTGCAGGGCAGCCAACACTGAGGCATATTCTACTCCTAGTCTAAGATGCCAAATGAAAGGACTACTCCTAGTCTATGATGCCAAATGAAAGGACTAACTGCTGTCCTATCTAGATGCTAAAGCAGTCCAAGATGCTGTCCTCTAGGGCAGCAATGGTGCTAGTGCATGCTGCAGAAAAAATGAGATGCTGCAGCCCCACATGCTGCAGCCACACAGCCCCACAAAGACCACAAGTACAGAGACTTATTCCCTTCATTCTCCCCTTAAGTCTTGTGCATCGTCTTGTGGGAAGATTGGACCATCCCGGTCTTGGAGCAGAGCTCAAGGAACTTGATCCTCCCAAGGGGCTTGGTGAGCAGATCCGCAAGCTGATCCTTGGTGTTGATGTAGCTCGCCTTGATGGTTCCTTCCTCCAAGCAGTCTCGGATGAAGTGATACCTGACCCGGATGTGCTTGCTCCGTTCGTGGAAAACGGAGTTCTTCGCCAAGGCCAGAGCGGACTTGCTGTCCACTCTGAGCTCCACTGCTCCAGTGTCTCTGCCGAGTAGATCACCAAGTAGTCGAGCGAACCAGAGCGCCTGAGTCGACGCGGTGGAGGCCGCTATGTACTCGGCCTCGCAGCTGGACAAGGCCACCACCTGCTGCTTGACCGACTGCCAGCTAACGAGGCACTCGCCGAGGAAGAAGAGGATCCCGCTCGTACTCTTGCTGGTGTCGATGTCGCCGGCGTGGTCGCTGTCGCTGTACCCAACGAAGTGTGCCGCCCCAGGGCACCTCGGGTAATGGAGACCGTGGTCGAGAGTCCTCGCAACATAGCGGATGATCCTCTTCACGGCCTGCTGGTGCTCCGTCGTCGGTCGCTGCATGAACCGACTGACGTAGCCGACGGAGAACGCCAAGTCCGGCCGTGTGTGGGCGAGGTAGCGGAGGCTCCCCACAAGACGCCGGTACTGAGTAGCGTCCACCTCCTCCGCCGTGCTGTCACGGCTCAGCTTCAGCCTCTCCTCCATCGGAGTGAGAGCTGGGTTGCAGTCGGTGAGCCCAGCGAGCTCGACGACGCGCTTGGCGTAGGCGGTCTGTCGAAGTGTGATCCCGGAGTCGTCCTGGTGCACCTCGATCCCCAGGTAGAAGGAGAGGGGCCCCAAGTCGCTCATCTGGAAGGTGACCTTCATCTCCTCCTTGAACGCCACCACCTCCGCATCCTTGGTGCCGGTGATCACCAAGTCGTCGACGTAGACACCCACCAGCAGGGCATTTCCGCCATTGCCCCGCCGGTAGATGGCCGCCTCGTGCGGGCTTTGCTCGAAGCCCATCCCCTTGAGAGTCCAGCTTGGCGTTCCACGCCCTCGGGGCCTGCCGCAAGCCATAGAGGGCCTTGCGCAGACGTAGCACCTTACCCTCCTTGCCGGGGATCGCAAATCCCGGCGGCTGGTGCACGTAGACCTCCTCCTTCAAGTCGCCGTTGAGAAACGCTGACTTGACGTCCATGTGATGGACGCGCCAGCCCTCCTGGGCAGCCAGCGCAAGGAGAAGTCGCACGGACTCCATCCATGCCACGGGAGCGAAGGCATCGTCGAAGTCAACTCCCTCCTGCTGCACGAAACCTCGTGCCACCAGACGAGCCTTGTGCTTGACGACGGTGCCGGCCTCATCCCTCTTTAGCTTGAACACCCACTTAAGGGTGATCGCGCGGTGAACACGAGGGAGATCAGCAAGCTCCCAAGTGCGGTTCTTCTCAACCGCGTCCATCTTCGACTGCATCGCGGCACGCCATGCCGCGTGTCCCTCGGCCTCTGCGAAAGACTGAGGCTCGCCGTCGTCGCACGCGAGGTGCAACTGCCCCTCTAGGTCGTGAGGCACCAGTCCCGGCACCGGCTGATCGCCGAGAAGGTCCTCCATCGTACTGTACCGCAGTGGCTCACCGTCGTGGTACGCGTCGATGCGCTCCTCGTCGTGAGAGAGCGGAGTAGCGAACTCCACCGGGCTGTGCTCAGCATGAGCAGGCGCTGTAGTAGACGTGCCCGGAGGAGTGGCTGTCGGTGCTGGAGTGCGCGGCGTCGCCGGCTGTGGTGGTGCAGCCGAGGAACTTGGCGCAGCCGGAGTCGTAGCTGAAGAGCGTGGTGCCGCCGGTGTGGCGGGCGCCGGAGTCGGTGGAGGCTCGGGGACCGGGGTAGGCACGCTCGGCGAAGAGGAGCTGCCTACTCCCCCGGCTCCCTCGAAGTGGACGTACTCGACGGTGAAGTCGTCGTACGTCGGAGCCGAGCCGTCATCCACCGCCTTGTCCCACGTCCATCCTCGCCCTTCGTCGAACACAACGTCGCGCGCCGTGCGCACACGCTGTGTCTCCGGGTCGAGAATGCGGTAGGCCTTCGAACCCTCCGCGTAGCCGATGAACACTCCCGGAGTGCTCCTGTCGTCGAGCTTGCCGATGTGGCCAAGCTCCTTGGTGAACGCGAGGCAGCCGAAGACCCGCAGGTGGGAAACCGCCGGCTTACGCCCATGCCAAGCCTCATACGGCGTCATGCCGTCGAGTGCCTTGGTGGGCGAGCGGTTGAGGATGTAGACGGCCGTCACCACCGCCTCTCCCCAGAAGACAGCCGGCATGCCCCTCTGCTTGAGGAGGGCCCGGGCCATCCCCACCACCGTCTGGTTGCGCCGCTCGACGACGCCATTCTGCTGCGGGCTGTACGGCGCAGAGTAGTGGCGCTGGATGCCCTCATCCGCGCAGTACGCCGTGAACTCGGCCGCCGTGAACTCGCCGCCGTTGTCGGTGCGCAGCACGCGCAACTTGCGGCCGCTCTCCGCCTCCGCAGCAGCCTGAGCACGCCTGATGGCGTCCGCAGCCTCTCCCTTGCTGCTGAGGATCATCACCCACATGAAGCGGGAGAGGTCGTCGACGAGCAGCAGGAAGTAGCGCCGTCCTCCTGGTGTGACTGGTGTCACCGGGCCACACAAGTCCCCGTGTACGAGCTCGAGCCGCTCCTTGGCTCGGAAGCTCGCCTGCTGGGGGAAGGAGTGCCGCCTCTGCTTCGTCAGCACGCAGACGTCGCAGAGCTGCTCCACGTGGTCGAGGCACGGGAGGTCTCACACCATCTCCTTGGCGCCGAGCCGCTTCAGGGCCTCAAAGTGGAGGTGCCCAAAGCGCTCGTGCCACTGCCATGCCTCGTCGTCCCTGCGAGCTGCAAGACAAAGAGGCTGGGCCACCCCGACATGGAGGATGTAGAGGCGGTTCTTCCCTCGAACCACCCTGGCGAGAAGCTGGCGACGGTGGTCCCAGATGTGGAGGACCCCGCTGTCGATCACCACGCGGGAGCCGCTCTCATCGAGCTGCCCAAGGCTGATGATGGAGTTCCGTAGCGCCGGGATGTAGTAGACTCCGGTGAGCATCCAGTGCTCTCCGGTCTTGGCGGTGAAGATCACGGAGCCCACGCCCTTGATCTCCACGGCGGAGGAGTCCCCGAACCTGACGGAGCCACCTACGTCGACGTCCAGGTCGGAGAAGAACTCCCGCCGCCCGGTCATGTGGTGCGTGGCGCCGGAGTCGAGGTACCAGCCATCGACCCTGTCGTCGTCGGAGCCGTTGCCGAGAACTCGGGCACGCGGCTCGTCGAGGTGGAGTAGAGCGGTGACAGGTGGTGCCGCCGGATGCGGCTCCATGTCCCCGTGGAGTAGGAACAGAGCCGGCTCGTCATCCGGCTGGGCCTCCGCGACGTGGGCTTGGCCCCCACGCCTCCGCTGCGGGCAGTCCCTGGCCCAGTGGCCGGGCCTGCCACAGTTGTGGCAGGCGTCGTCTCGTGCCGCCTTGGGCCTGTCAGCGGCGCCGCCCTGAGCATCTCCGCGGGCGCCACCCTCGGCGCGCCCTCGTGCGCCCCTTTCGCGGCTTGCCGCGCTTGCGGCCACCAGTCGAGGAAGAGGGCTCCCCCCTCCTCCTGTCACCGCGCCGAGCCTCCCACTGCTCCCGAGTGAGGTGGAGCTTCCCACCGATGGAGATGCCTCCCGAGGGAGGCTGTGGCTCGTCGCTGTCGACGACCTTGAGGCGACCTATCGCCTCGATCGTCATGGTGGAGAGGTCCAGCAGACTCGATCGAGCGAGCGGTCTGCCTGTACCTCTCGGGGACGCAGCGGAAGAGCTTCTCGACGGCTCTCTCCTCGTCGTAGGTGTCGTCGCCGAACTGCACCACCTTCTGCAGCAGAGTGTTGAGACGGAGGGCGAAGTCATCAACATCCTCACCTGGCTTGAAGGCCAGGTTCTCCCACTCCTTGCGAAGTGCCTGGAGAGTGGTCTTGCGGGCGCGGTCGCTGCTGATACGTGCCGCAGCGATGGAGTCCCAGGCCTCCTTGGCAGTTCGCTTCTTGGAAAGCGTGATCTGCATCTCCGGCGGGGCTGCTACGATGAGAGCATCCAGCGCCCGTCGATCCTCATCGTAGTCGACGTCGCCGTGCCGAACTGCCTCCCACATATGCCGTACCTGGAGCTTCACCTCCATGACCGCGGCCCACTTGACGTAGTTGGTCTTGGTGAGGGTGGGCCACCCACCGCCGGGACCGACGTCCCTGACCACCGCCTGGAGGCCGTGGTAGCCGGGGGCGCCGCCGTGCGCACCCCAGCTAGGAGCGCCGCCACCGCCCTGCGCGCCGCCGCCAGGGGCGCGGCCTCCGCCGCCGGGTGCGCGGCCCCCTGGACCGTCGCCGGGCCCGCCGCCGTCCAGGCCGCCACCGTGCGCGCGGGCCCCTGGACCGCCGCCGGGCGCGCCGCCGTCCAGGCCACCGCCTCCGGGGTGGGCTGCTGCCCACCGCGCGGTCCGGTCCCGCGCTCTCTCCCTCTCCAACTCCTCAAGGTCCTCATCGGCGGTGGCGTCGCCGGCGATGGAGCCGCTGAGGCTGCCGCGCAAGGTCTCAACCTCGACCTCCGCCGCACGCGCTGCATCCTCCGCCGCCTCTGCTTCCACCTCTGCCTTGGCCGCCGCCAGCTCCGCTGCAGCCAGCCTGGCCGCCCTCGCCGCTGCTGCAGCGGCTTGTGCCGTCGCTCGCCTGCACTCCTCTGCCGCGGCGAGCTCGGCATCTCGCTGACGCCGTGCGCTCGAGGCGACCGAGCGCTGAGACGGTGCGTCGGACATGGCGCGCCTCCAAGGGGCTGCTGCGTGGAGAAGACGCAGCCTCAGACGAACTGCTGCTCGTCTGCTCGGGTGAGGAAGGTGGAGCGGAGGGTGCAGCAGGTGCTGCTGTGCTAGCTGCTGCTGCGCTAGCTGCTGCTGGTGGCTGAACTGCTGCTTGGGAGGGAGAAGAGCAGGAGATGTCTAACCTACAGGAAAGTACGGCTCGGATACCAGATGTTAGAAGCTCAATTCTAACTCTCATTGAGCTGAGAGGATGACAATGAACTTGGGGCAATTTTCTGGGTTTTCTTCATTCACAAACTCAAAGCCATGCCAACCAACGGGAGGGGAGGCAACACATTTATACACAGCTGCAGGGCAGCCAACACTGAGGCATATTCTACTCCTAGTCTAAGATGCCAAATGAAAGGACTACTCCTAGTCTAAGATGCCAAATGAAAGGACTAACTGCTGTCCTATCTAGATGCTAAAGCAGTCCAAGATGCTGTCCTCTAGGGCAGCAATGGTGCTAGTGCATGCTGCAGAAAAAATGAGATGCTGCAGCCCCACATGCTGCAGCCACACAGCCCCACAAAGACCACAAGTACAGAGACTTATTCCCTTCAATGTTGTGCTGAATAGCTCTGCCACATAACATTCCATGATGTTTCATTACTTATCTTTATTTTGGAATCTAAGGTGGTTGTCTTACATTGTCCTTTTCTACTTGAACTACTTTTGTGTATTTAATTTTTGGTGTGAAACTGAAAAGAAAGCAGTAAGCGGCCGCTGTTTGCAGTTGTATCTTGTCAGGGTCCATAGCACTGTTTCCGTAATAGGAAATGTTGTGAGTAGGTGATATAATGGGTTTGTGTTTTACTACTTTTAAGTTGGATCCTATAGTTATTCCTTGGAATTGATTTTTGCAGCAGGGCTATTCAATCCGTACATTCACTGGGCACTCGGCATCTGTTATGTCACTTGATTTCCACCCAAATAAGGATGACCTCATTTGTTCTTGTGATGGGGACAATGAGATCAGATTCTGGAGCATCAAGCATGGAAACAACGTTCGAATTTTCAAGGTTTCTCAACATGTTTAGTATTTTTGTGAGCCTGTAATTTTCTTCTTTCTGTGAACAGAAAGAGTTATTTCTAACTTGCATGCTGAGTAGCAACCTATTAAATACATCTGACATTTCATATCATATCAACTTGTTTAAATGGTAGCAAGCATTGATAGTATATGGCATATGCCTTGTGAATAGCGAGTAAAAGAAAGTGAATTGTCATCAGGCACAATCAGCAGATCGTCTATGATCTGACAGATCGTCTATGATTTTCCTTTTTTTTCTTTTCCCATGAACACTAAGACTGCTGCATGTTATTGTAGTAATTAAATTTTTCTGTGTTCGATGCCTATGCAGGGAGGTTCAGCCCAGCTGAGATTCCAACCACGTTATGGAGAATATCTTGCAACCACTTCAGATAATATGGTCTCTATTCTGGATGTGGAGACACAAGCTTGCGTGAGGAGATTTGAGGTGCGTAAGTGACTGAGGTGCACTCTAATAGTTTGCTGTTAACTTGAATATGTTTGGAATAAAGCTTCCTTTATCTTAAAAAATATCTTGTTAAACATAGTCAGCATTCCTTTATATATTAATCAATATAGTTCCCCTGTTATTGGTAAGAGATTAGAGATCATTTAAAGCAGATCTGATAGTCCTATATCTTGGAAATTGCAGAGCCACACTAAGGACGTTGGTTCCTTGTGCTGGGATCCCACTGGAGAATATGTCGTGTCTGTCAGTGAAGACATAGTGAAGGTGTGGTCATTGAACGATATGAGCTGTGTGAATGAACTTAACTGCAGTGGGAGAAAGTTGACTTCATGTGCTTTCCACCCTACATATCCATCCTTGCTTGTCATTGGCTGTTACCAGGCAAGTCACTTTATCTTGTATGGTCTTTACCCGTGATTCATCATTCATCCAAAACTAGATTGCATGGACCTAGGTTGCCTTTTTTAGATGGGGCTTTGAACTTCATAGATTGGCCTTCAACCTTTCAATTCCTTCAGATATTTCAACCATTGCCACTTCAGTTCAGCAGAGCATATCTTTTAATACAAGTGATACTGTTTGAAGTCTCGCAAATAAGTAGCAGCATTGTAGGCAATGCTATGAACATTAGTTTTTTTTTTCTCGAACACGCAGGAGAGCTGCACGTCATTTCATTAATAGGTAGAAAAAAGGGTCCGAATACACGCTGAATCCACGACTTGGGTTAGTTTTTTTGTCACATTCGCACCTAGATACGAGAAAGACAACTCTGCTAGGCTAACTCAACTCAACAAGGAACGGCTATGAACATTAGCTACCATGAAGTATCTCTGATATACACAAGTTAGGAATAGCTTTAGCACAATTCCATGACAATTGCAGCTGTTTTCTACGCCCTCGGTTCATCTTTGAAATGTTTTGTATGCTTACCTGTGGGCTGTGCTGAATGGTGCAGTCTCTGGAGCTGTGGGATATGACAGAGAACCGGAGCATGACCATTGCAGCGCATGACAGCCTTGTCTCAGCCGTGGCCTCATCGAGCTCCGGCCTGGTGGCTACCACAGGCCATGACAAGTATGTGAAGCTTTGGAGATGACCTCGCCTCTGATCATGGCGTGACCTAGCTGTTAACTATTTATGGACGCCCCTTTTGTCACACCATTAGCTGCCGGCTGCTCAAAGCTGTGCTGCTGGTGTGTTACAGTTGCCCTCAAATTGTGGATGGTGACAACTAAACTGCCTGGCTGAACATATGGCTGTGGAAGTAGCATGCGGTAAACCCTAAAGAAGTGGTTTAACACTAGTTTTTGTATAGAAAACTAGAATCTGATGTATATCCAGCATTAGTGTCTGTCAGCTATCTTGTTGGTACTTTCTATTTGCACCTTCATTCCTCAAATGGCCTTGTTCTGATATCTGAATTCTCAGTGCGCCCCTGCTGCATCTCTGTAAACGCTTTTTGTCTTGTGATGTAGTGCTGCATCTAGCTAGACCATGGATGCTTCATGGCTAGGAAAAGTATGAATTGGCAAGCCCAATTTACAAGAAAGGAATCTCATTGCCCCTGAAGTCTAACGTACTCAGGCTCCAGCATCCAGTTCCAACTTGCAAAAGTAGAATTGATCGAGTGCGGCTCTGATCCCTCGTTTTGGGGGAGCATTTGCCATCATCGAGTTTAGATGGATGTGGATGAGATCTTGGCAGATGGTTCTTAGCTCTTGACGAGTATACTAATGTCATCCTGCTGTGATTGTTAGTGTTGGATTCCGATCAGACGGACGCTCTGCATTCCTCTCGACGCCAGGCCAAACGGCTATGGCTCGTCGTGCAAATTTTATGGTGGTTTTGTTTGCAATGTTTGCATCGGATCATCTCCATCTGCAAATTCGTTCGAGGTATGATCGACACATTAGCCCCTTTTAACAAAGGAACTTTCAAGAGAGGAGCATTTTGGCATGTGAAGTTTTGCTCGGTACAGTTCGTTTGTAGGAATTTTATTTAAGAACTCATCCAAATTATGGAAATTGTAACATTTTATCTACAAATTTCTTGTGATACATATAATTCGAATAGTTCTCTGTTTTCTCACTCTTGGTGGTAGATGAGTATACAATAAATTTTTTCCCCAGCAATCTTGTGTCTCTCTCTTCCGATTTGAACAAGGCATGCTCTGGTTTGAGGATCCATGCGTGTTGCAGAGGAGTTCCCGTGATCAAATTAAGGGCCAATTCTAGAATTCTAGAGTTCCCGGGATCCAAGGCATGAACTAGTGTTTTTTTTAATTACGTAGGGAACTAGTGTTTGATGAAGAAAAGGGTTTAAATGTAAGGTATTTTGGCAAAAAAAAAGTCTCTTCAGAAAACTTAAGGAGACCGGCCGAACGGTTGGGTTTAGCTTACCCCACCAAGCTTCCTACTTAACTCCCTTACCCCTCATCTAAACCCGCTTTCTTCCTCTTTTTCATCGTCTCGCCGTTCCGTCCCTCCAAAACCCTAGACGCGACCCTCCCCCGGCGCCGCTCGCCGCCGCCCGCGGCCATGGATCTCCTCCGCTCGCACCTCCACAAGGTCCGCATCCCGGAGCCCGGAAGCCGCATCCACAAGGACGAGTGCTGCGTCTCCTTCGACACCCCGGTAACTGCGCCCTGTCCCCTGTGTTCCTTCTCGTCTTCGCCTCGATTTGCTAGGGTTAGGGTTTGACGCGACTCGGCGCCGTGGGCGTCTGTGTGTGCAGAGGTCCGAGGGGGGGCTGTACGTGGACATGAGCTCGTTCCTGGGGTTCGGGAGGGAGCATGTGGAGTGGAACTTCGAGAAGACCGGCAACCCCGTGTACCTCCACATCGTGCAGCGCCGAAAGCCGGAGCCGGACGAGGCGGATCGCCCGCTTAAGAAGCCCACCCTCCTCGCGATAGGTATGAGTTCTTACTTGGACACAAGCCATTCTGCATAGCTTGACTGAAGCCAAAAGTTCAGACAGTAAATATTTACTCAAGGTACCATATGCTGTGCTTATGCTGATCACGTGCTTGCTTATGCAGCTATGTTTTAAATTCAAGCTCTAATTGTTTACAGCCTAAGTGAATCATGCTTTTGGTATTAGGTGATGCCATTGCTCCTGCTAGGACTAGTTTGTCATGATTATTGATTGAATTATGTTAGACAGAATGGCTGTATTGTATCTGCTATCTGAATTCACATGGAATATGTAAATTCTGCAACAGTGTCACGAAATTGCTCTAGCAATGCTAATATTTGCCTTTCTGTTTGTTGATGAGGTGTGTCTCGAGGAATGCTACATTGTAGCAAGGATGCGGTATTGCATTATGCTGTTTGCTGTTATCTTAAAAAATTAAGACTGCGTTATGTATTCGAATTTTTAGTGGTTACGTGGGTTGTTGTTGGCCTTTTCATATCATTAATGATTAGTAAGTTGACTATAATGCTAACTCCATGGTAAGAGTTGTCTATCTGTCTGAAATTTCATAATTGAGGTAGATACTTGTTTGAACTCTACAGTGTTTTCCTGTGTTTGCATATTTACAAATATTAGGACATGCATCTAAACGCTTCTGTTAAGTTTATGTATATGCATAAGAAAGTTATGGTCTCCATTAATGAGTTTTTCCGCAACTGATAGGCGTGGAAGGAGGCTTTGGCGATCAAGAACCTGAATATGATGATACTTTTGAAATCGTCATTTTACCTGATTTTATATCTCTTCCATTCCCCTCAGTTGACTTGCCAGAGAAGGTATTTTTTACCCTTTATGCAACAAGTTGCAGGCTAAATCTGCTGGATGCATTTTAATTTAGTATGTATACTACACAATGCAGGTTAGGCTTGCAGTTGATAAGGTTATCCTTGCTGAAAGTGCTGACAGAAAACAACAACTAGCTGCTTGGGTTGCTGACAAGAAGAAAATTAGTGCATATGCTATGGATCTGCAGCAGCTAGAAAATGGTGTTATTGTGCCTCCTACTGGATGGAAATGCAGCAAATGCGATAAAACTGAGAACCTCTGGTTGAATTTAACAGATGGTATGATCCTTTGCGGGAGGAAGCTTTGGGATGGAAGCGGTGGGAATAATCATGCAATTGAACATTACGAACAGACTAAATATCCTCTTGCAGTAAAGCTTGGAACAATTACTGCTGATTTGGAAGCAGCAGGTAATTGTACACCTGAACCTTTGCACTTTGGGCTTTCTCGTTTCAGTATGGAAATTTTAGAAAATGGTTGATAATGATATCAAGAAGAAGAAGAAGTGCATTGGGATGGTTTTAACTTTTCTATATATATAATTAGCCTTCCTATCTCTATTTATTTACTGAAGCATACGTGTTGCTTCAGTCACCTGTTGGATGTGCTATATATCCCATCAGGATTCAATAATGGGATACCAGTAAATGGCCACTAAGAATTCACAAGTTACTGGTACCTCCAGTTACAGAGCTTTTGATCTGGAAACAAACAGCCAACATTTTTGTTTGTCAGCAATTAGTACACACGTATCTTCTTGGATCATAGGAACTTTAATGGGTAGATTTAACATAGAAATGTTTTTACTTTTTATAATTAAAGAGCTGCACAAATGCAGTGATAAAACCAATGTTTAAAGTTGCCTTCAGAGGCGTGAAAATTCTAAAGAAAATGTCTGGAGGAAAGTAATTTTGCAAACACTGTTGGCATACAATTTCTTAAAAAGAGCACACATTGACCTTCTCATTCTTAAACACCTAGATCTATTTCATTAATCTATGCAGTTCACAGAGGTTGCTTTTATCATTTGTTCAAATAAATACCTGTTGATGCCATATTTTCTGCGACAGCTCAGACGTTTTCTCGTACCCAGAAGATGATAGTGTTGAAGATCCACTGTTAGCTCGACACTTGTCGCATTTTGGTATCGATTTTTCTTCGCTTCAAAAGGTGAGCAATTATATTTGATTTGTGTCATTTATCTAGTGTAATGTAATTTAGCTCTGATGCTCTGTTTAGTAGAGCATTGATGTGTTAAGTTGTTGAAGAATCAGATCTTGAATTATCATAGTGACAATGATGAACTTTCTAATTGTAGATTGCCCTCCTAACTTAGATAACATTTGAACTACATATTAAAATTGCTCATCAACTTCTTGATGCTTGATACCAAGGTTGCTTGCATGCTCGAAACCCTTCTTGAACAAACAAAGAAGTTATGAGTAGAATCTGTTGCCCTAGGAGTTATTTGTGAACAGCTATCTCGTTGGATGTGATATTTGACAGGATTAAAACAAAAAAAAGTTAGTAATGGTGATACAAGATTCTTCTTTTTTGCTTGCATATTTCAAGTGGCAAATTTATGTTTGACTACATGGTTTATACTATGGTGCTACGTTAATGGAACTGGTTTTATTTTGCTCTTGCAGACTGAGATGACTACTGCTGAGAGAGAACTTGATGCCAACACAAATTATGACTGGAATAGAATACAAGAAAGTGGAAAAGATGCTGAACTTCTATTTGGACCTGGCTATACTGGTCTTGCGAACCTAGGGAATAGGTAAGGTGATTTGACTTCATGATATTGTCTTCTTTTCTCTTTTTGTAATATAAACAAATACTTCTCTTTACAGTTGCTATATGGCTTCAATAATGCAAGTAATGTTTTCGACTCATCCTTTCATATCGAGGTTGGTTTTACTTTATCACATTCATTTTTCATCCATTGTTACATTTGTCTTTTTCTCCCTTTCACATGACCCCTTATTCATTTCAGATACTTTGAGAAACAGAGTTTGAAAGCTGCATTTGCAACTGCTCCTGCTGATCCAACAATGGACCTAAACATGCAGATGTAAGTTTACACTAGCTGAAGTGCTTATCATCTGGTGTTCATCTGCATGTGCGATAATTTTGTTTATCTCGTTGATGTCTGATGCATTTTTCTTAGCTTTACCTGCTAATTATGTCTTTCAATATTATACGTTACTTTGATATTTGATCACTTGCTCCATATAATTAAAGCATCATAACTTGGCTATAAGTTCCATTACAGTTACGAGTACAACAGCATCACATATGGAGTGATCACCCCTAAAATTATTCATTGAGGCAATCCTTTTTCCTGCCACCACAAGGGAAACACAGCCTGGGTCACCTGGTTAAGCACTTTGCATATACCACGCTACCACGTAGTGTAACTGCTAACGATGTTGAAATCAAGCATAAAGCATGGTTAACAGGAAAAAAATTACATCAGCTTCCATCCAAGCTATCATTTAGCAGTCATATTTTCTATGTAAGAGCTGATCCATATGTATTTTGCTCTTGTATGCTTGTTTACTTCTTTTATAGGACAAAATTAGGACATGGTTTGCTCTTTGGTAAATATTCTGCATCAAATGAGGTATGAATTTCATCTTATTTTGATCTGTTACAATGGCTTCCAATTGTTGGTTGTTTCTATCCTGGTGTTTTTAGTATGTCAATAATGATTGTTTGTTGGTTCCATCTAGCACAGACTGCTTTCTTTTTGCATCCATAGTAAGGGTTATGCAATACCAGTTCACACTTCTTGATTCTCGACCAATGTACTGGTCTGCTTTTGCATTTGATGGACAACGACTAGTAAACTTCTTTTATCTGATTGGGAAACATCAAAACCGCTGTCTATGATATTAAAATCCATGTACGTAGGGTCAGATTTGCTTATTCAAGAGAAACAGAAAGGAATATAGGCTTTCTTAGCTGTGCTACAGTGAGCACACTTGGTGATTGCACACTGTTATGCTTGATTAGTAAAGGGGATGAGTGTCTGTTGGAAGATGTTTTGCAAACAAATGAGGTTTTCCGCAACCTTTTTTGTGTCTTGAATTGGGGATATACAAGTGCTTTGGCCTTTGAGTGACTCAGCTCTCCTGCATTCTAGATTGTACAAACATTTAATGCAGGCTTAAATGATCTTATATTGTAGGCTTTTTTATCTCCTCCAGATGTCATTATAGTGAAACACCATGTACTCTTTGCTTGCTGCACCTCTAGCTTAATGAGATTATAAGTTCTGTGTTCTAGAGTAAGCAAATCTGGTTGTGCTCTTGTTCACTTCACTCAGCATCCGAAGTATTGCAGAAGTACCCTTGGTATTAATAAATCAGAACTCTGAGATTTCCTCTACTTTGTGTTTATTTTGATAGGGGCAGGAAGGGATACGTCCTCGCATGTTTAAGTCAGTTATTGCTGCGAACCATTCTGAATTTTCAAGTATGAGGCAACAGGTAGAATTCTTTTCAACCATGATAACTGCTTCCTCTACTGTCTCCATTTGTAAATATATATGATGTTTGGGACAAGCTAATTAGTTTAGAAAATGAACTAATTAGCTTGTCATAAGTGTAAGATATTTTGAAACACATGGAGTATAAGCTATTGTAACCGGCATTTTTTTAGTATTCTATTTTTAAATCAACAACTATAGTCCTTATGAAAAAGTGTAATAAGTCTGAACATCTATCTATTCATCCAGGATGCCCTTGATTTCTTCCTTCACCTTATCGACCGAGTTGAGCAGGCAAACCCTGGGAACCATGAGTTAAATCCGTGTTCAGGTTTCAAGTTCATTATTGAGGAGAGGGTCCAGTGCCCTTCTGGAAAAGTTTCTTACAACAAGCGGTCGGATAATATGCTTTCTTTGAGCATACCACTGCATGCGGCAACTAATAAAGGTAGCTTTAAACATATTTATTGCTGTGATGTAGCAATGTATAGGTCCTTGACATATGTTTGACATGCAGAGCAGCTAGAAGCTTTTAGTGAGAAGAAAGCTGCAATGGACTTGGATGGGAAAGAAGTGTAAGTCATTCAATCATCCATAGTCCATGCAGTACCGTGAGTGTTAGCTTATGGCTAACTGTTTTTCTATAACAGGTCTAACGAGGAAATTGTGAGGCCTCGAGTCCCATTGGAGGCATGCTTAGCAAGTTTTTCAGGCCCAGAGGAAATTCCTGATTTTTATAGCACTGCTTTAAATTCAAAGACGACTGCTACCAAGTATGCACATTTTGAACTCTACAATTCTTATAGTATTCTCATGTGAAAGCGCAGTACTTCGTTGCTCCTTTTTTAAGTAATGCCCTTGTTTTCTTTTCTTTTAGTTAATAAATAAAAAAGGGCAGCCCGGTGCATGTAGCTCCTGCTTGTGCAGGGTCCGGGGAAGGGTCCGACCACTTGGGCCTTTTTGTACGCAGCCTTTCCCTGCATTTCTGCAAGAGGCTGGTACCAGGACTTGAACCCGTGACCTCATGGTCTCAAGGCCTTTTAGTTAATAAATATTAGTGATGATGGTAAATGCCCAGCTTGCGTTGGAATCTTTTGCGTAACTTAGGCATTTTCTTTTGTTTGGCTTGTCGATTAATCACCACTTTTCAGTCCTGCTCATTGACATGAAAAGTTGCCAAGTGGGAAACTGTTTGACTTGGGCAAAAAGGCAGTTTAGTTATGTGCTACTTTTTAGCAGTTCAGCATCAATACCTTAAACCAAACAAGTTAGCATAAATTAATTTTATGACCTGCATACTAATACTGAACTTTCCTGGTTACTCCTGGTATTTGCAATATCTTCAATGTTAGGATTTGAATCCATGATTGTTACTCAGGAATTGTGGAAACCCGTTTAATGTTAATTGATTCCTCTGTTCATTTGAATTCTGATTGTAGAGAATATTTTGTAGAATCCATGGCACTGACTTGAAATTGTGTTTGCTTGTAATGACTGGATCTTTGTGATATCTGATGAACAATGGGGTAGCTGCTTATTTCCACATTATATATACATGTAGCATGAATGGTTGTAAACAAAGAAATGTTCTGTGCAGGACTGCTGGCTTTAGCACCTTTCCTGATTACCTGGTGCTGCATATGCGCAAGTTTGTAATGGAGGCAGGATGGGTGCCAAAGAAACTTGGTAATACTCCCCTCTTTATGTGAACATGCGTGCTGTTGACTAAATGATTTTTAAATCCATTAGAGACTGATTTCATAGAGAGCTTCCAGTACAGCACATGTTCAGTATTCACATGACATTTTTCAGGCCGTTCCAAGTGAGCAATCCACCTTAACCTTATCCATAATTCAATGCAGCAACTGGTCCTGAGTTTGACTAGAATCAATAAATGCTGCAGCAATCTCTCACTTCGGAATAGATGTTTTTAAGCAATTTGATGATATATTGTTTTCCTAGTTCTGGTTGGAGTGTGATTTTAGTCGGCAATAAGTTTATATTTCAGTTCTGATTCATCATTTCCTGTTCTGTGGCTGAGATTTAGTAAGCATAATCAGTACTTGTTCCTAGTTGTACTTACATGTCGCCCACAATTCCGCACTACTTTCACTCTTCCTGGGTGATTCAACTATTTTTTTGCTCCCTATTTTTGATATCTTGGCTCATGGCTGTTTACTTCTCTCTCAGATGTTTATATAGATGTGCCAGATACAATTGATATCTCGCATATGCGTAGCAAGGGTATGCAGCCTGGGGAAGAGCTGCTACCTGAAAGAGGTTAGAATTTCATTCATTAGTTCTATAACTGTAACGTGCTTTTCTTCAGCTTTTTTTGACTTTGCATTGCTTCAGCTTCTGGTGACAACAAAGCTGAGCCTGCTGCACCTGTTGCCAGTGAGGATATTGTGTCCCAGCTTGCAAGCATGGGATTCAATTACCTTCATTGTCAGAAAGCTGCTATTAACACATCTAACACCGGAGTTGAGGAGGCAATGAATTGGCTTCTCTCACACATGGATGATTCAGGTTGGTATGCTAATGTGATCATTTTAGTTCATAACCACTTCTTATCATGAAGTAACCAGCTTGTACTTGGAAGTCAGAACTGTGATAGAAGAAACTGCCCTTCATCTAAGCATTATTTTGTGATGCAGATATAAATGATCCTTTAAATGATTCGCGTGCTTCTGAACAATCTGTTGACGAAGCCAGTGTTCAAACTCTCATTTCCTTTGGATTTCCGGAAGATGTTGCCATAAAGGCCTTGAAAGCTTCTGTAAGATTCACTTTTATGATTTTTCGTTTTGAATAGGCATTTGTATTAAGATTCTTTAACCTTCAGAAAGTAGGTTGCCAATCTGCACCTAGACTCACCTGCTAAGTCTTGCATTCCCCTACTGCACTGTTCCCAGCCAGCTTGGCATTGTTGTTAGCCGTGTTCAAATGTGACTCTTTTTGTTATGCATTAGGGTGGTAATATCGAGCAAGCTACCGATTGGATTTTCAGCCACCCCGAAGCATCAAGCTCAGCACCTGCTGACTTTTCAACCAGCAATGTAAATGCTGATGACACTCACGTTCCAGATGGCAGTGGCAGTAAGATTCACTAATCCCTTTGTTTCCATTAGCCCTTTGTATTGCTCATTGCTCAGTACTCAACAACTCATCTTGAGCCATGTTGAATTTTGGAATGGTTCACCTCTTTAATGTGTGTATTCCTTGCCAATTCGTACCATGTTATCACGAAAACTAGGAGCAAAAACTGAATTAGCTATGTCTCCAAGAAAATATGAAAAACATGGATAACATATGAACTCAACTTGAGTATTACAAACTCACCCATTTAAGTATAACTGTAAAATTATTTGTTCCTCTTCTGTAAGGTTGGCATTCATTTTCTATAACAATGTTCTGTTTTGCAGGATACAAGCTGATGGCTTTCGTCAGCCACATGGGTACCTCCACCCACTGCGGGCACTATGTCGCCCATGTTCTCAAAGACGGGAGGTGGGCAATCTTCAACGACAGCAAGGTTGCCGCATCTGTCGATCTGCCCAAGGATATGGGCTACCTCTATTTCTTTCAGAGGATTAGCGGCTAGGCACATCACAGGCAAATACTGTCGTGACTGAATTCATAGTTCATGCACACACATCATGAAATGAATGGCGAGCTGTTAGAATGCTGCCATGCTGATTTTAATGCGACTGTTTGCTCTTGTTCTTCGATGCTGGTTACAGACTGATCAACTGGGATATTGCTTTTCATTACATTATAGAGTGGCACCTCCGATTACATGTGTTTGGTTACTATGTGATTTGCATTGGTGCTTGTTATGACGCCTTTGCTTCACCGGACACATCAGAGGAAGGACTATTACGGCACGATCTACTATGGCAAGTCCATCAATCTCACTATTTACTATCCTAATCGCCCGTAGACGCTCACGGTAATGAAATTCAGGTGTTGGTACTCTCTCAAAGCACTAGAATGGATTAGAGCTTTCCCTGAGTTAATTTTATCCGTGTTCAGGAAATCAGGAATGGCAGTTTGTTTTCTAGGAAAAAAGATAGAAAATTGGGATTTCTCTGAGCCGTTTAATTATGAGCACAACCAACATCTACTGATCTACTTCCTCCGTTCCAAATTACAAATCATTCCAAGAATTTTGGAAAGTCAAATCGTCTCAAAGTTTGACTAAAATTATAGAGAGAAATTTATGACATCAAATATGTATATTATGAAAATATAACTATCAAAAAATTTAATGATATCTAATTGGTATCACAAATGTTATTATCTTATTATGTGAATTTGTTTAAATTTGAATTTTTTTTGGAATGGCTTATAATTTGGAATAGAGGGAGTACATGTATGCACAGACGGAGTCTACGGTTAAGCAGGCAGTCATCACGACTACTCCAGCCCGCTGGGACATCAGACATCGGCGGTGGGATCTAGCGGGGTGCGGCAGAGCGGGCAAGTGTCGTGCGCGCGGAGCCACTCGCCGACGCACTCGGCGTGGAAGTAGTGCTTGCACTCCGGCAGCACCCGGGCGGCCTCGCCGTCGGCCAGCTCTGCCAGGCACACCGCGCACGCCGCCTCCTGCCACCCGTCCGCCCGCCGGTACGTGCACACCAGCGGCCCCACCGACCGCGCCATCTCAACGGACACCGCCGCGGGCGCCGGCGGCGGCGGGCCTGCGGCTGCGTGCTGCCCCCCGCCGCTGCTCGGAGGTACACGACGACGGTCGGCCTCCTGCGCCTCCTTGAGCGAGCGGAGCCAGAATCGGAGCAGCTTGGCGAGCAGAACGACGGCGGCCAGGCTGACGGCGATGGCGGCAGCCACCGCCGTCATCGGCGAGCTACGACGCTGCTGGTGGTGGTAGTAGTCGTAATTGTCGTACCCGCCGGAGTTGGTGGCCATCGACGACGCGACGGATCGATCGTCGGGGCTCACAAAACTAGGAAATCAAGGTGATTGAGGTTGTTAGTCACCTTGCGAAGTTGCGAAGTCGATGCTAACCGTCATGTTTATAGAGGCAGAGGGGGGCGGCATGGCCTAGTGACAGACGACGATCACGAGGCCTGATGAGTAGCCGCTGAGATCAGATGGCTTCGTGGTAAAGGAAAAATGGCCTGGATCTTAACGTTTCTTCATCGAGCAGGCCGGAGGAATCTTAGTTCCACAAGTATCAATCCGGTGTTGAGCTTCACGCACCAACTAGTTTTAGAATTTGTTTTTGCAGAAACATGCTGACATGTTGTTAAGCTAAACGCCAACCGATCAGTCCTATCTTTATTCCGGATAAAGTGTTAATGGGTGATCTTTGGATGCACCTTCAACCCTCTTTAATTTAAAATTTTATACTACTTCTTCAAAATGAGACTTTAATTTGAAAAATTAGTATAAAACTTTGAACTAAAGAGGATTGGAGGCGCACTTAAGAGCAACTCCAGCAAACCCTCTAAACAGCCTCCTATCCCAAGTTTAGAGGGTTAAGTCAAAAAAATGCACTCTAACAGATCCTCTACTTCACCCTCTATTTTGGGGAGGTCTCCAAAATCCCTCCTCCACCCTCCATTCCTAGGGGGTCTCTAGGAGCCCTCTATTATATATTGGACTTGATGGCTATTGCTGGGGTTGAAACAAATTTAAAAGCCCCTAAAAAATAGAGACAGCCCCCATTTAACATTTAGAGGGTCTGATTTAGAGGCTATTGCTGGAGATGCTCTAAGGGTAATCAATTAACACCCCTAAAATGGACGTTTGCACTGAGTAAATGGCAAATTCAAATTTATTAAAAGTCAATCAATCATTGTTTTTTTTAAAAGAAAACTTTACCACAAGACGTCATAATCACTTACCTGCAAAAAAGAAGACGTACTCATTTAGGCCAGATCGGAAACTAGATAATTATCCAGATGAGTTTGATGATGATAAAACTTTTCTCACGTTCCATAAAACTCAAATCATTCTCTTCTTACTATATCAGCAAAATTGATGATATTTAATACTTAAAACCCTATGGAACTCTATTGAAACTGTTCTTATCTGGCGAGGTCCGATCGTGACCGGATTCCTCGTCCTCAGCTTGGGGGCTTTTTTCGGCGAGTAGTTGACCATCTGTATAAAAAAAAAACAGTGTTCCCTGTCGGCCTTTGGCAGCTGAACACAGTTCGGGGACTCTCAACTGTGTGGCTTCCATCTTTCTTCCAGGTTTTCAGCCAGCCGAGGCCGTCGTAGCACACCGTCCGACTCCCAAGAAGAAAATATGCAGGTGCCCGTTTGGCCTTCGTATTTCGCACTCCAAAATATTTCAGATTATCAGGGTGCTTGCCTACTGGTTGCTCTAGTCTAGCAGTAGCAGCATCGCAACACGGCAAAACACCAATGGCTGGCCGCTGGCGGGCGAAGAAGAAAAAGCCGGAGAGAGGCGCTACTTTTGCGCGCGGCGGTGGCAAGCTGACAATCTGCTGCAGCCCATGCGGCCATGCTGCTGGTGCTACGACTTCGATGCGAGGCACATTTGGTTAGCCAGTCAGGCAGCCTCTGCCACCCACACACGCAGCGCGAAGCAAATCAAGATTCAGTGCTCGGAAGTCGGAACCTCGAAGTGAACCCATCTTGGGGCCGGCTGGCTAACTCATCCACAATGATCAATGTTCAGACTCACAAGGATGCAGTCTCACGGCTGGGAGCAGCGAGCAGTAATAATTGATACATTTTCAGAGCAAGGAGGAGCCACCTCGGCCGTGCGGCGGCTGACAGGGATGTCGAGGCCGGCGGCCGGCGACGGAGAAGAAGAGCCCTAGCGAGCCGTCCGAGAAGGAGATTGAATTCAGATGGGGCGGAGGCGACAGCCGTGGTCCGTGGCCGCCGACAATGGAGGCCGGAGGCGAGGCGACCGCCTGGCCCTTGTCCTCCAGCAGCCCAGCAGGCCCACGGTGATCACTGGGCTGCTTCTTGAGCTTTCAAGCCCATAATACGCACCAGGCTGCCTTCCTCCGTCTCGGATCGTACCGGTCGTTGCCGATCCGACGGCTCCCGGGACCTAGGGGTGGACGGTAAATGAAATACCGTCCACCCCCGGTCGGCGGTCTCCGCCGGCCGTTGAAGACGCGCATGGAACGGCTGGCGGCCGGCAGATCACCACGCCGTGCGTCGGCCTGCGTCACGGCCTCGAGGCACAAAGGACGCGTGCTCCCCGAAGCAAAAGAGCTTCTGTTTCCTGGGAAGCGTTCTTGCCCTGGCGGCTGCAGCCATGGATGGTGAAGCCAACGCACGCACTGACTGACCGGCCTCGGATTGCAGGCAATGAGGCAATGCAGAGGGAGGTGGATGGCAATCAGTCTTCAGATCCATCAGCACATTGCTGGCAATCCATATTTTGCCGTCTTTCTGTAAGGTGTTTGAGGCCAACAGACGTCTTCGGACTTGAGGCCCCGGATAGGTTCAGCATTTTCATGCTCGGCTTGTTCAGGCGTGCATCCATCGATACATCTAGGAACAAATGTTCCTCCTCTCATCATCGTCTTCACTACTACCGTACAAGCTCGTTACTATGATTGCTGGTGAGAGTGAGACGGTCCAGCTGAATTCGTCAGGGGTCGCTCCATGCATTGGACACAAAACTGCAGGAGCCAACGCAGAGGCGCAGCAACTGCCGGTAGGCGTGCAGTCTGACGGCTGAGAACAACGACCAGTAACAATGATGCATCTTGAGAGGTCGGGGCGCCTCATCAGCCTTGCCGCGGCTGACCAAAATAGGATGGCGAGGCCGGCTGGCGACGGGGAAGAAAGAGCCCCGGCTAGCTGTCCACGGGGAAGAAAGAGCCCCGGCTAGCTGTCCACGGGAGTTCCTCAATTCAGAGAGGAGAGGGAGGGGAATCTCGTCGGAACAATCTCCAGTTGATTCGCTCGCTGCTACAGGATACGACGGCGCGGCGTCGAGGGTCCGCGGCGCATCGGATCGTGGACTGAGCGTCGACAGGTGGAGGCTGCCGGGCGCCGGCGAGGGGCCACGTGGCCCTTCTCCTCCAGCAGTGGAGTCGTCGTCGCCGCGACCCGGGAGCAGCCTCGCTCGGTGCATCACGAGCAACGGCCCACGGCCCACAATGGTCACTAGGCCTTCAAGCCCATATGACGCAGCAGCTCGACTTCTTCCATCGGATTCTACCGTTCGTTTCCCATCCGACGACTGCTGCGACCCCGGGGTGGACCGTCCACCCCCTGGTCGGTGGACGAGCCCCCATCCATCTTGCCCGCCGTGGTCACCGCCATTCGTGCCCATCGAAGCGCGGTGCGGTCAGAGGACATGGTTCTTCCACCATGCGGACGGCTCGTGGGGAAGATGCGCATGAAGTGGCTGCCTGCCGGGCGTCTTAGCACCGCCAGTGCGTCGGCCTGCGCCACGGCGGCGAAGCGCGACGGCCACGCGCTCCGAAGTAGAAGGTTCTGTTTCCTTGCATTGGACGTCTCCGGCGGCTCCAGCAGCGGCGCAGCCACCGATCTAGGCAGACCGATAGGAATACGTGCCGTGCCTGCAGCGCAGCTTGGTGGTGGTGAGCCCGTCGTCCGCGCCGCCTCGCCGCTCAGCTTGGCGCGGTCGTCACCTTCCTCGCTCTCCGCTGCAGGTTCTTTGTTCAGGCGCTCAGGGACGGATGCTTCGAGCAGCACACTGGGCACGCACTTTTCAACCTTGCTTTCTGGCTAGACGGAGTCACCGGAGGTGAGCTGTACAAGCTCCCGATAATCGTTGAGACGGACCAGAGCTGAATTTTCCAGGCGTTGATGCCTGCATTCGATGAGAAACAGCATGGAGGTAACGAGTCCGACAACTCTTCCACGGGAGAAGTTCGGGGAAATCTATTCCTCGCGCGCTATTGTAGTTGGATCTATCGCAGAAGAGAGGACGGCGCTCACTATAGGTGGGCCCGCGCACTGTGCATTTTCAACCTTGAGCTAGCGATGGTGGTTGGCGCGGCCGGCGAGCTAGGGGTGGGGGTGGCCGGCGAGGGGTGGGAGGTGGGCGGGGCGGCCGGCGGCGGCCGGGGTGGTGGTGGGAGGCGGCGGAGCTTTAGGTTTCGGGTTGCTGGGGTGGGGCGGATTCCATGGTCGCCGGACCTAGAGGAGAGGGACGGGGGGAGGGGGGTGGCGGCCCGGCTGCTACGGCGGCTCAGCCGGCGGAGGTCGCAGGAGCGCCGCCGGCCGGGCGGTGCCGAACAACCGGTGGCCGGTGCCGGTGACGGGGGCGTAGAGAAGGCGGCGCGGCGGTGGAGGGTGGCGGCGGAGGCGCCGCCGGAGCCGGGGAAGCGGGGGAGCAGGCTGAGGGAAGAAAGAAGAAGAGTTTCTACGAAGGATTCCGCTAATTTCGTCTGAGCTATGAATAGACGTCCCCGAGAAGTTCTCTGGGCCTCCGTGCCTTCGTGTGTTGGACCCACCTCGACTCTCGTCATGGGGTCTAAGCTCTCTGTGACACTAACTCTCATTGGTAAGTGGTATGAGAGCCCAAAATCGACGCTGGCAGGTACTAAAGCCAACCTTTTGTACAGATTAGAAAATACGAAAGCATATATTCATATTTGGTGACGCAGCCCTTCAGTGACAATCGTGAAAAAGGTTTGTCACTACTCTAACATAGCGTGGCAATTGGTACTTCTAGAAAAATCTTTACCCTGCTGAGAAAATTTTTATATCTTACTAAATAATAGATATATATAGTTCTTACAAGATAATATAGAAATCATATAAAGGTTGTTACTTTTATAGGTGTTTCTAGACAAAAGATTTTATACACAAATGATACTTTTATATCTATATAACAATGATATGTATATATATGTTATGATGGTTACAGAAGCCAACTAACTAGTAACAATGATGCATCTTGAGAACAACAAGAACCAGTAACAATGATGCATCTTGAGAGCTCAGGGCGCCTCGTCAGCCTAGTAGCGGCTGACCGAAACAGGATGGTGAGGCCAGCCGGCAACGGGGAAGAAAGAGCCCCGGCGAGCTGTCCGGGGGCAGCTCGCGGGAGTTCCTCAATTCAGAAAGGAGAGGGAGGGGAATCCCGTCGGAACAATCTCCGATCGATTTGCTCGCTACAGGATACGATGGCACGGCATCGAGGGTCCGCGGTACAGCGGATCGTGGACTCGCGGACAAGTGGAGGCTGTCGGGCGCCGGCGAGGGGCCACGTGGCCCTTCTCCTCCAGTAGTGGAGTCGTCGTCGCCGTGAGTAGCCCCTCGCTCGGTGACGAGCCACGGCCCACGGCCTACAATGGTCACTAGGCCTTCAAGCCCATATGATGTGGCAGCTCGATTTCTTCCATCGGATCATACCGTTCGTTTCCCATCCGACGACTGCTACGACCCCGGGGTGGACGGTAAATGAAGAGCCTGTTTTGCAGGGCTTCGGCTCCTCCAAAAACAGCTCCGGTTCCGGCTTCTCTGGTGAAGCTGAAGCTGTTTTGGAAAACGTTTGGCAAAACAGCTTCACTTGTTAGATTGAGGTTGTAAAAGTCTAAATTGCCCTTTTCTTCTTTTTTTCCTTTTCTTTTTCCTCTTCTTATCTTTTTCTTTCTCTTTTTCTTTTTTTTTCCTTCTCTCGCCCGTCCCCTTCTACCTCGCGAGTCGCGACTCGTTGCCTAGCCTCGCCGCCGCCTCCTCCGCCGGCGGTGGCCCCCCGCGCCTCCTCCTCCTCCTCCAATCCGCCGTCCACCTCATCCCGGCCCTGCAGGCCACGCCCGTTGGCTCGCCGCCGGCCACCTCGTCGCCGAACCCGCAGGCCGCGCCCCTAGGCTCGCCGCCGGCCACCTCATCCACGCGTGCCTGGCAGGCGGGCTCCCCACGGCGGTGAGCGGCCCCACGCCGGAGTCACCCCCTTACCGTCCAACAGCGTGAAACAGAGGAGCTGGCTGCCGGGCAAATCTGCCACCACCACCACGACTCCAGTCGATTCCTCCGGCGTAGGGCTCCACTGCGACCTCGCCGGTCCACGCGCCGCCATGCGGGCCGCGCCTTGCTCCCTCTGCCCCCCGCCGCGCCTCGTTCCCTCCGTCCGCTGCCAACCGCCTTGCGAGGACAAGGGCGTCCACGGACGTGAGGAGCCGCGCGGAGCCACCTTTCTCTGGCTCCCGCTCTGCCGAAGAGCTCCAGAGAGCGTGATATGGGGGGCTCCGGCTGGAGCCCGTGTTGGAGCCGGAGCCGGAGGTCTGCCAAACAGGGCCGAGATACCGTCCACCCCCTGGTCGGTGGATGAGCCCCCGTCCACCCTCTCGCCGCGGTCACCACCATTCGCGGCCTGTCAAAGCATGGTGCGGTCAGAGGACGCAGTTCTTCTACCGTGTGGACGGCTCGTTGGGGAGATGCGCATGGAGCGGCTGCCTGCCGGGCGTTTTAGCACTGCCAGTGCGTTGGCCTGCGTCACGACGGCGAAGCGCGATGGCCACGCGCTCCGAAGCAGAAGGTTCTGTTTCCTTGGATATATCCGGCGTCTTCAGCCGTGGCGCAGCCACCGATCCAGGCAGACTTATTGGAAGATGTGCCGTGCCGTGCCTGCAGCGCAGCTTGATGCCGTCGCGGTTTGTGCCTCCACCCCGCCGCCGTGTAGCCCCTCCTCGCCGTGGACGCCGAGGCCCGCCGCCGCTGCCCCCACTCCCACCGGGGCTCGTGACGGGCACCGTTGCATGCTCACGGCCTCCGCCCTAGGCCTCGCAACCACTGCCGGGGCTCGCAGCTCGTGGCCACCGTCGACCGGGGTCGCCGCCCAATAGGACTCACCATCTCTGTCAGACCCGGGACAGCGGGACTGTTTATAGGCATAGAATGTTCTAGAATAAGGGATAGCTCATGGATGTACCTTACCTCTTTTGTAACTACTCGGATAGGCATAGAACTAGCCGCTGCACAAAGAAAACTACCCGATCGTGTTGTAGTAGGATTCCAACTGTACTCGGCTAGGACTTTCCATGTAACCCTGTCCCCCCGGATATATAAGGGCGGGCAGGGACCCCCTCCAAACAATAATCAACACTTAAGGCAATACAAACCACCACACAGGACGTAGAGTATTACGCAACTCGCGGCCCGACCCTGTCTAAATCTTTGTGTTCCTTGCACCATCGAGTCCCAGAGCCGTCGATCCCTACCTACAAACCCTATTGCTAAGGGTATCCCTGAGCAGGCTTGGCGGTAAACACCGACAGCTGGCGCGCCGGGTAGGGGATTCGGTGAGTTCACCAATGAATTCGATGGCCGTATCAAGTGACGCCAACGACGTGCCGGAAGGCACAACCCTCATTTTCGGTTCTTGGGCATGCACGGCTGACGGAACGGTAGGCTTCTCCAGCCACCTTGTCACGCCTAAATCGAAAACCCACTCCCAACTCGCCGACACCCACGAGTCCATGGATCGCGACGAGAAAAGAGTCCCACCCGAACTCAACTCGGACAACTCGGGAAACGTGACAACTCAAAACCGAACTCTTAGTTCAGTCAAGTTCGACACAAATTCTGATTCCAAAAAGCCTCACTTTTCCAAAACTCTTGGAAAAAATACTTGGCTCATCTCAAGACAATCAAACGCCCAAAGATCAAAAACTCGAAACTACTCGCTGGAGTAGATCAAGTCTCACGATCAATCCAGGGCTGCATCAAACTTGCAGAAACTGTTCTCGGCACTTCTACGCTGCAACAGATCCCTAAAGCATTAAACCCACCGCAGAAGAGGTCGGGTTACATGCTCTCAGGGATTGATCGGGTCAACTCAAAGCTCGCCGACTGCATCAAGATGGCTGAAAGCACTCTACAAAACAAAGAGCAGAAAGCGGGAGGAGGAATCTACGGGAAAGCTGGTGAGACAAACCCCCGGCTTGTTCGGATAGGATCGGCTATCTCCAGGATACCTTAGAGCCCTTCACCAAAACCTGCTCACACTCGGACTTTGAAACAAGTCGATTCCAAATTCGATCAGGACTTTTGGGAATGTCGAGCTGTTCATGGATGCTATGGCCAAACCAACCGAGCATGCTGACGCCTTTTGGGAATTGGCCAAGAAAGGAAAAGCCAAAGCTCCAGAAAAATCCAGCGATTCAATCTATGACAAACCATGGATCAAAGAGCTTGAGGGGCTAACTCCTACTCAATCATGGCTACACTGGATGAATGTTGACACTCGCTAATGACTCATTTTAAGTGTCACCTAGAGCCTGAAATCATGAGAATAAAGTCTCATACCTGCATATGTTATCCAGAAAGAGCTAATTCCACGTTTCCTCTTAGAAATATTACTACATTGGAATTCAGGCAGAAATGCAGGTAAAACAGGCTTCAAATATCAAGATATAAACCCGACCATTAGAGCAAGCCATCAGCTCCTGCATGAGCGTATAAAGGACGAGCGTCAACACTAGTGGTAGGAGTTATTACTAACGAGTTCCACAAAGTATTGGTGTATATTTATGTGTAGGTTGCTTATGCTTGGAAGTGAGAGAAGAACGCAGTCCCAAAAGCAAGGTGACACGTTGTTGATCCAAAGCAATAAGTTCTCGACGAATCAGACGTGTTCACAAGGATCTACGGGCCTACTAGAGCTACCAAACCACCTCAAGACAGGCCCTTGCACATGTATATCACATGGGTGTCCACCTAGCAGCCAGCAAACCGAAGACCGGGCTAAACGGGCCCAGCCCACGGTCGGCCAACCTCCAGGTCGCCCGACCTAGTGGCGACGGCCCACGGGCCCCACCGTCTCTCAGATGACACGTGGCGAGGTGTGGTCGGTCCCCAATGGCGGTTTGGCTCATTTCTTGGGCAAGAGGCTGGTGGCTCCCTCCTATAAATACAAGGGGAGGGGGTGAGAATACAACACACCACACAACACACCTTCTCTTCTCTTGAGTTCTCACTTGAGTGAGAGTAGTCTTAGGGAGTTTAGGAGTAGAGGTACTTAGGAGGGGCACCGGCAACGGTGCTTTTCTCCAATTTGTACCTCTACGAGAGTGAGGGAGATAGTCGGGGGATGTGCTGGGCTTGTCGGCACTCTTCTCCGCTTGTACCTCGACGGATGCTTATTCGGTTGTAAGTGTTCGAGACTTTCTTTGTTTATTTAGAAGTAGAGTTTAGATAGCAAGTTAACATATCTGCCTTATATTAGATGATGTGTATGCTAGCAAGTAGCATTTGACTTTAGAGTGGGGCCCGGATAGAAAAGGATAACCCTGTACGCCTCTAGAGTTAGTAGGGAAAGGCGTAGACGTGGTGTCTAGGCTGGACTATACCACTCAGTTGTCTGATAGTCCCACAGTTTGTAGAGATAGCCGGCAGGTGGTGACAGCCCTATTCGAGCCTTTTAGTAATCCTTCACGTTTGGATATCAGATAGAGCACATATTGGAGCTATCGACTTGTATAAGCCGGTCGATACCTTTAGCTCGAAGTATAACGGCGACGTGATCTCTTCTTCTAAATATAGATTCTAGATCTTAGAAAGTCCTCTCTTTCTTATCCTCCTACACCAGTGTGTGTGTGTGTGTGTGTCCTTGGACAGCCTGAACCCGTAGATAGTGTACTCACGTTCCCTAGTAGATACGATACCCTGGAATACTCTTGGGTGAAAGCTATGACGGTATCTGTGCGCTTGCGGATTTTATTCGTGACGTTACAAAATACCAACAATGAATGAGAACGCCCTCCGTGTAGAGATGGGCATCCCACTTCTCGCTCACCCAAAGCATACATACTCTAAAATTGGTGGGCTAACTGACTCCGAACCCGAGTATTCTTCCGATCCAGAAGACAAGCTGGATAACCTAATCCAGTACAGTAAACAAGTCGAGTCCAACTCGGCTAAGAATAGCAAGTCCGATCAGGACTCCCTCCCTAATTTGGTTATATATGCAATGCCGCAAGGACGGACAGTGCACCTCAGGAAGGCACAAGATCCCAATGCTTCTGCATCACAGTCAGCGGATCTGCCCTACCAATAGAGCACTCCTTTACACCCGTCTTCAAGCAAACAAGATCAAGAAGTTCAAGACCTCTGCCGTGAAATCCTCATGGTTCGCATCTCCAAAGAACCCGAGAGCGATCCCACAGAGCGCCTTAACCTCGACGACTACAATTCTGAAGACTTTGACGAGTACCTTTCCGACAAATAAACCACCGAAGTTCAAGCTACTACCAAGGAGGACCTACCTGCTCCTCCCCCTCCTCCAGCGGTGACCGTCACCGTCCAACTGGACGAGCAACATCTAGCAGAAGACCTCTATGAACGTCGTCGCCAGCTCAACCAGAAGAGGATGTTCAGGCGTCAGTGCCTCGCTAACACCCTACAAGAACAACAAGGCGACAACTACAACTACTCCAACTGCGACCTCCGCAGTGTGATCAACGTTCGACGCGATGCGCGCAACATCATCATCTCAATGAGAAAGGAACGGCAGGAAGTCGAGGCGTACAACCCTTCTTCCAACTACCGCATTCCGCCAAAGGCTTCTTCGTCCTTCAAGAAGCACAAGCCGGCAACCGTCACTACCCATCCTTAGGGTAAACCACACACCCCGCACCAGGGTGAGCAGTCTCAGAGCCAAAACATGATCAACAAAGCACTGCTTCGCAAGTGCTTCATCCACCCAAAGAGCTCTCACACGATCTTCCAGTGTGACTCACTCCGCAAGGCCCTTGGGGCACCTCTCCTGAAGGAGACCCTACCAATAATCTAGTCGACCTCCGCATTGACTAGTTCTACCTTGAATTTAGTCGACCATCATATCGACTAAATTCTTTCTTCGAATAAGTTTTATTCGGCCATGTAAACCATTGCTCACGTCCAACGAGCAAGGGGTAGGTCGTAAGAGTCAGAGTCTGTCACTTTACAGTTATTGTAATTTCGACAAATCCAAATAAAGTTAATTTCTTCTATATCGACTACTTGGCTCTTGCTCACACAACCAATACCCCATCTCGAATATCTTGCTCAGCATAAGAGCAGCTATCGAGTAGTTTTTACGGTTCATACTCAAGTGCTTTTTGGACATTTACGTCTTGGGCAACCCGACAGGGTTCGTACCTAACAGTTCTGTCCAAAAAAGACACTCTAGTCCTCAGGTAGGACACCCTACTCGCCCCGCCCGTGTAGGTTTTGGATACTCTTTTGGCACCTTCATCTTGGGCAACTCGACGGAGTTAGTACCTAACAGACTTGCCTTAAGAGTTACTCCAGTCCTTGATCAAAAGGACACCTTACTCGCCTCGCTCGAGTAAGTTTTGGATATCTTTTTGACATTTACATCTTGGGCAACCCGACGGGGTTAGTACCTAACAGTTTTGTCTCAAAGATTACTCCAGTTCCTGATTAAAGGGACACCTTATTCGCCTCGCTCGAGTAAGTTTTGGATATCCCTTTGACATTTACGTCTTGGGCAACCCAACGGGGTTTGTACCTAACAATTCTGTCTTACAAATCATTCCAGTCCTTAGTTAAAGGACACCCTACTCGCTGGTTCAGGCAGGTTTTGGATACTCTTTCGGCACCTTCGTCTTAGACAACTCGACGGGGTTAGTACCTAATAGACTTGCCCTAGAGTTACTCCAGTCCTCAGGAAGGACACCTTTCTCGCTCTGCTCGAGTAAGTTTAGGATGTTTCTAGAATATTCACATCTTGGTTAACTCGATGAAGTGCAATCCTAACAGTCCTATTCTAGAAATCAATCCAATCCATTAATAGGACATGCTACTCGATACGATCAAGTAGTCTGGGATATTTTTGCAAAACAGCTACATACTATCTGGGTAACCAAACAAGGTCTATCATAACTGGTCAGCTATGAAAACCCCTCAAGGAGTACAGATAAGCTCTTGATACTCTAAAATAAGATGACATAAGTTTCCCGCTTGCTTAGTTTACTATGGGAATCTCCGACGCAGAATCTTTTTATCTCGAGTACTTGACGGCTACTACTCGCTTGCTTGAGATTCAAAAAGAATTCCTGTTTTCCCTTAGTACTCTGATTAGTTGGCGAGAGCTACCTGTCTTCTTATCTATCGAGAAACTTCTCATACCTCCTGAGTACTCAATAAGAGTTCTCCTCCCGATTGGACAGCAAAGTCCATATTAGCCACATGCTAATTGAAAATTTTCCTCCAAAAAGGGAATCTACTTTAAGCTATGGCTTTTTCCATCTTCTAGTGCTATTCCCACTTGGTTAATCCCGAGAGATTCAATCCTAACCGGTCCGCACCGTGGTTTTAGAACCATACAAAACTCGATTCTATTCGAAAAAATCTTGCCACCCAAGGCACCTATGGATACAATTCCTTGTATCTTCTTTTATGACTGAGTGGGCCCGATGCTGCCTACACTCAGGACCCACAAGTACAACTACTCGACATAACAAAGGATTCAACAATCCCACCACCAAGTACTTAACATCACACAAATATCCAACATTTATTCAAAGTACTTCTGGCTCACATACCAAATTCGATTACAAAAAAAGGTTAAGGAGACTCTGCCTTGCTCAAGGTTTCTACAATTTGATCAGCTACCCCGGAAGTTTCCGCCAAATACTGACGGAACTGATCATCAGTACAGCTAGCCTTGGCTCCTTGCCCAAGAGCGTCCAGACGAGTGGTGGGCCAATACGACTTCACCAGCCCAAGTACGTGGCCTACGTACTGGCGGGTGATGTGGGAGACAAACCTCTCAAAGGCTACAGGCACCTTGCGAAGCCTCACAGCCAACGTTAGCGGCTCATCTCCATCTCTTTGGGGGATGTCCATGGCTTCAGTTACCTCCAGGGCTGCATCTCTAACTTCTTTAAGCTCCACGAGCTCCTGCTGCATCGAGTCTCGAGACTCTGACAAAGTCTTGAGTTGTTGCAGCATCGACGCTGGCTCTCGGTCAGAGTCCTCCTTATACTTCTTAAGCTTTTCTATTTCATCTACGTTTTGGTACATAAGAATCTTTAAATCCAATACCAAACTTTTCTGAATCTCTAAGGATTTGGCACAAGCTGGGTACTCGATTAAAAAAAATCTTATAAACACCAAGCGGATCTTCTAGTCGAACTCATATTCAATGCCAAAGACTAACCTTTCTTCGATTAGGAGCTTTCCCTCAAGAGCAGTCTTCTCAGAGGAGAGTGTCTTTACCCTTTCTTTCAGGGCATTCAGCTCTGTATCATCTAGAGACTGGGCACCCTTTCATCCCAGGGCCTCCTGAAAAACAAAAAGATCAGTATACTACTCGATCTAACCTAAAAAGTGCTCGAAGTATTCGACTACTCACCTCAAGTAGCTTGACAGCAAGCTCTACTTTGTCACGCGGCAAGCTACCCCCCGATATGATCTGGGGATTACTCGTCTGCGCCTCAACCACAACCCTCTTGGGCACTTCCTCAATCCTTCCTACAGTATTCCCTGTGTTTTGGGAATCTAAAGGATGAACATGCTACTTAATTATGCTAAGAGCAAATAAAAGGATACCTTTTCTACAAGGTGCTACAAGCTTACCTGTAGGGGTCTCCGCAGGTTGTTTTTCATTGCCTCCCTCAGGAAGCTTCGAGCCTTCTCCTCCTTCCAGAAGCTTGCCGCTTCCACCATCTTCTGGGATCTCCTCATTGCCCCTCTCAAGATTGGACAAAGGAGAATCCTGAAGCATGGAATCGACCATAGCCTCCGCATTGTGAACACTGATCTCAGGAGTGTTCGGGGGCTTCTCCACCTTAGATTGGGAAGCTAAATTCCCCTTAGTCCCCGTGTCTCCATCAAGGGCCGCATCTCTGCAAAGACAAAGTAGTTAAAAACTACTAGACACAAAAAACAGACCCTACAGATACAAGTTCTAAGAAACTTACATAGGAGCCCTTATCAAGGTAAGCCCCTTGATGCCAAACCTGCGGGCAGGCTTCGCAACAAGGACCTGCTTACCAGCATCGTCGGCAACATTTACATCGGAACTACTCGCCGAAAGAGTAGTCCCGGTCCCACTTGACGGGTCCACTATGGTGGAGGGGACAGTCTGTCCCACCACAGCATTATCCCCAGGTGCTGATATCCGTGGCATTTTAGCCATCAGACTTGAAAAAACTAAAGCACAATTAGCAAATCGATACCAAAAGTACTCGATTCTAAGGACAACAAGCTACTCACCTATCGGCAGTAGTTTGGGAGGAACCGCGACGTTTTCTCGCCGTAGTTCGAGTACCTCTAGGTTGCACAGATTGGGTATCAGTGCTTGGAGTAGGGCTGAGATCCCTATCACTCCTCTCTTCAGCCTCTTCCTCATCCGCACAATCAAAATTATATGTCAGTATTGTTTATATGGAGTTGCATATGGACATACTTAGACTTGATTAACAGATTGAGAAGGATTAAAAGAATGAAGGGGCGAACAAATGCTTGGCAGTGAAGGACTACTTTAAAAGTGTTCCACATCCTCCTACAGAAACAAAAATCCTATCAGGTTCACACTAAGATAAAGTACTCGATTTCTACGCATCGACTATTCTTATCAAGTACCTGCTTCAGAGGATTCGCAGCAGAAAGCGCACCAGGAACAACTGGTATCTTCTTTACATTCCTTAGCAGTCGTTGTACTCGACTAAATGCTATTTCATCCGAGATCTCTTCCTTCGAGTATCTTGATGGATCAGTTGTCCCCTGATACCGGAATCCAAATGATTCCCGAGCCTGCAATGGCTGGATCCTTCTTTTTCATCCAGTCAAAAATGACCGCCTCTCCAGTTAACAAGTTTTGTCTCAAGATGGCAATCCACTCGAGTAGTTCAGAGATCTGACTCTCGTCGACTGGTTTTTTATTCCACTCGGGCCATTGGATTGGAGGGCCGGGAGTAATGGATGGAAAACTTCTAGACTGGTTCTCGACATAGAACCACTTGAGTTTCCATTCGATTACTTTATTACTAAGGTTATAAGGGATATACACCCTATCATTTCTTTGCCTAAGTTGGAGACCCGCGCCCCCTACTACATCTTAGACGAATTTGTCAGGTTGCGGCTTCAAATGGAAAAGAAAGTGAAAGAGTTCGAAATGGGACTCGATGCCCAGAAAAGCTTCGCATAAATGCACGAAGATAGAAATATGAACAAAGGAATTTGGGGTCAGATGATGCAATTGGATCCTATAATAGCGCAGGAGTCCAGAAAAGAAAGAAGAACAAGGAAACCCCAATCCTCGTTCCAAGAAAGAGGTAAAAGCAACGATTTCCCCTGTATTTTCATACGGATGATCTTTACCCAAGGTAGGACGCCATTGGACGACAGATCTAGGAGCTAAAAGGCCTTGCTTTACCAAAGAATCCAAGTCGGATTGGGAGCACTTACTGGCGTTCCAACCTTCCTCTTGAGTTGCCTCCGCCGTCACACCCTTCCCCTTGATTGTCTTCTTGGGGGCCATTCAGAAATCAACAGATCGTTTCACGCGTATACAATGGCGGAAACCCTAGGAGGAGGATGGGAGCGACAAGGAGAAGAAATTTTGATCTGGGAGCTCAAGAGTAAAAACATATCTAAAGGCAGTAACAGCAAATGGCGGCCGGTGGGGTAAAACCTAAGTTACCGTTTCATTTTATAATAAGCGGTGGCAGTATGGTAAAAACACCCAGCAGGCCAACAGTCCGTTGCCAATCGCGGAAAACACGGGATTTTTAAGAGATATTCCTTTTTCTAAGATTACATTCTAGAAAAAGAAAACACTCACATCCCTAGTCGACTACTTGACTCTTCTTTCCTTAACTAGGATTACATTCTAGAACAAGGAAAAGTACTCAACACAGTACAACTAATCGATATTACAACTCGAGTACTTCTTTCTACCTACACGACTCGGGCTTACATGCATGACACCTGGATCTCCTGGAGCTTCTAGTCGACGCCTGCTGCATCTAGATCGGCCCGAGGCCATGACAAAGTACAAACTTGTTATTCCCATCAAAGGAATAATGATATTTGTATTCAGGGAGATAAGCTACAAGAGGTTTGGAGGCATATTACAGTAACCACCTCGCAAGTCCTCTTGTAGCATCTTGTGGAGAAATTCCTCCTTCTCCCTGAGCACAATGTGACAAGATTAAGTCTCCCCACCAGAGATGGAGTTCTTGGGGGCTCACACCCTAGGAATCCCTAGGATGTGACACAACAAGATTCCACCTTTCCCCTGAAACCCCGGCTCATTGGAATATGCAAGGACATGATTTCCAAAATGGGTCCGATGAGAGCAGTGGAGATGCAGGAGGAGGCAGCAGAGACTTCTCTTGTCACTCGCATGTTCTCTTCTAGTATCTTTTGTTGGAAGAAACTACGCAAATCTCAGGAGGGCGAGAGCAAGAACACCAAGGAAAAGCCATGGCTGCTACACTTTGGTGCTTCTGCCAAGGGCCTCTCCCCTGCCTTTTATAGCCACAAGGGGACTTACTGAGGAGGACTCGTGAATCAACAATGCACATTTCATGGATGCATTCATGACAGCATTCACGGATGCAGTCAAAGATGCAATAATGTAAATTCTCCATAACAGTAACGTCCCGCGTGAGCACTGAATACAGAGCCGTACATCCTGGGTTCTATTCCTGACGTTATTTCGGGTGCAATTAGTGTGGCGGATCCAATTGTATCATTTTTCTGGGATTTTACCCGAAAAAGAGGTATTTTCAGATTTCGGATCTGATGAATCCTGCAAATAATTTGAAGGATAAAATCTGATGCCACGACTTAAATCCTTAATTCCAAATATACGCTCGAGGACTACTCGCAGCAAAAGGGATTTTGATTTAAGGCTCGGGGGCTACTGGATATAAGCATCAGAGATTTATTTTTCAATTTTTTTTGGAAAATAAAGAAGCAAAAAGACTAAAGTGACCCTCAGCCTGATTCTGCGATTCAACCTAAGGCTCGGGGGCTACTTCATATGGAGCGCGAGTACTTCGCGCACCATATATGATCAAGATTTTGGGGCTTGAGCATCTCACAGCCTCGAAGCAAACGGAAGTACTTGAAGGACTACTCGACGTATCTGAAGAAAAGACCAGAAGCAACCAGAAGGATTTTCTGACTACTTGAAGAACTCGAAGATGCCCAGTCAAGTAATCGACGCCTGCAGAACTCGGCTACAAAGAGCTCGGGGGCTTGTCAGACCCGGGACAGCGTGACTGTTTATAGGCATAGAATGGTCTAGAGTAAGGGATAGCTCATGGATATACCTTATTTCTTTTGTAACTACTCGGATAGGCGTAGAACTAGCCGCAACACAAAGGAAACTACCCGATCGTGTTGTAGTTGGATTCCAACTGTACTCGGCTAGGACTTTCCATGTAACCCTGTCCCCCCAGATATATAAGGGCGGGCAGGGACCCCCCTCCAAACAATAATCAACACCTAAGGCAATACAAACCACCACACAGGACGTAGAGTATTACGCAATTCGCGGCCCGAACCTGTCTAAATCTTTGTGTTCCTTGCACCATCGAGTCCCAGAGCCATCGATCCCTACCTAAAAACCCTACTGCTAAGGGTATCCCTGAGCAGGCTTGGCGATAAACACCAACAGTCTCGCCCTCTTGTTTTCGTACTGTGAGCGGCTGTCTATTCACGGGAGCTGCTCTTCTGGTCCTCTGCCCGTTTCCTCGACGCGCGCTGCCCACGGATGGCCACCAGCAGGGCGCGTCGGCCCTACTGCGCCCTCGGCGGCGAGGGTGGCACTGCCGCCGCTCATGGTGTTGGGCCCCACGCGGCTGCTGCGGCAGTATGGTCTGGTGGGCGGATTCGGCAGTCACTTCTTCGGCGTGTTCCTGGTGGGCAGATGCTACTAGCATCTTACATGAGCGGATTGTTTTTTTGGAACCAATGAGCTGATTATGGCATTGCTTGTTTGTTCTTGTATATTTTTCTTCTTGTTTGTCATTCCAATTTTCTCATGTGGAAGAGGGAAGGAGTGGAGGTAGAAGAAACCTGACAAGCGGAGCCCGTGTGGAAGTGAGGGGGAGTTTAGATGGGCCGAGATGATCTGTTGGGCTGTTAGGGTGGAAGGAGTTGGGCTGGCCTGTTAGAGTTGTGGAGTGAAGCCATAGAATATCCAAACAGATTGAACTACAAGTGATGGAGTGGAGTAGAGTTGGTGGAGTGGAGTTGGTGGAGTGAAGTGACTGTTTTGAGAGTGGAGTGCTCCCAAATAGGCCCTAACTCTCATTGGTAAGTAGCATGAGAGCCCACAATCCTAGGACGCTGGCAAGTAGAGCATCTCCAAGAGACTCTGTAAAAGAAGTTAGATAGATAATAAAACTAGATAAGTTCTATCAAAATCAGCATCCAACTAGCTTTGCATAGTGCTCCCCTTGCCATCCCACTCGGCATCCCACCTCCCGCGCTCGGCATCAAGCTCTGCATCTGCTGACTCTTCAACCAGCAATGTAAATGCAAATGACACTCACGTTCCAAATGACAGTGGCAGTAAGTTTCACTCTTCCATTTGTTTCCTTTAGCCCTTTGTATTGCTCAGTACTCATCTGAGCCATGTTGAATTTTGGAAAGGTTCATGTTGGTGTTCCTTAAGTACCCATTTTATCCCTTGTTTATCCTTAATAATGGCATGAATTTAATATCAAAATCACTAACCATCCTAACCCCGGCCTAATTATTGGTCATTTTCACATTTCCACATATATTTAGGAGGAACTTCGTTTTTGCAAGTTTTTGGCTTATTTTGGAGCATGAAATGATGAGGCCCGTGATCGAGCGCTAACACAGAGAAAGACGAAGGCCAAAGCCCAAAGGAAGGACCAAAGCCCATGTTGATTCGAAGCCCATTCATGCACATCCATCCTCCAAGAGAGCCCAATGGACCAAGCCCACGAAGATGAGATCAAGATACTTCGGGATTAAGCAAAGCAAATGAAGATTTAAGGAAGGATTCCCTATCATATCCTTTCCTCGAACATATCTTCAAGATAACAACGTCCAAAGGTGTGCAATCGTGAAGGACATAAACTCTAGAAGATGCGAGGAGTCTACACGCGAAAGATGAGACCGAGGCGGGCCTGAAAGAGGGTAGGCCGGCCGGCCTAGGACCATGAGCTGGCCGGCCTAGCCCGTTTTCGAGGCAGTTCGGCCTCCCCTTCGACCGGTGGCTTCCTCGTCTCATAAATAGCTTGCACCTTATTCAACTCGGGGCATCCATCCACCCAGAACTCGACGAAAACCTAGGGCCAAAACCGGAGGGAGACGACAGCCGCCGCAAGTCTTCGAAGTTGTCTAGGAGATGGCTTAGGCCGCCCCTAGCCGCCATGGCCTCCCTGCGTGGTTGTGCCATGGCGGAGTTCATGAGCTAGTTGGATTCATCGATGGTGTGCACACGGCGGTGATGATCCAAACACATCTATTATGTGAGTAATGATAATCATGTCTTCCGAATCTATTAGCGATCATGTCTCTCCTTTTTGATTTCGTTCTTGCCTTGGGTGCGCTTATTCTTAGATCTATTCTCGAGATAGATTGCATGGGGTGTTCCTGTAGCTATGGTGGCTAGGAGTTCATACCGGATCTACCCAAGGGGGTTCGACACGTCTAGCGTGCTTCGGGGTGCTTTTGTCCAAAGGGAGCGTCGTGACAGGGCATGGCCTGAGTAGAGGGGTTCCCGAGGGGTTGGATTGGAGGTTTTGATTTAAGGATGCTATTGATTGAGATGCCTGATTTATTTGCTCGTTAGCTTGAACTATAACTGGATGACGATAGGCCTAGTCATGTCTTTGGTTTTGCTATGGTTACGCCTATGTTCATGGATGAGATCAACCTTTACACAACACTCATATCTATCAAAGGTTTACTCTATATGTGCAATTCATGCTTCTTGTTAGGATAGATCCGTTAGATTAGATGGAAAACCTTAGGTAGTTCTTTTTCGATCCACGGATTGATAAACCTTGGGGGAGTACTCTAAGGGAAAAGCTACCACGATCCGTGCGTTTGCGGTACATAAATTGGGGCGCTAAGGAGCGTCAACAAGCTTTTCTGGCGCCGTTACCGGGGATCGGCAACTCGAACCCTAGGGCGATCTATCTAGTTTTTTGGACTAACCCTAATTTTTATTATTGCATATACCCTTATTTTCTTGTTTGTGTCCTTAAAAGCAGGTGGAAAAAGCTAGACACCAAACTTGGACTTCGAGAAGTCCATAATCCACTTCAACAAATTTCAACAATCGTCAACAAGATGATCGAGGAGCCTCGACATGGAACATCGACAACGTCCACATCGACATGACGGCAACAACATCAAGATTCGCTCTTTAGTGGTAGGTGCTAACTTTTGTTAGTGGCCCAGCATTCGCTATCGAGTCCCCACTCTCCAAAGCAAAAGATGATAAATAAGGTACGCCGCCGTGTCAATTAATTTTAAATACTAATGTTTTTGGGAAGAATTATTTGTTCAAGCAATAGGTATGAAGCATGCCCGCGAAGAAAATCGTGCAATCATCATCATCTATGAAGTGTTACTGTTGTGATGAGTTTTTCGTCTAAAATCAGAGAAGTACCATGAGCAAATAATAGATTATTTTGAAGCTCCATCAAGTTTTCTTTCCAACGGATCAAGAACCGTCAACTTTGGAGATCGGTGTGAAGAGTTATGGTAAAATCTTTCAACGCTGCGCGTTCTAAAGTCCCTCTGGACAGATTGCAGCGCCGTAATAAAACAAGCATAACTTCTTTATCCGGAGTCCAATTGGGGCAAATGACCACTTGTTGGAAAGATAATTTGATGCACCTCGCAATGGACCAGAATTTTGGTACATGTTCTGCACTGGATGAAGGGGAATTCAATGAGGACAGAGGCAGTAGCAACCGACGAAGAAGGTGATGACAATGTCAAAGGATGATTGGAAGGCTGTGTACGTAAAAGATGATGATTTGAAGTTGACCAAAGCTGGAGGCAATAAGATTAGAAGAACCACGACACCACCTATCTTCTCCATTGGGATGCTCGATATACTTCTAATCGAGTGATGCTATCAAGGAAGGAAACCGTTCGGATCATCAACACGAAGCACAGGAGCATCTTCCAATCCCGACACCTTGGGTAAAGCAAGAACAATGGAGAAGACACATCATTGAAGATGTGATATTTGCTGGTAATCAATGGTGATTACCTTGAAGCCTAGGGACGCATGACACTACGCTCCAAAGACCACATGATCGAGATCATTGACATCTTCGGATGAATTCACAAGAAGATATTGTTCTCATCAATATCCAGCTCGACCTCAGAAGCAAATAGCAGAATATTTTTGGATATTCAAAAGCTTCACGAAGTTCCCGTCCCAATGAATCAAGAACCAAGTCAATCGGAGATTCCTACATGCGGGTATGGCCAAAACATTGAAGGTTGTGCACTCTGAAAATTTCTGGACAGCACGCAGCGCCAAAAGTGAAACGGGCATAACTCCCTCGTTTGGACTCGGTTTAAGATGAATGATCACTCGTTGGAAAGGTAATTTCATAAACATTTCAATAGATCTATATTTTTTATATATTCTGTTGAGTATACAGGAGATATTCCTTGAAGAAGAGGCAGGAGAAACACGATGAGAACAAGATAGAGAAGATGACGATGACAACAATTAAGGGGAGCTTGGGCGATGCTTTCATCAAGCATACATGATAAAATTTAGAGGCTTGGAGCAGAGAAAAAACCCCAATGACATTGGCAAATGAAGGCACAAGCAGTTGACCTTCGACAAACGAAGATGTTGCAGACAAACCACGACGGATTACAAGAGTGCAACATTCAACACATATAACTGGATGACGATAGGCCTAGTCATGTCTTTGGTTTTGCTATGGTTACGCCTATATTCATGGATGAGATCAACCTTTACACAACACTCATATCTATCAAAGGTTTACTCTATATGTGTAATTCATGCTTCATGTTAGGATAAATCTGTCAGATTAGATGGAAAACCTAAGGTAGTTCTTTGTCGATCCACGGATTGATAAACCTTGGGGGAGTACTCTAAGGGAAAAGCTACCACGATCCGTGTGCTTGCAGTACATAAATTGGGGCGCTAAGGAGTGTCTACAGTTCACCTCTTTAATGTGTGTATACCTTGCCAGTCCATACCATGTTATAATGAAAACTAGGAGCAAAAACTGAATTGGCTTTGTGTCGAAGAAAATATGAAAACATGGATAACATATGAACTTAGATAAGCAAGCTCCTATTTATAGATTAGCATACCAATCAATTTTGAGAGGGAGACATAGTCGAGAGGACAGGGAGATGGCTCGTCGTCCTCCTCCTGGGCGGGGACTGGGCGACTCCATCTGCCTCCCCGTCGACACATCCTCTAGGGCTTTCCAGCGATCCTGCTCGGAGCCGCGATTCCCATTTGCTTCGATTGACAAGGATTCTGTTCTGATCAAGACGATACCCATTAGCCTTCGATGGTCTTCGTTCCTCACGGATGGCGATGCGAATTGCGCAAAAGCGCTGCATGGGGCTGTCAACGCGGCAATGGCGCCGGCAGAGCAGGAACCTAGTAGGCGCGTGGTGGATCCCCACCGCACAGGTTTTGGTCGGATTCCGGCCACCGCTCCTCGGGTGCGCTCACCTCCTATCTGCAAGGTTACCAATGACATCCTTGGCGTCCATCTAGTTGAAGTAACACGTGGTGATGATCCTGTGGACAAGCGTGGGGTGGAGAAGTCTATTGGCGGCGACGAGACCAAGGTGGAAGACGACAAACCACTACGGACCTCATCCTCTCCCGACCTAGGGTTTCGTCCTGCCTCATTCCCCGCCTCCCCCCTCCTCCCAAAACCCTCCAGAGCTGCATCGATCGATTCGCAGGGTACTTCCGAAGAGATCACCCTACCTCCTCCTCCCGCAAATCCTATGCTCAGGCGGTAAGATCATCCATGAATTTGTCTCAACCTAGAGCAAATCGAGGAGGAAGAAGGGACGGCTTCGGAGCGGGGCGTGAGGGCCGCGGAGCAGGCCGCACGAGAAGAACCAACGTTTGGCAACGTACAGGTCACATCATTCTGGATGGGACGGAGGAAGGTGAGTTCCATACTTCTCAAGAAAAAGGAAATACCGATTCTAGATCTGGGGATAGGAATGATGGCCCTTGGGTAGCTGGTATGAGAAAGGAGTCTGGTCAGCAGGGGAGTAGTTCCAATTGGGGGAGAGGACAGCACACAAAGGCTGGAGGTTCCAATTGGGAGAAGACAGAGGGTAATAAAGATGCATCTACAGCTGGAGGTTCTTCCACTGGAAAAGAAAGTCATGGTGCAGAAGATCTTAGATCCAAGTTGAATACTAAGACAGGAAGTACTGGTCAGCATACCGGCCAAACAAAAACTGGGTGTGACTTCTGTGGGCTTAAGAATCATTCCTCTGCTGATTATAAAAGGAAAAATGCTTGTGAACTTTGTGGTCTTAGTAATGATGCTTCTTTGGATTGTAAAAGAGAGCCACTTTGGAATTTTGGCCCTGAACTTTGTGCTGCTCAAGTCCCTGATCAATGTTTTTTCTACATAGAAGAGCAAGTGGATCAGAGAATGTTGAGAGAAAAGGCAAGCACTGCTATAATCTCAGTTATCAATGGAACTTTGTCTGCCAAGGAAATTGAAGCTGAATTCAGGAGAATAGTGGGATCTGATGTGTGGAAGTGGAATGCTCGACAAATAGCTGATGGAAAATTCACAATGAGATTTCCTAACTCTAAGATGGTCTCAGATTACAGCCAATTTAAGCTGGGAATGAAAACAAGTAATGTGCAATTGCTCATTGAACCTTGGTCCTCATCCATTGGGGCCAAAGGTCATTTGCAGCAGGGCTGGTTCAGGGTAAGGGGCATTCCTACTGATCAAAGAAACCTTAGAGCCATTGCCAAGATTGGAGGATTAGTTAGGAAGACCATATCAATTGATGAGAAAACTAGATATAGTCATGAGTTTGTCAAAATCAAGATTGCCTGCAGAGATATTTATGCTGTACCAGAGACAGCTGAGAGCACTTTAGGAGTTTTCATATATGACTTTGCCTTTGAGCTCGAAGAGGATGCTGAGCAAAGAGAACACAGACTGAAAAGTGGAGTCAAGATTCATGAATATGAACCACAGCCCAGTCCTAAGAAACAAAAGATGGATCACTACATCATGGGAGGTGATAAGGCAAGTGATACTGCTGGTTATCCCAACAAGAATACTGCTGATCCCAAACAATATCAAACCAAGAAAGTTGGTGGTGAGTCTCATACAAGACTCTATGATTCTGCACGCAGTAAGATTGCTGTGAGCAAAGGAAAAGATAAGATTCCTGAAGCTGATACTATGAAGGCTAATGCCACCAATTTGGAGACTGAAGATGCTATTCCAGCGGCCAATTATGAACCAAGTGATAGCAGTGATGACTTTCAACTGCAAGTGAACAAGGTGTTGGGGGATGATGCTTGCTCATCTCAGATAAATAGAATTGGATTGGTCAGATGTGAATACTCTGTTTCTTCTGATATCCCACAACACTTCAAAACCAACAATAATGTCCCACTGGGTTCTAATATCAAAATAACTGAACTTGATACAGACAATGCAATATCATATTCAGGATCTCTGGCTAAGAAGAACAATAGCAGGCCTGAGATGTTTGATGTGAGTCAGATCTCTAACCCTTGTGCTAAATCAAGGAGGCAAGAGAAAAATAGAAGATGCAGTGACAGACTTCAACAGAAGATGGCACCTTCTAACAACATTGCTGAGAAGATGAAGGGACATAATGATCATGCTGGGAAAAAAAGATCTGCTGCAGGTATCATCCAAAACACAAACTCTTTTTCTTGTCTTGATACTGAAGGAATTATTGCTAGATCAAAAGGGATGGGGGTGAACTTTGATTACAATGACTTTAATTCAGTTAGCCTTATATCTGATTTGGAACATGCTAGATTATTACTTCATAATAAAAAATCTGCTCCCACTCCAATTGTTGTAGTAGAAAATGCAGACTCCTTATTTGAAATAATTGAGTCGGAAAGCTCTGATTGGGAAGACTTTGTGTTAGTCACCCTAAAAAGAACAAGGAAAACAAATAGGAAATTCCTATTTTATGTTTCCAATAAAAAAGCTATCAAACCAAGCAAGGAAATTCCTTGCAACAAAACAAGAGCAAAGCTTAAGGGAATCTCTGATGCTTATAAAAAAGCTCATGTCAGAAATACTAAAATCAAAGGTAAAACATGAAAGGCCTTATATGGAATTGTAGGGGCATCAAGAAAAAATGTGTCTCTTCTTTTCTTAGAAATCTAATTCTGGAACATAAATTCCACTTCATTGGTATCCAAGAAACAATGCAAGAAGCAATTGATGATACCATAATTAGATCATTTGATCCAAACCAATCTTGAGTGGAATCAAGCTTGACTTGTTTGGTGTGGGTACTTTTAAAGAAGGCAAATATATGTTGTAGCTGAATTTGTGGGACAAAATGGCAAAGAAAAAAAATGGAATTTTCTAAACATTTATGATGCTGCTCATGAAGAGAACAAGTTAGAATTCTTGGCAGAGCTAGCCAACTTCTGTAGCACTAATAAGGACCCTCTCATCATTGGGGGAGATTTTAACATCATAAGATTTTCTTCAGACAAAAATAAAGGTGGCCTGCACAAATGCTCTGGTCTTTTCAACTCTGTCATCAACAGCTTTGAATTGATTGATGTACATTTGAATGGGGGGAAATATACTAGGACAAACAACCAAAATCCCCCCACTCTAGAGAGATTGGACAGGGTCTTGATTAGTAAGGATTGGGAAGACATCTTTCCAACAGTCTTCTTGCACAAACTTCCCAGAGACCTTTCTGATCACAACCCTTTAATTCTCTCGTCAGATACAAATCAGCCTCTGAGAAATCTCAGTTTTAAGCTTGAGACTTCCTGGATCAAACATCCAGATTTTTTGGATAAAGTCAAAGAGATCTGGCAGAAGTCTTGTTTTGCTATGTCCACACTGGGCAGAATTCAAGCAAAGCTGAAAAGATTTAAATAGTTTTTTAAAGGATGGGGTTTCAACATTCAGGGTGAGAGGAGGAAGAGAAAAATGGTTCTACAAAAAGAACTCCTCTCACTGGAATAGTTGGAAGAAGAAGGCTATTTACTTCCTCCACAAATTCAGAGGAAAGTTGAGATTCAAAGCCAATTGCTCATGATTCTTGGAGAAGAGGAGTTGTATTGGTTTAAAAGATCTCATGAAAAATGGTTACACGAAGGTGACAATAACACTGAGTTTTTTCATAGAGTTGCAAATGGCAGAAAGAGGAAAAACACAATTCTTTCTTTCAAAAAGGGAGATGAGGTAGTTGAAGGGGATAGTAATCTACTAGCCCATGCCACTGAATACTATAAAACCTTGTTTGGTCCAGAACAAGGATATTCTTTTCCTTTGGACCCTGATCTATGGGATGAGAATGAATTGGTACGAGAATATGAAAATGAAATCCTAACCCAGCCTTTCTCTGAAGATGAGATTAAAGAAGCTTTATTTCAAATGGAGAAAAATAAAGCTGCTGGTCCAGACAGTATTCCAATTGAATTTTACCAGAGTTGTTGGGAAATTGTGAAAAATGATATTATATAGTTGTTTGATGACTTTCATAATGGACTGCTAGATGTTAGTAGGCTAAATTATGGTGTCATAACTTTGCTACCAAAAGTGGTAGATGCAGAAAAGATTCAGCAATTTAGGCCAATCTGCCTACTGAATTGTCTTTATAAGTGGATAACTAAGGTCCTCACAAGAAGACTTGATGCTTTAAATGAAAGACTTATTCTTCCTGTCCAAACTGCCTTCATGCAAGAAAGAAATATCATGACAGGAATTATGAGCTTACATGAGGTTTTACATGAAACAAAAAGAGCTAAGCAATGTGGTGTGATCCTTAAGTTGGATTTTGAAAAGGCCTATGATAAGGTGTGCTGGGACTTTTTGTTTAGAAGCCTTGAAATGAGAGGATTATATGAGAAATGGTGTACCTGAATAAGACAAGTAGTTAAGGGGGTACTGTCAGTGTGAAGATTAATAACTCAACTGGTCCTTACTTTACAAGTCATAAAGGAGTAAGACAGGGTGACCCGTTCTCTCCAACTCTTTTCAATTTTGTGGCTGACTGCCTGGTAAGGATGGTTAGAAAAGCTCAGAGAAATGATCTTATTTGTGGCCTGGCTGACAATTTAGTTGACAAATGTGTAGCAATTCTACAATATGCTGATGACACCATTATGTGTCTTAAGGATGATCTTAATGTGACCAGAAACATGAAATTGCTTCTTTATCTATATGAGATGACGTCTGGGCTCAAAATCAATTTTGACAAAAGTGAGGTGATTTTGATAAATGGTGATGATGAAAAGAATATTATATATGCTGATATATTCAATTGCCAAAATGGCAGTTTCCCAATCAAATATCTTGGGGTTCCAGTTAGTCCATATAAGCTCCATGTGGCTGATTGGACACCTTTGATAGAAAAGAATGAGAAAAGGTTAGCAACATGGAAAGGTAGCTCTCTTTCCATTGCTGGAAGAACTATACTCATCAACTCTAGTCTTTCCAGTTCATTTATTTATCACATATCAATGTATCTTCTCCCTAAAATTGTAATCAAAGCTCTAGACAAATAGAGAAGAACATTCTTTTGGCAAGGAGGGGGGACAAGGAAGAAATATCACCTTGTGAAATGGGATGTGATCTGTTTGGACAAGAAGAAAGGAGGGCTAGGAATTAAAGATATCTTCAAAATGAATATTACTCTATTGTGCAAATGGTGGTGGAAGTTAGAAAAGGAAGATGGGTTATGGCAAACTTTAATAAAAAATAAGTATCTTAGAAATGCCACTATCAGCACTGTTAAACATAGACTTGATGACTCACTTGTGTGGTCAAATCTGCTGAAAATCAGACAAATTTACCTTAGAGGAAGGAAAATACAAACAAAAAATGGGAAGAAATCACTCTTTTGGGAGGACAACTGGCTTCATGATAAGCCCCTTTGCATAGAACATCCTGTTCTCTTTGAGTTTTGTGAGAACAAAGAGATTATAGTGCATGAGGTATTGTCGAGGAGAGGTCATATTACTTTCAGTAGATGGCGGACTCCTCTTTTGTTTGATGAATGGTTAACTCTAGTTGATAGTGTATTTTCTTTCACTTTTGAAAACCAGGATGATATCATTTTGTGGAGATGGAACACTAAGAAATCATTCACTACCAAATCTGTCTATAATCATTTATCTTCTGAGAGAACTACAAACTCTTATAACCATATTTGGAGAGCCAAACTGCCATATAAAATTAAAATCTTCACTTGGTTGTTGGAAAAAGATGCTATCCTTACTAAAGAAAATTTGGTAAAAAGGAAGTGGCCTGGTAATCCTTCTTGTATGCTCTGCAATCAATTTGAAACAATTGATCACCTATTTTTTCAATGTCCCATAAGTAAATGTGTGTGGGCACTAATTGGCTTTTGCTTGGGCACACCTTCTACTCCTAGAAAATGTACAAAGTACAAATTTTGGATTACAAACTGGTTGCCCCAGGGGCAAAGTGTACATCATTTTGGTTTCTCAGCAGTTTGCTGGGCTATCTAGAAGTGCAGAAACAGAGCGGTGTTTGATGCTAAAACAATCAGACATCCTGCAGAAATTTTGCTTCATGCTTGCTCTTTCATGAACTATTGGGCAGGTCTGTATAATTCAGACTTTCAAGGAAGACTGTTGGAGGGAGTTAAAGTTTTGATGGCTTGCACTCAGAAGGTCCTTGCTCAACAAGCTGGTGATCCAAACACAAGGTTACTCTTGACGCCCCCTGAAGAAGATGCGGAGGAGGAAGAATGATGGCATGCGCTTTCTTCTGTGGCTCAACTCCAGTTCTTTTGCATGTCGTTTTGCGGTAGCGGTTTTGAACTTTGCCTGTCGTCTCTGTCTGTGAGGTCTTCGTTTGAACCTTGTAATAATCGTTGCGCTGGTTGGTTTAATCCTAGGAACCCTAGGCTTTTAGACTAGCTTTAGTTGTTCGCCTAGCCTGAATGTCAGGTTAGTTGGTACAATGTCCTTCCGCTTGCTGGTTCTGCTCTTTGAACTCTTTCTGCTGTAATTCCGTTCTTGTAATGGAATTGGGGACGGTGCCTCGTTTCAAAAAAAATAGATTAGCATACCTGAATATTCCCAACTCACCCATTTAAGCAGAACTGTAAAATTTTTTGTTCCTCGTCTATAAGGTTGGCATTCATTTTATATAAAGGCAGTCCCAATAGTTGAAACTATGCACGGTTTCCATAACAGCCACGTCATCATGAAACTATCTATAGGAACTATCTCACACATTGCAGCTTTCTTAACCTAATAAATATTGCCTCTTTGTTTTCTTTCTCTCACATGGGTCCACCATCTTTCTCTGGGCTCCTGGCCACTAGCGAGCGCATGCAGCGGCGGTGTAGGCTACGCGGCAAGCACTAGAAACGCCTGGTTTCTTCCCAACGCCAAAACCATCGTTTCTTTGTGCCTCGGTTCAAGCGGAGACATCGTTTTTCCAGGAAGAAACGGTTTCCTCTATTCTTCCTCTATTTCTTCATTAATTAGACTGCCATGTCAGTATTTTACTTAGTTGGCAAATCATTTAATAGAGATAGAAACCACAATTAAATCCCGTTGGGACTGCCCTAAAATGTTCTGTTTTGCAGGATACAAGCTGATGGCTTTTGTCAGCCATATGGGCACCTCCACCCACTGCAGGCACTACGTCGCCCATGTTCTCAAAGACGGGAGGCGGGCAATCTTCAACGACAGCAAGGTTGCCGCATCTGTCGACCTGCCCAAGGATATGGGCTACCTCTATTTCTTTCAGAGGATTAGCGGCTAGGCACATCACAGGCAAATACTGTCGTGACTGAATTCATAGTTTATGCACACACATCATGAAAAGAATGGCGAGCTGTTAGAATCCTGCCATGTTGATTTTAATGCGACTGTTCGCTCTCGTTCTTCGATGCTGGTTACAGACTGATCAACTGGGATATTGCTTTTCATTACATTATAGAGTGGCACCTCCGATTACATTTAATTTGTGTTTGGTTACTATGTGAATGTGATTTGCATTGTTGCTTGTTACGTCTTTGCCTCACCGGACACATCAGAGGAAGGACTACTATGGCACGATCTACTTTGGCGAGTCCAATCTCAGTATCTACTATCCTAATCTCGTAGATCGGTAGACATTCACGGTAGACTCACCAGATAAGCTTCCGTTCGTAAGACTTAAGTCAAAGATCTAAGTAATGAAATTCAGGTGCGTGTACTCTCAAAACACTAGAATAGATTAGAGCTTTTCCCTGAGTTAATTTTATACGTGTTCATGAAATCAGGAATGGTAGAGTTTGTCTCAGGAAAAAAATGATTGGAAATTGGAATTCCTCTAAGGCCTTGTTTAGTTTCCAAAAAATTTCCTACAGTACGCGTTACATCGAATCTTCGGACACATGTATAGAGCATTAAATGTAGTTGAAAAAATAACTAACTACACAGTTCAACTAGAAATGACAAGATGAATCTTTTAAGTCTAATTAGTCCATAATTAGACATTAATTATCAAATAACAATGAAAGTGATACAATACTCGAATCCAAAAAATTTCATGAACTAAACACAGCCTAAGCTATTTAATTACGAGCACAATCAACATCTACTGATCTACTCTCTCCACTCCGAATTATTAGTTGTTTTAACTTTAGTAGATACATAGATTTTATAAAAAAATTATGTACTTAGAAAAGGTCAAAACAACTATTAATTTGGGCACACGGAGTGGCTCATCACAGCGGGGGGGGGGGGGGTTGAATCTCGCGCGGTGCGGCAGAGCGGGCAGGCCGATTATTTTCCATCAACTTTTCTTTATTAACTTTTAGCATTCTACAATGGAAATAGATTTTGTTTAAATTCATTTCTAGCATTTTGTCTACAAAGTTAATTGACTGGAAGCATTCTTTTATTATGCAAAGTACATTAGATAAGTAGACTGAAAAAATCGTAGCGATAGATTGAGAGGAATCCAAAATCTCTGAATCAACTTGTTACCTAATAAAAGGAGAAATTCAAGGAGAGAAAGTTAACGAGTAAATATGTGCTCCCTCACTTTGAAGTCCGAACACATGTTTCAGTCCGTTTTGGCATGGAACTGAAAAACATATGACATGCATTTTGAGGAGAAATAACATGAATTAACACCGAACAAGAAATAAAAATCAACACAAGCATTTTGGCAAGAAACATAATCTGGGATTAGGAGATCAAGATCTACGATTTGACCTAGCATTTGGAGCTCGGGATATGACAATAGTCTTCATGGGCTGGTGCACTTGCAGAAATATATTTTTGGTTTTAGGTTTTACAGTTCTGTACCCCTACCGCCCGGCAGGGGGGCGGCAGGGGGCCTACCGCCCGGCAGGGAGGTGGTAGGGACCTATATGTAAATAAAAATAAATTTATTTTTTTCAGAAGTCCTTGGAGGGAGCCTGCCGCCCGGCTGCCGGGTGGCAGGCTCCCTCCTCAAATATAAAACTCCGCCCCTTCCCTCTGCGCCCTCATTTTCGAGATCCAGAGAGGGGAGAGGGAGAGAGGAGGGGTGAGGGAGGTAAAAAAACCGGCGAAGCCCTGCAGAATTTTGGATCCGAACCGCAGGTAACCAATATTTCTCAACTATTATAGACTTGCTTCTAAAATAATTATGAATTAGAATAGATTTAGTTTTTGGATAGTGAAATATAGAATAGTAAACTTAGAATGACAGTACCTTATTATTATTGCAGCATAAGTCAATGGCTGCCTCCAATTCTGTTGGATTTTCATGGACCGAAGAAAAATCTAGTATATTTCTTGACATCATGACACATCTTGTAATCAGTAAGAAGTTGGATCCATTAGCGGATGGTACGATAGAGATGGTGTTGTCCAAATTAGTTGAGTTTAAAGATTTGACATTGTTTCGAGGTATTACAATGCAAGATTTAAAGGAACACCTGCTAGAACGTCGGAAGATATACATGAGGGTATGTGAACTAGCGAATCATCCTTATGTTATTGGATTCTTACAAACTAATTGTAAGATATGGATGCGGCCAGAAGTGTATGAGATTTACATTAAGGTAACTCTTATTTAGTTCTAATCACGTCCGTTATTTGTAATCCATATTTACGAAATAGTAAAATTATTGTGTAATTATATGCTAGGATTACCCCGAGGACACGGAGTTGATTAACAAATCGATACCAAATTTCCGTAAATTGGTATGTATCTTTGGTGGACTTATGCCGCAAACTAGACGAAGGAGGTGGATAAGATCTTCGGGTGATAGTACTTGACCTGCGCAAGAACAGATGCCCGGAGGTTCGTCGAGTCATGATGCAGCACCTCAACCACCAACTGCAGCACCACCATCTGTCAACTGGGATAACGACCTAGATGATTTCATGTCATGATCTATAACATATGATGTTCATCGGTTTAAGATGTATGCGCATTTAGTATTGTTAATGTTGTATTATGTTTATATGTATGTCTCGTACCTAACTTTGCATTCACTGGACATGTACATAATGTCGAGTTTGAATCGTACTTAGTCGTAATGAAGCATCGAAGTATAAACATACCATCTATTATATGTAATGGAAAATACGAGAGTGATAAGAGACGAACGTTGAAGTGTATAAATAAGCCCTGCATTCCCCACTACACGCCACAGATGGTACTACTCGATGCATCTCTGTGCATGCTGACTCACAGCACTGCATTGCTGCCGCTCGGTCGATCGCACCTAGATGCCGCCTTCCCCACTACACGCCACAGACCTTCGCTGTAGAATGACAGGTCCGTCGTCCTCGCCAGAGAGACTGCTTTGAAGGTGAGCTGGTGTGGCTGCCGTGTTGTCACATCTTTTTGAAATGGTGGAAGGGCACTGCTATTGGGTTGTCGTCTTTTGTCACGTATGTTTGGGCAAAAAATGCGACATTTGGGAAACCCGTGATCGCCGTGCTGAGCAGTGGCAACCTGTGATCTCGTACTCGCAGCTAGATACACTATGGTTCTTATTTTGAGCTATTCGAGCGTGTAGTCATCATCATCGTCGGCAGGATCTCGGCCGCTAACTCCTACCTCACCTAACTTGTCCTTCATTAAACCACATAACATGTTACATTGAATGTTTCATTCGTTACAACCAAATTCGAGACAAATACATAATATACTTAGTTTCGTACACACAAATACATTGCAAGCTGTTACGTGCACAACTAGATGCGGCGAATTCTTGTAGGTGGAGCCGATCCATCCATCGGATTCCCGGAAGGTCCAGCCTCGGCAGCAGCAGTGGGTACTGAAAGTTGTGGGCACTTCTTGTAAGTGTGACCGTCCGCTCCACACAAGTCGCAACATTTTTTCTTCTTTCCAGCCTCGGACTCGTCCATTCCGTTCCGGATCCGACGTGTCTGCCGTCGGCCTATGCCCCGCTTCGTAGCTGCATCAGGGATGAGCATTGGATGTAGATTTTTTTGAGTGAATGGGCCTAGAATACCGATGCCATATATCTCATGACACCAAGTCTGTGCTGCGGCTTCTTTTGTGAAATATTGAGAAACATAGGACGCAGCATCTAACCCAGATACAGAACAAGCCGCGATGACATGGGAGCATGGTAAGTGATGCACCTTTGGCTTCTGACACGACGCATACATGATGAACTCAACAATGCCAACAAGAGGAAATCTACGAACACGATGCATTACCATATTGTAACATTCAGCATGGTTGGTCGTCTCGATCCCATAATGTCTCCCATCTGTGTCATACAGAAGTGACCACTTCTCTTTAGGTGCACCATCAATCCACTGTAAAAATGGCTTAGCATGTCCAACTAATGAATCTGTAGAACGTCTCCTGCTGGATGATGAGGCCTGGCTCTTAAGTAATTCAGCGCTCATGTCATCAATTATACTCCACAAAGCATCAAACTTCCTCTGCTGATTCTGAGTGCACAATCGCTTGAACAAATTCATCAGATCCTTATTCTTGAACCGCTCATAAAAGTTAGCAGCCATATGCCTCACACACCACCTATTGACAACATCTGGCCATGTAGGAGGTGAAGATTGACTACCTTCTTGGAGCTGCCTTATAGCTGCAAGTAAACCTGCATGCCTATCACTGATAAGGCAAACATTAGGCCTTCCCGCAACAACGTGAATCTTCAGACGTTCAAGAAACCAGTACCAGCTTTCTGTGTTCTCATTCTCAACAAAGGCAAAGGCGATGGGAACTATCTGCTTGTTGCAATCAATTTCGATTGCCGTCAATATTGTTCCCTTATATTTCCCTGTCAGGAAAGTGCCGTCAATACACAGAACAGGAAGACAGTAAATGAATGCCCTCACACATGCTCCAATGTAGAAGAAAGCTCGTAGCAGAATGCTTGGCCCCCCTGACAAGCTCGGTACACTGTATGTATCAAAAGCACTTCCAGGATTTCTGTGCACAATAGCTTCAAGCATACGAGGTAGGTTGTCATATGATGCTTCATAAGTGCCAAACCTCATCTCAAATACTTTTTGTTTAGCCCGCCAAGCCTTTGCATAGCTGATCACATACTGAAAATTCTGTTCAATGTCCCTAATTATCAATGCAGGCTCATAATCCATTTTGTCAAGAATCACCCCATACATCTTCTTAGCCACGAAAGTTGATGTGATATTACGATGATGTCCCACAACACCTGTCAATCTACAAGTATGTGGTGTAACAATTGAACATTCCCAGTGTGTCTTGAACTTTCCCTTGTATGCATGCACTCGCCATGTACAGTCTCTATCTGCACACCTCACCTCGTATTCTTTGCTGCTAGACTTCAGTACTCTGAATTCCTTCCTCAGAGATACAGCCCAGAGCTTCACAGCATCCTTCACATCCTCAATGGTACGATACTTTGCCCCTTGTATGACCTCATTCACTCTGTATTCAAACTCCAGACATCTAATATCTTGTACCACTGGATTACCAAAACCCTCTTTACGCCATTCACCTAACACTGGGAAGCGCTCATCGTCCTCATCGTCCGATGAGTCCCCACATTGCTCTATTATTTGTGCATCCTGGTCTTCTTTCTCCATGTCCTCCACAATTCCAGGTATCCGCTCGCCTTCATCTGCTAAACCTTGTGGTTCTGGTTCTGGTTCTGGTTCTGGAGCTTGCATGTTCTCTTCTTTTTTATCCTCTTCTATCTCTTCATTGCAGTCAGATGTTGTGTGTGTTGACCCTTCACCTAAATCAGCGGTCTTCTGGTGAATCTGAATTACCATTGCGAGAGGCTACCCACTTTCAAGAGCTGCGTGCATGTAATGTTGCCATTCTTCCGTACTACTTATATGCGTCAACTCCCAAAAATCCCCATTAGCTTCCCAGAAAGTCAAGGTATGAACCGTAAGCAAATGTATCTTTGGATTCACATTGAACATCTTGTGAAGACATTTCCGTATGGACTCAAAACTCCTCTCTAGGGGTTTATCTAGACTGCACTGTCTTCTTTCCAATGCTGATAGATTTACTCCATAGGAATTATGAGTAATTCTATAGAAGTCACCGTAATGAACTTGAAATGCCACTTTGCTCGACATATCTGGCCATGCAAAGACTTCATTTTAATTAATCTAATATCTATAAATATACTATGCCTTCAATTATAACCACTAATCCGAACCCTAAGTGCTTACAATAATAAAAAATACTAATCATAAAATTAAACATACAAAAAAAATCTGAAATGACAAAATTGAGAAATATTGGTTACCTGCGGTTCGGATCTAAAATCCTGCAGGGCTTCGCCGGTTTTTTTACCTCTCTCACCCCTCCTCTCTCCCTCTCCCCTCTCTGGATCTCGTGGGCAGAAAATGAGGGCGCAGAGGAAAGGGGTGGAGTTTTATATTTGAGGAGGGAGCCTGCCGCCCCACCAGTTGGCGGCAGGGGGCCTGCCGCCCGGCAGGGGGGCGGCAGGCTCTCTCCAAAGACCTCTGCGCAAAATAAATTTATTTTTATTTACATATAGGTCCCTACCGCCTCCCTGCCGGGCGGTAGGCCCCCTGCCGCCCCCCTGCCGGGCGGTAGGGGTATAGAACTGTAAAACCTGAAACCAAAAATATATTTCTGTAATTTTTTTAAAGAATACAAAAATAAAAAAAAAACGCATGTCGCGGCGAGGGTGTCCACGATAAGACTGGCAAGAGAGGCTTGGGGATCGATCTAGGGTTTGAGCGCCGCCACCGCCGCCCGCCTCTCTCTTGGAAACAACCTCTGTCTCCTCATCGTCCACTTGTTCCACGCTGACGATGGGAGATGGAAACTCTCCCCCAGCTGCCTCCCGCTCCACCTCCAGTGAAGAAGATTACGGATCATGGACATGGAAGCAGAAGTTTGAGGATCTCATTACCTGCGATCCCAGCCGTAATATCATGCCAAAGCATCCTGAATCTGCTTCCTATTTCAAGGAAAAGCTTGAGGTACATGGATCAATTAATTTGTTTCTTCAATTCCCTGAAAGAAGACTAAACATCGGCTACTGATTTTTATGCGGTCGGTGGATGTTCTTCCATTCACTTGCTTTCTACTAGTACTCCTGACGCATGTATGTATCTCTTATTGTAGGAATTATTCGGAAAGTACCTACGTACGGTATCCCCTAAACTGCACCCTGTATTTCAGAAGGATAGCGTCACAAAGTTCTTTCACGTGTCCAATGTCTGGTCGCACTTCATGGGTCTCCGAGAGTTCCTGTACCCGGAGATTCTCAGTACCATTGCCTCCTACAACGCCCTGCGATGTGCTAGGATGGCACTGAAGGGCGGCGCTCCATTTCGCGGCCGCCGTGCAGACCCCAACGGCCGCCACCGCTACGGCTTCACGCCCCTCCACGTGGCCGCCGAGAACTTCAGCGTGGACATGGTCAAGCTCCTCTTCCGGCACGGCGCATCGGCAAACATCCGCACCAAGGGTGAGAACGTCGTGGAGGGCCTCCTGCCTCTTCATGTCGCCGTTGAGAATGCCAGCATGCACAAGTACCTGGAGGACCATTGGGCTGAAGGGGACCATATTGTCAACCTTATCTTCCTCCTCTGTCTGCCTGAGATGGTTTGTTCATATCTACTGCCAGAGCAATTAATTTATTTGATATACTAGCCCCAATCAGTTCCTCTTTGCTGCACCCATCCACCCATGCATCCAACAATATAACCTGCAGCTTTCTAGTTTAATTTATTTTTTCCCATGTTATTGCCACTCGCAGAAGATGTTCTTGGACACTACTAGATTAATTGCCAAACAAACAGACGGCCTTGTCGATGAGGTATGGAATTACATTCGTACGGAGAAGATTGTTGAGGCTGCAATTTTGCTGCTGGCAGCTCAGAAGCAGCTCCGTGGCTGCCTTAACAAGAGCTCCAGCCAGGTCTCTCTGAATGGGTTTGATATTGTTAAAAGCAACATTGATGAAGCTCTCGACACCCTACATCTTGAGGTGTTAGCTATGGTTCAGGAAGGAAAAAATGGCAAGGTGCTTAAGAAGCTGAAAGACAAGAAGGAAGCCATTCTTACAGCACGTGCTCTAGTCGGTACTGTCCATAAAACTCGTGAAGCTGCTGCCCTTCTTACAGAACGTGAGGTTTCTTTGAATGGTTTTGATATTGTT